>NW_004567102.1:76583801-76651083 GCF_000260355.1 Condylura cristata
AAAAAAAAAAACAAGACATTACAGATAATTCAGCATCAATTAGGTGGAAATGCCAGTGCAGCACAGACGTCCTCAGGGTAGGTCTGGGAATGACAATAGTTTTCAGTAGACTCCGACTTTTCCGTGGTGTTTACAGCAAGATGGAGCAGAGATGAGCCCGTTAGGATGTTCCTGGTGATGTTCTACCTCATGCCACCGACATCTCGGGCACAGAGCCATCACTTTCCTTGGTTCTCCAGAGGAAGAGGGCCGAGTTCATCACAGCCTCTGGTTTGTGTCACACTGTTGCCCAGCCTAGTGCCAGAATCTGCTCCTGTGATTATCTGTCTGATTATTCCCTTTTGTTGCTATTATCCACTCCCCGGCCTCCTTGAGAACCAAGGCAAACATGTTCTTGTGTCCGGTGCCATTTTCTTCTTGTGTAGTTTCCTGAAGACACGAACTTGTTGTGCTTTCTGTGCAAGTGTCCATGATGAACCTCATCCTGAAACATAAGCCCTATGCTTGGAACATTCTAGAAGCTAGGAACTTGGAAACTCCCCCTCACCACCCAAAAGCATTCTCAAGACAAACTGTTCTTTGTGAGTCTGTCCCTCCAGCTCCAGGTTAGGGTGAGTCTGCCTGCCTTGTCTTTCAGAGTTGGAAGAGCCAAATAGGTGATGATGATAAAATGCTTTTACTGTAGGTATAAACCATAAAATATTTAAAATTATAAAGTTTGCATAGATAGTCAAATCTCAGAAATCACCTGTGCTATGACAAATGGCTGTGTGATGAGGTCACTTCTTGAAGTTGTCCCTTATAGAACTCTGACTCCAAGTTGTATTAGACTAAATTTTGTCCCCTCAAAATTCAATTTTGGAAGCCTATATGATGCATTTAGAGAGAGAACTTATAAGGACAGGATGAAGGGGAAATGAGGTCGTCAGAATTGGTGTCTTTGTAAGGGAATAGACAGCAATTCTCTCTCCCCACCACCCCCTAGCACCTCAGAGAAGAGGCCATGATGGAAGAATAGTGCCAGAAGGTGCTTGTCAATGAGCCCTTAAGAGAGCCCCACCAGAAACCAGCCAAAAAGCACCCTGTTTTTTATTATTTTTTAAAGATTTATTTATGCATACAGAGTTGGAGTACAGGTCAGAGGGGCAGGGGAGGTGAGAGGATTCACCAGAGACAGAGAGGGGAGCAGGACAAACAGATCGACAAAGTACCCTGCTGAGAGGAGCAGCGGGTGGATCAGGAGAGGTCTGCCCCGCCATGTGGATCACCTCCAGGGCAGGAATCGAACTCATGCTGTAGTGGTTTTAGCTTCTTAACACTGTGCTTTAACCCACTGCACCACCAGGGATGGCCCAGCACCCTTTTTTTTTTTTCCTTAATATTTATATATTTATACACACAAGAAGTGAGGTGTAGGCCAGAAGTGCAGGAGGTGAGAGGCCCATCTCACCTACTGATCCTTCAGCAGTATATTTCCGTAGACATTGCTCTACTCTTAAACCTTGGTCTCCACAACTATGAGAAAATACATTCCTTTCCAGGTACCAGTCTTTGGTGATTTTTTACAGAAGCCCAAGTAAAAGGTAGGATTCTTAGCCCTGGAATGTTTCCGACTCCTTGGATTGCTATCACAGTTTCAGTAAGAAGCTTATTTGCATTTGATTTCATTTAATATGTGCTAAATGGCCATTTTGGAAGGGAGTCAGGACTAGGCTGCCAGCGTGGCTCCAACGGAGAGCAGACGCTTAAGAGCATCCCTGAGAGAGGGACACCACCAGGACCCGAGTCTCAGCCGTTCTCCCAGCTAGGATACGGCCCTAACGAGGGACACAAACTTGTGGGTGATACATTGGTTTCTCACTAACACAGAGAATAGGAAAACAGGATCTGAGAACATCTGTCAGAGAGGCTTGTAGCAAATTAAATAACCTCTTTTTTCCCCCTGTTGGCGCCTGGTTGATCCGTCCCTCCTCCAACATTAGAGGAAAAAGTGTCACTTTAGGGATGGCCAATAACTGATTAAAAAAGGAGCCAATGTTATTAGATAAACATCTGGCTCCCCTGAGAAAGAGAACTGTTTGTGTCTGGAAAAATACCTTGGCAGAGATGAGGAAGGAACACAACTATTTTGTAGCAGACAGAGAGAAATGTGTCTATTGTTATGGAAAGGGGTGGAAGGAAGGAGGCTGACCAGAACAGCAGGTCATGAGGGAGAGGGTTTCTCGAGGGAGAGGACTTCATCAAGGAGAGGGTTTCCGAAGATGCCATGTCGTGTCCTTTAGATTCCTCCTTTCTCTGGGAGAGCTGATGCCTCCATGCCCTGTGCCATTTCTTCTACTGTGGACTCAGGTGGCAGGGAGCCTGTGCCCTGGGAGTGACTGAGGTAGTCCTCCTGGACATAGGGGATCATGAGGCACCCTGAGCAAGCTATCCATCATAGGGCAGGCTTTCCCAAGAGGTCCAGGGCAGGTTTTTCCAATATGTGTCACCTTAGTATGAAGAGCTAAAGTTAACCGAGGTCCTGTGGGTTTCAAGAGAAATTGTAACCACAACCTCAAAGGATGAAAAAACCCCCAGATTTAGCATCATCTTCAGAAACTCTCACATGGGAGGAAACTTCCCCAGGCAGGGCAAACACCTGGAGCACCTGGGCGTGTCACATGAGTTATAGGAAACACCCCTCCTCTCTCCTTGATGCCCCAGGTGCAGACCATTCACTGGCTCTAGAATTTGCAGATGCATGTATTCCTCGCACAAATTACCATTATATTTGCTCTCTTTCTCCTGCTAATTGGTTGGACATTAATTTGCTCTAACACCCAAGAAGAACCCCAGAGGGATGGAGGAATTTTCCCTGTGCCTCTACACAATCAAGCATTGGAAGGAAAAAATTGGTGGTGGTGGTGGGGGAGGGCAGCTTCCTGAGGCCTTATCATTGAGGATTTGAGTCAAATGGACTCAACCAGGCCTTGGTGGACATTTAAACCACGTGCATAGAAGTGGAAAACCATGTGGCCCCAGAATTCTTAAACACCTGAATGGAGTTTGGAGGAAGGGGCCGGCTAAGTATTCCCCCGGCAGACAGCCTGGCCTCTTCCCTGGTCTCAGCTTCGTGCTCTCACGTGACTGGCTTTCCCAGAAGCCCGAGTTCTAGAGAGCTGAGGTGAGGAATTAGAGCCATGCCAGCTGCAGAAAGGGGAGGGGGTCCCAGGAAGATGGGGACCAGCCACACAGGACCGCTGGGCTACAGAAGGCAACTGTAGCACATTTTGCAAGCTCCAACTGGTCCCGGAGTGCTGAGCTCCGAATCCCTCAGAATTCTGCTGCAGCCAGAGGTCAGGTACCATCTCCAGACACACAAGAACCACAGGCCGGAGGTGTGAGGGTCGACATGGGTCACTTCTGAGGTATTTCCACCCTCCTCTCCTGTCTTTACTACCCACCACTTTCAGACATTTGAATCGCCTTCTTCCTCTGATAATACAACCTTAATTTCAAATGGTTACATTTAAATGGTTGCATCAAACTTTGGAAAAATACAGAAGATTGAGCTGGGTTAAGCCTGGCTGTCTTGTGCTGAGCTACCCGCAAGGACCTCATCCTTCTCTCTAACTCCTGACAGGTCAGGGAGCGATTTCATTTGGGGCGCCTTCTCCCAGTGAATGGCGCTGACCAACTTGTAATCTCTGATTGGAGGGCAGAGTGATGAAAGATGTCTCTCCTTTGGAGCCTCTCCTTCCACTGTCACCTCAGAGGCCCCTCTGCAAACCAATGAGTGCATCTGACCTGTTTCTTTCTAACAGTTATTATAATTACTGGCCCTATGAATTATCCATAAAAAGAGTGATGTGTGATGGAGGGGAAGGAATGACAATTTAGAGCAAGACGTGGGGTTGAATAAGAATGTCACCGCCCCTGCCCTGTTTCCATTTCTCTTAACTGGAATGAACGCTCTCCCTTGGAGGAGGACACCCAAGGCCAGTGGTGACAGAAAGGGGGATCAAGCAATTCAGTTTCAACATCACTGAAGTGTTATGATACAGTTTCAGCTGACAGGAGGTAACCAGGGAGTCACCCCGTTTTGTCACATTCTCATCTCCACTCTTTACTAAATTTATGTAATTGGAAATTAGAATTTCCATCATGGGACGAGAATGTTCTTTCTCCTCATTTAGGTCCATCATCTGTGACATCCTTATCTCAGGGTTCACTCAGGGAAAGATGGAGGGGTTGGAGGAGAAAGAAGCTTCTCTGGAGGGAAATGCACACATTCAAGCTTTGTCTTTTCTGTGGACACAGTGTTGGGTTTGTGAATATATCTGAGACTAATGTCTCACGAAACTGGTCCAAAAGGAACTTTGCAAAAACTGGCTCCTCTCTAATGAAGTTGTGGGTTCTTTTGAAATTCCTGTTTTATGATAAATGTGTCATCAGGCTTTTCAACATCTTGTGGTGGCAATGAAAACAGGGGTTTGTGGGGGTGGCTATGACCAGCGCCTTGGGTATGGTTCACAGTTACAAAGTTGGGGGGCCTGATAAAGGACAGGGGAGGCAGACTCTGGAGGCAGGACCAGGTGATGGGGACTGGAGGAAGAATACCAGGGCCTGCCTGCCTCGACCACATGCACTCACTGTCCTTGACACCACCCACTGCCTGCCCTTGACTGCTACTCATTATTGCCTGTTCTTTTTCTTTCTTTTACTTATGCGTACGAGAAATGGGGTATAGGCCAGAGGTGCTGTAGGTGAGAAGATTCACCAGAGACAGAGTGGGGAGCAGAGCAGGTACATTTTATTGAAATAATTACCTATTCTTGCTGCTCACTGCCGGTCCTTGGCCTCCACTTGCTGCTGCTCCTGAGGAGGCTCCATTCTGGACATTCAGAGGCGGGACCAGAGACTTTCTGGGAGTGTTAAGGCTTAATCATGCTGGGAAGAGTTGGTCTTGTTGGTAATGAAAGAGAAAAAATACAGCATTGCAAATATAACATGAATGAAATAGCATGAAATGTTAAAAAACTTAAAAAATAATTGCTTGAAACAAAGCTCTCCTCCTTCTCTTGCTTTCCAATGTGACTAATTCGTTATCAGTTTTTGAGGAAACAGATGACATGAAGCCATACCAGGGATCTCGGTGTGACGGAGAGTGACAGTTTTGGGGAATGTCTACTGAAGATGGCCAACAAGAAACACTCTACTCCTTTCCCCAAACTCCAGGAATCCAATGTTAGCTTGCTGTGGCCCAAGAGAGCCTTGGTTAAAAACCCCTGTCTGTGAGGTGACAGAAAGGAGTGAGGTTTCCAACTGGAAGGAGATGCGCTGTGAACTGTGCTCATCACTGTGATACATATTCACTCAATTAACACTACTCAGCACTACTACTTCAGCATTGACTGTGGAAGTGTTAGAGCCTGACATTTTTAACAGAGTTCAGCATCCTCGCCAACCAGAGAAAAACCCACAGCTTTTCAACACATATGGAAATCTAGCATGCCTGGTGGTGACTGTTCTTAAAAGTCATGAGTTTAAAATAAGCCAAGGGATTCCGAGCTAGTGGGCAGACACCATGTGGGGAGGAGGAGGGAGACTGAGATCTCTAGGAACAGCACAGGCCAAGTGAAGAGAGAAGCGGGGTGGGAAGGGGTCGGTCAGCCCATGGGGGTCCCCAGGTACTCATCTGCTCAGAGAGATACACAGCTTCAGTAAATGTTGCAGGACCTAGTGACCTGCTTGTGAAAGGGAAGGATTTTTTCACTGGTGCCACAAACCCCCTCCTTCCCTGTCCTGAGCTTATTGTGTACCCCCAAATTTATACTTGCAGTTTTAACCTTGAGTATTTTAGAATATAATTTATTTGGGGATTTGATTTTAACAGATAAATTAAAATAATGATGCTAGGATGCACCCTAATCGAATCTGATTGGTGCTCTTATAGGAAGAGTAATTTTTGGGTATACGAGGTGACCCTCAGGCACAAGGCTTGAGGAAAATCCACAGGGCAGACAGAGAAGGGGGCTGTCTACAAGCCAGGAGGGAGGCCTCAGAAGAAGCTAGACCTTGATGACCAAACCAAACCAAATCAAACTTGCTGACACCTTGATCTTGGACCTGTAGCCCCCAAAACCATGTGAAAATACATTTCCCTCAGTCTGATATTTTGTGACAGCAACCTTAGCTAGTGAATACATTTCCTCTCCCAGGAACTGCATTTTCTTCCCCTCTTCCCTTTTTGTTTTCTCTCTTCCATGTGAAACTCAGTTTAAGGAAGTATCTCAAATGCTTCTCCACTGAAGCATAAATGTCAAGGGACCTTGAACTGTCTCCAATCTCGAGGCTGCCATGAATTGAACTGACCCCTTCCTGGAATCCAGGACTGAAGGTCTGATGACCAAGCACCAGGGGAGCAGTGGGAAGGCAGACATCCTCTCTATGCCATGTGGTTCCTGCACATCAGGTCTCTGGGTCTGGTGTTTTCTTGAATCCTCAGGCCAAGGTCAAACTAAGGACTGGAAAACTGATCACTGCTTCCTGGTGCCCTGGGGCCAATTTCCAGGCTGGATGTGGTAAGCCAGGGGCCCCTGTTTGAAATCATCCCCTGTTATTAAAAAAAAAAAAAAAAAAAAAACCACCTCCTCAACCCCCTGCCAATTTCCCCATCATCTTCATTATAACAATCTTCAGCAGATAAGAGAGATTTCCAACTTACAAGTAGAAGTTCCACCTGCTAATAGGAACCTCAACCCAAACAAGTTTAAACAGAAGATTTTAAGTCCAGGGAGTTGGCTTCAGGTTGACTTGAGGACACAGCTATGCTGCCAAGGACCCAGGTTTTCTCTTTGTTTCTCTCTCTCAGTGCTCAGCATCAGCTTCATTCTTCATTCACATTCATATGCTGGCAGTCAGAAAAGTTTATTCCGGTGGCTTTTTCTTGGCAATGAAATAACCCTGGAGCCTCCTAGAGGATTTCCGTCCCAGTTTCAGGTTTCTGTAAATAACAAAGGCTGCAGGTGGGAATGGGTGCCACGTAGCGACAGTTTCCTTGCCCTTATACCCAGCTTGCAGTGATTATCAAGCACAGCGCTGAATGATGATGGGAGATGAGTGTTGGGGTGCAGGCCCTTTGCTGCTCAGACGTGGGCAGTCACCTCCAGCAATACAGTTGCCTTGAGCTCAACAGTTGGAAGAGAGACTGCACTGTCAGAGCAACACAGGACAGCCCTGTTTGGGGCTCCATGGTCCCGTGACCCAGCCAGCCTGTTTTATTTAATGCTCCTGATGCTACTTTATTTCTTTTTAAAGATTTTATCTATTTATACATACAGAACAGGGTACAAGTCAGAGGTGCAGGGGTGGTGAGAGGATTCACCAGGGACAGAATGGGGAGCAGAACAGGCAGATTGACAAAGTACACTGCTGAGGGGAGCAGTTGGCAGGTCAGGAGAGGTCTGCCACGCCATGTGGGTCCCCTCCAGGCTGGGATCGAACTCGCACTGAAGTGGTTGCCGCTAGCTTGCAGTGCTGCGTCCTAATCCATTGAGCCACCAGGGAGGGCCAGCTGCTGCTTTCTTTTAGATTCTGCTTGTCTCTTTTATTCCTTTCACTACATACCTGTTGGCTGTTCTCTTACTTCCTTATCCAAATTCCATACTGAGACAGTCCTGCTGGTCTGCCTGCCAGCTACTTTTGCTCTGAACCCCTGTGCTGGGCATACCCAGCCTGCAACCAGGTTGCTCCTCAACCAGGAATCTATATGTTGCCATCAGTGACCACCTCTCTGTGTTCAGCAGGGCGCCAGGAGCAAAGCAGGAATATTGGAATAGGCAATGTGTTTCCTCCGCTCTCATGTATGAAGTCCAAGAGCAAGTCTATATTTACATTTTCTTAAATGTGATTACACCAAGAGAAAAGGTAAAGAAAAGAATAAGAACTTGGTACATTTCCTCTGAGAAGGAGAAGCATGAAAAAGCCAGGACTATAGCTAGCTAGACTGGTACATTACTTGTTAGACTTTCATTAGAATGTCAGCTACCGCAATACTAAATCATGTAGGGATATTTAAAGAGATTATCTGGGTCCCAGAGCCCTGTGTTCACTGCCACCTAAATGCTATTCCTTCAAATGTCACCGTGGAGCTCAGAAGGGACTAATGATGCAAAAATTAAAAAAATCCTAATCCACATATTGTTCCTATAAAATACTCAGCTACCCACCACCCCCATGTCTCCTCACACTTTATCTAAAACCAAGACAGTTAGCTAGAGCTTCTCCCTGTCCCTTCTGGAAACAATCCTGACCACCTCCTCCCCTTGAAGCTAAGGATACATATCCCACTATTATTTGTCATTGGAAGATATTTACTTAGGCCATGTCACTATGCTGAGCGACTCAAGGATCTGCTTTGACAAGATCTTGTATCTTGCCTAACAGGAAGGAATAAGTTAATGCAAGATGAGCAAAGTGCCTGCAGAGAAATCTTAGTATATGGGAACAGAATAAGAAAAGAGAAAGAATCCATAGAAATTCAGGAGCAGACTTGAGTGGAGATGGCAGTGGAAGATTTCCATAGGGGAAGATTATATAAAAATCAGCATAGTTTATTGTTTTATGACTTATTTATTGTTTCATGACACTTCTCTGCTGGCTGGCTTGTAAATACATATCTTACAGTTTGTTCACTACAATAAATAGCCATGGTTTAAGTTTCAGCAATCAATGAATCCTTGTCAAGTCAGCAGTAAAGAAACAGGTGTGGACCACATGAAACCAAGTTAGGACAATTTCTGTACTCATCAGTTGAACTGTAATTCTTCAGAGTGATTTTTGCAACAAAAGTTAAGGGTTCAGTTGATGTGGAGGGTTAATTTGGAAGCATTGTAATTAAGGCTGCAAAAGTCTAAAGCTGAATGGAAGGAGAGTTAAAGGTACTTGCTTCCATATGTGTGAACTCAAATGAATAGAGTTAATGGAAGTTTAAGATAAAACCCAATGGGAGAATCACAGTCATATCATCAAATCTCTGAAGTTGAAGCAAAATGAATGAGGGCCAATAAAGTGAGACCTGGTATGGCCTGATAAGCATGCTCTGTTGAGACCTCTAGTGCCAGGAAAAGCCTGACGCAAAAGAGATTAGAGATGAGAGGATACCATGACAATGCATGAAAATCACTTAGAACAGCATCTTATATATAGAAAGAACTTAATGAATGTTAGTATTATCAATGTTGCACAAAATTGTGAGTATCTTGGCAGAGCTACATTTTCAGTCTTTACATGAGCTTAGGTAGCTATATTTTCCATTGGCTACTGCACAGATCCCTGTAATGCTGGACTAGAAAGATACACGTCATTCTTACATGCCTCCAAACCTGCCTGACACGGTGGCTGTAGATACTCAGGGAAGACTTGGTTATTACAAGTTTCCTTTTTTCTCTGTGTTAATGAAGTGAAGGTGTGTATTTATATTGATTTCTACTTTCCAGAAAGTAGACAAAAACTACACCTGACTGAAATCTTAAAGTGATCTTTCCATCACTGAGTAATGGCTACTTTTCTGTGGGAACCATCAAGTGCTTTCTTTTCTTTGCTCACCAAGCGGGAGTTGCTTGCTTAGTCTTGTTAATGACTTGCTTTTTAACACTTCAATGCTTACTTATGAATGCATTATATATGTGGAAAAACTGCATAAAATGCTTGGATTTTTGCAGAAAAGTCCAAGAAAATGAGATGTCCTTAGGGCATCACATCAAACCAGACCAAAGCTTCCATCTGCTTCTGCTTGATTATAGTTGGCCACTCTAAATGGCTTACGGGACTTAGGACAACCTGTATTTCTAGCTCATGTTTTCCTACAGAAACATCAAAGTCATTTATTTGGAAATTGAAATGCTGCATCTCTTTATGAATTTTTCCCCTTAGCCTTGCTCTTTCACATTTCTCATATAAATGGTATTATTTTAAGGAACGTTTAATGAGGATCATGAAATATTTTAAAAATCAAGAGAGTAACCCCTTTGCAATTTAAGGTTCAAATTTTACCTAAACACATAGGCCTTGGTCTTAACTTTCACTTTAACATTGAGCACAGAGTTCTGTATATTTTCCCTTGAAAGACTCCATTAAAATAATAGTAAAGGGTCATTAAATAGTTATAAACCCATAAAAGAATGGAAAGGAAGCTAACAGCAGATGAAAATTTTCAACAAATGTATGGTCTATTAGTCAGGAATCTCCAGAGACACAAAACCAATGTGATACATAAATATATGATTTATTTTAAGCAATTGGCTCATGTACTTGTGGGTCCTGGCAAGATTTAAATCTGTAGGGAAGATTAGCAGGCTGAAAATCAGGCAGAAACAGATACTGTTGTTTTGAAAAAAAAATGTCTCTTTTAGAAATCTCAGTTTTGATTTTCAGGACTTTAACTGGCTGGATGAAGCCCACTGACATTACAGAGGGGAACCTCATATATTTAAAGTTAGCTGCTTGTGGGTATTAACTCTGTGTACCAACTCTGTCACATTCTACCTAGACCACTATTGGATTAAGTAACTGGGCATGATAGTCTAACCCAGTTGATCCCTACAATTAACTACAACATGTGATGACTGATGACTCAGTGATATGGAAATTGAAAACACAGATGATGGCAGCCTAGAGAAGGTTCATCATTCTCTCTCTACTTAAGAAACAACAGAAAAGTCAAAATACAGACACTTGCACGCACGTGTACAGCCTGCCCCATGACAAAGCACAACCACTTAGAGCTGGTACTTCTCCCCCAAGTCAGCCCAACTGAGTGTATTCCTAGACCTCCCAAGGGCAGCAAGATGAATAAATTCTGGGAACTAAGTCACAGCATGATGAGTAGAGTTAAATAATACTCCATTGTATATGTCACATTTGCTATGCACGTAAGTCATAAGCCTTCTAACCCCTGCCCCCCATAAAAGAAAATTAACATTGTGAGGTGATGCATGTGTTAATTGGCTGAGTGGAGCACTCATTTCATAAAGTGTGCCTACATCAAATTATCCTGTGACACATTTTAAATATATGCAAATGTGTCAATCATGCCTCGATAAAGCCGGAAGGATGAAAGATTTCTGCTACTTTGTGCATGTAATGTGGCAGCTTCAAGACCATATGAACCAAACGTAAACCATTGCAAATGCCTGAACTCAGATCCCACTCTCAGCTTTCTCTGTACGATCGTCTACTTTGTGGCCACAACTTGGAGCAGAGCCATTGGGTCGATATCTTCCCTGGCCCAGCGCTCTTCTGCAGGCTGGACACCATTACTTAGTCTAGTGTTGGATTCAGTAACTGGGACTGCATGTCTCCCCAAGCCATTCTGAACCCCCTCCTCCTGCTCCTCCTCACCCAGTGGCTCTTACGGTGGGTAAGTTCAGAGGAGAGGACTGTTGGACCAACAAGGGTAACGGAGTGTCTTCTCTGTGCATCTCTTACAAGATACAGTGCATTGTGAATCTGAGGACCTACCCACCCCTCACCCCCCCAAGACAGAATGGATTTCTCAGTATTATTGAAGATATTGAAGATTGTAAGATTTCCCCCATCTGGATGTTTCAAAAGTGGATGTCCCAGATCCATGAAGCCTTCATAGTCTCATTCTAGGCAAAGGAAAGTGCTTCTACTTTATCCCTTCAACCCCAAGTTATCAGGTGTATTGGCAGTTTCTGAAGTATCTCCAGGGGAGGAGCTGAATAATTCATTCTGACCCTTTGCACCTAGTCCATTCCAGTGCCTGGCACACAGTTCACTCTACCTCATCATCTGTTGACTAAAAAGAAATAAATGACTGAGAGACTACTATTCTCCTTTGTCAATCTAAAGTTTATTGTGTATGAAGATAAGGACAAAAGAAGATGTCCCTTCAAAGTTAGGGGTGAATCTGAGATGTGTCCTCATGGCCAGACAGCCAGATATTAAAACCTGTCAACATTTTCATGCTGCCTACCTAGCCGGCTGCTTGGCTAGGCAGTGACATCTGTAAACAGGTCATTTGTATTCTTCTGTCACCGGCATTCCTCTGAAGGAACAGCCCTCAGGTTCACAGAAATTAGTTATCCCTCAGGCTGGACAGATGATGGATAGGTGGCTTTTTCAGTGGCCCTGCTCAGTTTGGAAAATGCCAGATGCCTCACCACCCCGCCTGTGCTGTTGATGTGTGTGACTAGCGCACTGGGGCACAGGTGAACAAAAGCACCAGGAGCAACGCTGCCCCCAAGGAAGCTGTGTCAGGTGACCCAGGACTGCCATCGTGCTGGGATGTCCTTTCTGTTCCTCTCTCTCTCCACCCTCCCCAGAGAAAACCCGATAGAGCTGCAACTTGGAGCAGGTGGCTGTGGCCTGTTCTCTTCACTTTTCTCGGTGGAGCTGTTCTCTGTCTAATTGCCCCATTTATTCTGCCTGTTCCCTTTTAAAAGCCTGGCAGTCCAAGCAAAAATAATTCTGTTCTAGAATGTTGCCAAAGATCAACATGCAATCTACCCACATTTGGATTCCGAAATCCACCTTATTTCTGTTTTTCAAAATATAAAGCAGGACAGCGGTTAGTCTGTATTCTCCTCCACCTCCCTCTTTTTTCTTGATGTGTCAGGCAGGACTCTCTGTGCTCACTGTTCTGTGGATAGAGATGGCACAGACACTCAAGTTCCAAGGACGTCTGTTTGGGGCCTCGGGGAAAACTTAGTTATAGCAGATTGGGGTTCACTTTGGAGATTGACTGAGTTGTGTGTGTACCTCAACTTCTTCTACAGCTTAGCACTTCATAAGCATCTCATTTTTTAAAAAAAAATCTGCATTTCATCTTTCATGTGGATCTTTTGTTCGTTTGACCACTTTCCAGAAGGCAAAGTAATGTATTACTTGAAAACATCCTGAGGATGATGGCATAAGTCTTCTAGTCTATTATGATGGGCTATTAGTGATGTTCTTTCTGTTCATTATTACAGAACTTACGGTTCCAAGGAGAAGTGGCTTTTCTGCTGCCTGACATTTCTGACAATGCCAACTCCCCACAGCTTGAACTTGTAGCTCATGTCTTTGAGTCAGTTCACGTGGAAAACCCTGTTCGTTGACTTGGCCCATCATGACAAAATGCCACAGGCTGATGCTTTACACAGGTTAAGTATTTCTCACTGCCTGGATCAAGTCCAAGATAGAGCTTTGGGAAGGTTGGGCTCTGCAGAGGCCTTTCTTCTTGGCGTGCACACATGACCTTCTCCTGTGTCCTCGCATGGTCTTCCTGTTGTGCACATGACCCTCTGTAACTCTGGGTCCACGTTTTCTCTCCACAGAAGGACACTAGTCAGCTTGGTTACCCCCCGCCCCCACCCATTTGTCTTTTTTTAACTTAGCTATCTTTTTAAAGGTCCAGTCTGCAGGAAAAAAAAAAATCAGGTATTCTGAGATACTGGGGTTAGGTTTCTGCATGTATGAATTTGGGGGACGGGGAAAGGTGGGATGGAAAGGGGACACAACAGCCTGTATTAAAACACCTAAGGTTTTTTCCCTCAATATTCTTTTGCACCAACCACTATGATAGGCACCTATGCTGTTCAATGCTCGCCATGACCTTGAGTGGTAGTATTGACTATCTGCCTGGTCAGGTCCTTGATGCCAATCAACCCATCCACAGGTCACCCGTGTAATTGTCTCGGGAAGGTCCATGGTTGTGGGCCTCAATCCAGAGGTACATCCTTCACTATGCTCTTGTAGTCCAGCATCCTTGACCTCAGGCAATGCCACCCACCACGTCTATGTGCTGCTTCCTAGAGCTTGCGGGTTCCACATCCCCTATAGAATCTAGTCCATTAAGAGTTGCAGATAAGACAAATGAAATAAAAGAAATCAGGTGACTTTTCCAAGGTTCCTGTCCTGGATGTCTCTGAGCCATGTTTCAGACATATGACTCAATCTTATCCTGCTTACTTTATTGGACCTGGCCTCTAATCAGTAACTGGAATCAGTGGAAATAAATAGCACCTCTTTTTAGAATAAGGCTCCTCCCATCTGAACTTTGCTCTAAATAAGTAGCTTCATCAGCCCTAGATCTATTAAATCAGCTAATTTGTCAATTGCAGATAGAATTTCTTCTTTTCTGGTGACGAAATTCCTCATCTCCCTCTAGAAGAAGCACAGGGAAAGAATTCTGTTTTCATTCTCCTATGATTTATGACCCCATTAATAGTATACTGTGAGTCTCTCACGGCTCAGTCCTTAGGTTTCCAAGGTTTAGTGAAGGTCACAGCCTATGACCTTCATTGTGGTCAACATCTCTTATTCCCAAAGGTGAATTATCACAGTCTTTACCTTTAATTTTTAAATCTCAGAAAAGTTTCTTGGATTATCTCTGAATATTAAATGCATGATTTATGGCCTTATGCCCTAAAAATCCAGTCAAATCTGTTTTTTTTTTCTTCTTTCTTTCTTTCATGATTAATTAGAGGTTTCTCTTGGAGTTGACTTTGATCTCTGTTCTCGAGGTTTCTAGAAACTTCTTCCTAATTGATGAGGTAATTGGGAATCAGGTGATAAGGATTTTTGATAAGGAAACCTGCCTTCTTGAAGCCTGCTTCCCTGAAATGTAAAGACAACATGGGAGAAGATTCTTTCCCTAATATTTTGAGCCTTGACTATATAATTTTTAGAGCCCTAGCTATCTAAATAACATTGTTAGAGCCCTAACTATATAATTAACATTAAATATGTATGTGCTGTGGTTATGCTTATTTTTTAAAACAACTTTATGTAGGCATAATTACACAAGATAAAGTATACAACATTAAGGGTTTATGTAATGGGTTTTAGCAAACATATAGATGTATGTGAACTACACTGAAGTCAAGTTAGAGGTCATTCCATCACTCCTCAGACTCCTTGCCCTTTGACTTCATTCCCTGTACCCAAGACTGGAACCACACAATGCAAGAGCTAACTGTTTTCTGTAGCTATTGCTTCCTCTGTTTTAGAGCTTCATATCAATGTGCTATGGAGCCTTTTATGCAGCATATTTTTGTATGTGATTTATCCTTGATACCATGTACAGTTGAAGTTGATTTCTTTTTAATACAGAGTAATATTACATGGATATATTAACATATTTTTTTTTTCTCCCAATCACAGATTGATAAACACATGGCTTGTTTCTGTTCGGGACAGTTTTGGGGGAAAAAGACTATACACAAATGCTGCTTTTTGTATTTCTTGGACTAATATTTCGGAGTAGAATTACTGAGTTAAATGTTAACATTCTAAGAAACTGCAAACTCTTTTCCAAAGTGGTTGTACCATTTTACATTCCCACCAGCGATATGTGAGTATTTCATGACCTTATCAACTGTTGGCAGTGCTGGTCTTTTTAACTTGTAGTGGTATCTCTAGTTATAATTTTATTTTCTTGATGACTAATGATGCTGAGCATCTTTCCAAGTGCTTATTAATTATTTTTAATTAATTTATCACATTTTGAGGGGCTTATTAATCATGTGTGTGCCTACTAGGAATATGGTAAACAACATAATTAGTTTGCTAAAATATTTTACCCAATTTTATTAGGTTGCCTTCTAATAATAGCAACATTTCTTTATAAATCCTGAATATAACTCGCCAGATTATATATACACATAATATATATATTTCTCCTAGGGAGCAGGTTATCTTTCCATTTTCCTAATGTTATCTTTCATAAAGAGAAGTTTATGATAATCTCAGAAGTTACTAAGCAAGATGTTCTTTTCAAATTAGTAGTTTTTTTTTTTTAAGATTTGTTTATTTATGCATACAAGAGCTAGGGTGCAGACCAGAGATAGGGAAGTGTGTTTGTGTGGGGAAAGGTAAGGGGGAGAGGAGAGGATCACCAGAAATAGAGTGGGAAGCAGAATAGGCAGATCCACTGAAATACATACTGAGGGGAGCAGTGGGCGAGACAGGAGAGGTCTGTTGCACCATGTGGGTCAGCTCCTGTCCAGGGATCAAACTTAGTTGCAGTGGTTGCAGACAGCTTCATATTGCTGCTGAGACTTAACTCCTTGTACCACCAGGGAGGCCCCATTTAAATTAAGTCTTCTCTCTTTCTGTGCTTCAGTTTGCATGTTCTCTACTGCTATGTTGTCAGGTCACTTATATGTTTTTCTAAAACTTGTAATCTTCTAAAAGCAGTAAGACTTACTCAGTCTTTAGTTCCCCTGACTGAGTAAGAGTACATAAATGCTTCCAATCAGAAATCCAGAACAATTGAAATGTTCACTGTGCTTGATTCCATTTCTCAAGGATCCCAGCTTGAGGTACATGTTTAGTGCCAGAAGATAATAATTTCTTTTATTTTTCAAGCCATCTTTAAGTTATTTAAGAGAGTAGGAACTTTTGCTCTTAGTTACTGCATTGATTCTGAAAGTAGAAGTTTCCTGATGCTTTTGGTCACTTAGTGCAGAAATGATAGCATGGCTTCAGCCCTCAAACTGATTTTCTTAATGTAGATGTCTCTAAGTAGTTTCTGAACTTTCAAATTATCTGAGGATAAATCAAAAAAGTCCCCTATCCAAGAACCTATTTTTCCAGTTGACAATAATACTAGCTTCTGGCTTTTGTAAATAGCTCATCTCCAGTTATCTTAGAAATATACCTGTAAGCAAAGAGACACCATTTCCCTTCTATTAAAAACAAACAACAACAACAACAACAACAACAAAACAAAACAACAACCATACACTGAATCATTATTCGTGAAGGAGGAAGTTAGGAACTGGGTATAGGCCCACGCCCAAAGTCCATTTATCAGCCTGATCGAGAAACAATTGCAGACCAGGAGGGACCTGCCACCCCCTAATCTCCTTTCAATTCAAAATGGACTTTCAGAACACCAACATAATCACACAGAGCAACAGACCAGAGCTGTTTTGGAGAAGCAGATTGGGTAATGTGGGGGTGGGGGGGTGGGGGGGCTGCAGTGGCCTTGGTAGCCTAGGAGACCAGGCAGGCCAAATGTGGCGCCACCCAATGGCCACACTCCCACTTTGTTACCTCTAAACACCCCCACTCCATTCAGTCAAGTAGTTCTCGCCACCCCCACCCCCAAGCCCCTGGGGGCTGCTCAGAGAGCTTTTCTGTCCTTCCTTGTGTTGATCAATACATCTCTTGCTTTTTTTTTTTTTTAAAGATTTACTTATTTAGGCATACAGAACTGGGGTACAGGCCAGAGATGCGGAGGGTGAGAGGATTCACCAGAGACAGAGTGGGGTACAGAACAGGCAGATCGACGAAGTACACTGCTGAGGGGAGCAGTGGGCGAATCAGAAGTCTGCCACTCCATGTGTGGATCTCCGGGGCAGGCGGGAATCGAACTCATGCGGAATTGGCTTAAGCTTCTTAGTGCTGTGCTTTAACCCGCTGCGCCACCAGGGAGTGCGATCTCTTGCTTTTTTTTGTATTCATTTGGGAGGAATGTTTTATCTCAACATTGTATTCTTTCCTCACTGAAGTAAAGAACTGAGAAGAGTATACCCCGGGTCCTCAGATTCGGGGTCTGCTTCCCCAAACCCTAATATACTAACAGTCTCTGAGTGTCAAGGTTCTTCATTTTCACAGTATGGCAACCATTCTCGGGGGCTAACCATGCTGTCAGGACTCTGGAGAGTTTAAGCAGGAAGTAGATGCCGACTGGCTTAAACAAGTACATGAAAATCCAGTGACCTGTCTGATGGTCTAAATTTTCAAGATGGAGGTAGAATAAACTTCTCTTTTTCTTTTGGTTGTCTCGATAACACACTGACTTGCTTACACAAAGCAGATGTTGGCCCCACGTATTCTCAGAGACATGCCACCGCCAATAGGAAACTCTCGGTGGCCATCAACATATCGTTCATATTTCCTCTGCCTGGGGAGCACCTTCTGTCTCCTCTGGGGAGTATCTTCTATCTCCTCTGTCTGGAGAGCACCTGCTGTCTCCTCTGTCTGGGGAGCACCTTTTATCATTTGATTTAGTACAGAGTTCAGAATGACAGAGGAGCTACACTTTCAAAAAGGAGAGACAATACCAACAAAAACTAATTCTAACAACTACTATTGATTGCTCACCTACCATATGCTATTTCTATTTCTTTAACTATTCTAAAATGGAGAATATCAAGTTAATATTTTACCAAGAGAGGTGAGACACTTCCAAGGTCCCAGATTATGTGACAGATTGAGCCAACATTTAAACTCTACTCAGAGGTACCCAGAAAACTTGTTCTTCCCACTACTCATATGGACACAACAAATGCTGAAAAAGGAGTAAAAGCAGAAGCTCTTGCTTATTTCTTCTTTGATGCTCAGGAGGACTGTCATGTTCCCTATAAAACAGATTCTAGCACTTGGTTTGATTACTAAAGGCTTGGTAGGGTTCTCAACCACAAGGATTCTCACAAGTTTAACAAGGTTTTCTTTATGATTTTGGAGGTTTCACTCCCTTCAGATCCCAAATCTGATCCCAAATCAGATCTCAGATCTTCTAATGTCTGTATCATGTCATCTCTCCTTGGCAAGGACAATAGGACTTAGATAAATAGCACTGTTAATTAAACACTGGAGATGCCAACCTGAACATGGGCAATATATGAATTATTCCCATGGTTACCTTTAATGTTTAAAATATTCAGGTTAATAATTACACTCATTAACATTATATTTAACATCTAAAATAAGTACATTTTTGTTTATCAAAATCAAGTAAGCCTCTATTCTTCTACATCCTGAATAAAATCTTATTTTCCTTTGCCTATTATAGGAAATCTAATGTGAGAATTGTAAGGTATAGTTTGAAAACATGTTCAAAAGTCTGGGATTGAAAGAAAGCACTCCAGGCACAGAAAATAAGTTGGGTCTGTCTGAAAATCACTTGCAATATGAAATTTAGAGTTCCTTTTCAAATAATGCATTTTTCTTCCTATTTTTCCAGTTGACAGTAATATTAGCTCCTGGCTTTTGTAAATAGCTCATCTCCAGTTATCTTAGAAATATGCCTGAAAGCAAAGAGATACTATTTTCCTTCCATAAAAATAGGCACATTGAATTATTACTAGAAGTCTCTGAGTGGCAAGGATGCTTCATTTTCATAATATGTCAACAATTTTCTGGAACTAACTTGTTTCTTCACCAGAGCCAATGAACCATATTTTAAATTTATCAACATTAATAGTTTTAACAGTTTAATGGGTAATGAAAACATAAGAAATATAGTTCTTTTGCCATTTCTTCTGCATGTCAAATTTTGCCATTAGTATGCATTTAAAAGCAAATTTGCAAAAAGACAATGATATATCACATTTTGCAGTTTCTGCAGGCAAGGCCATGGCTTTCTTTGCCTTTGATTTCTCATAGGATCTGGTTTGATGTTTACAAAGAGCAGAAGTTTTGTCATGTCTATATAAGTGGATGTTCAAAACATGCCATTTTCTAAAATTTTCAAAAAGATTCATTGCCAGCAAAATTTTAAAATATGAATGTGGTTTAATTAATCTCAGAAATGGTGTGTGTGCATTTATAGGTTGTTTAAAATATTCTACTTCATTGCTATAGAAGGAATGTGTGCGTCACCACAAAATCCATATATTGATATACTATATATATAATACCCATATATTGATATGGTGATGGTATTTTCAGGAGGGGGTGTGAGGCGATAAGTAGGTTAAGGGGTAGAGCCTTCATGGTAGAATTAGTGACCTTATTAGAAGAGGAAGAGACCTAGCTTTCTCTCTCTCTGCATCACTACAGTATAAAACGAGAAGGGGCCTTCACCACCAGCCTATACAAGCAAGCTGAGGTCACACTTCCAGGGCCCAGAACTGCGAGAAGTAAATGTTTTTGTTTAAGTCACCCTGTCTGTGATATTCTATTTAACAGAGCCAGGGAGCTCAGACAGCCTCACTGATAGTCTGAAGAAATTCTCCCATGTATGACTGTTAACAGTATAAAAGTTGATTTTCAATTCAGGATTTTAATAAACCTGAAATGTATCAAATGTAGTGCTGGGGTGGAAGTATAATTTCATTTATTCCACACGAAATTTCATGGTTCATGTTTTCTTCAAAGACAAGTAATATAAAAATGATCCTATGTTCACGATGATGATGCTGATGCTAGAAGTGGATTGCATTTTATTTATCTTGCCTTGGATGAAGAATTCTAAAGCTCCCTTATTGTGGTGAAGTATACTTTTATCAATTCTGGAGAATACCATTTTGGAAATAATGTTGAATATTTTGTACCATGTTTCCACAAGTACCTGGGTTTGAGGGAGACTTGCACCCTGTCTCCTTTGTCTGCATCCCTTGTGCCAACATCCACCGTCTTAATTACTGCCATGTCCTAAGGTTGGTCTCTGATCGAAGACTTCTCCTGCACTGTTTATAGTCAAGTGAGCTCAGATACTTTGGAACTTTCTTTTTCTATTTAAATTGGAGCATCTCTGCCAAGTCCTATTTAAAGATTTGTAAAGACATTTATTTGAATTGCACTGAAGGATTTATAGACAAATTTGGAGATAACTGGTATCTTTATGATTGAGACATCCCACCTATGACAGAGTTTATTAGATTTGTTTTTAGTTATTTAGTAATCTGTAAGATGTAAATGGCTTTTTTTTTCTAAAAATGATGTGTTCTAAGATTTTTTGTAATTATTCTGTAATATAATCGATATGTTGTATTTTATCTTAAATCCGAGCACATTTAGAAGAACATTTCTCTACTTAACATATTCTAATTAAGATTCCCTGAAATTTATGCCATCATCTTATAAGTGATGACAGTTAATGATAGTTAATGATTTGTGTCCTTTGTATTCTGTAAGTCCCTTTTTTTTTGTTTTAAAATTGCATCATGAGCTTTTTGGGATTTCCATGTCAACATTGAAGCATTGATATCAGAAATTATTGACTTTTTTCTTCATTTTTAATAAGAATTCTTATGTCACCTCACAATTAATTTTGTATAGGTTTTGTTTTTGGGAGAATACACTTTTATCCAGTTAAAGAAATTCTCTTTAATTCATAATTTATAGGGAAGTGCAATCTCTTCTTTTTTGTAAGGGATAACTAATTATTGAATCTGTCACAAATATATTGAAATGATAACTGTGTTCCTTAAATCTGCCGAGGCGGTAAAATATACGTTAAGTATATATGTGTGTGTGTAAATATATATGTATATAGAGATATATTTCCCCCTAATGTTGAACCACCATTAAACTCTTGAGATTAACACATTTTTTAAAAAAAGTCTGCTTCAGAATTCGTTTTACTAAAAACTATTTTTAATGTTTCTTTCTAAAATTTTATATATGCACTTAAAGTCTAAAGTTAATATTCCCTCTCTTGTGAAATACTGAAATGATAGATAGCACTTCTAATTTTTGATTGTTTTCCATCATGTCATATAATTTTAAACCTACCACTAAAATTCAACCTTACTAATTTTACAAAGATTTATTTATGCATACAGAACTAGGGTGCAGGCTAGAGGTGCAGGGGTGGCGAGAGGATTCATGAGAGACAGAGTGGGGAGCAGAACAGGCAGATGTACTGAAGTCCACTGCTGAGGGGAGCAGTGGGCAGGTCAGGATAGATCTGCTGGCCATGTGGATCACCTCCAAGGCCGGGGATCAAACTCTCACTGAAGCGGCGACAGCCAGCTTGCAGTGCTGCATGTCAACCTGTCGCACTACGAGGGATGTCCCACATTTACTAAATTTAATAACATTAGTTTATATAGTTTATGTGGGTTTATTCATATTATCTTAAGATTTTATTCATAATGCCCTATGGATCTCAAGACTTGTTCCAGGGTTCCCTTCCATTGCTTCTTGGAATACATTCTTAAGTGTTAAGGTAAATTATTTGACTGCTTCTTTGTTCACCCTCATTCTTTGCTAGTCAGCACATGATTTTAAAGACAGTTTAACTATTTTCTCTCAGCATTTGAATACATTATTCAATATTTTTTTTCTCTTTTCAATTGCTGACATTGATAAATCTGTGTTATTTTAACAAATGGTATTTTTTATGATTTTCAGCATTACAGATTTTTTTTTATGATGATGATGATGCTTGATGTGGATTTCTTTTATTTATCTTGCCTGGGGTGAAGAATTCTAAAGCTCCCTTGCTCTAGTGAAGCATACTTTTATCAATTCCAGAAAATACCTTTCAGAAATAATGTTGAAATGAGACAGATGTAAACTGAATTTCTCCTGTGTTTACTGTCCCATTACCTCTTTTTCATTTATCCTAGCCCAATCTTTACATTAATTGGTGTAAATTTCTTGAACTTGACGTTCCATTTTATTAATGAGCTCATTAGCATTGTTTAATTACTATTCAATTTGCCAACTGAGATTTTAATGTTAAATGAAATTAAAGTCCTCTATTTAGTTGTTTTAATTTTTGCACCCATATGTGCTAATTCTGTTACCCAAGTTCTTCGAGCATTACATTTGTTCTTGGTTGGGGCTATTGATTTTTGTTTGTGAGTAATTCTTTGTGTTTGTGTGAGCTTGTGTTTGCTAGGTTAGGTTAGATTTGTATCTTTATAAGATGGTAATTTCTTCCCCAAACTATGCACACCCATATGTATAAATACATGTACATATATACATCTACATATATGTAGAAGTTTTTAGTGTAGGGCCTATCACCCTCTTGGGATAACTTTTATGTTGATTTCCCACTGTGATGGTTCTCAGGTGACATAGACAGTTTAAATTCAAACTAGAAACTTGTATGAACACAGCTCTGAGCTCTCTGGGGAGAATTATTTCTTCACTTAGATGTTAGCTCAAGTTCAGATAAAAGAACTTATCATTGGTGTGGGCTGGTGGATGATGTATTTCTAATCCCCCCTCTGTGGGGGATATCATTCATTAGGAAATTTGGCTTCATGAGAGGTGGCTGTTAACGCCTTGTCTCACATGAGCTCAAGATCTTAATTCCTTTCCTTTGTGACTTAAAAACCAGCCCCCAGTAATCAGGCAATGTATCTCCTCTCCATACAACCAGAGGATCAACTCCTGTTTAATGCTGGCTTTTAAATATCTTTTTATTTTATTTTTTGGGACTTAGAGTTCCAGAATTCTTTTTTTTTTTTTTTCAAGAAGACAATATTTAGTTGGCATTTCAGTGTATTGAAAAACTGATGTGTTGATTGGGTTTTCTATGTTAAGAATCACAGTTTTTAAAATCATATCAGATGATCATTTTATTTCTTTCCTTCAAGAATATATAGATATAGATAAGCTTATATATCTATATAGAATATAGGTATTCTGTATATCTTTATCAATGACCTTATATCCATCCATCCATCCATCCACCCATCTTTTTTTAATTTGGCAGGACTTGCAGCCAGGATGATGATGGTTGTACATGCAGGAATCTATACACTAACAAAACTCCTTAAAACTAGCCCTTACCTACCATTAATTTCTTCACACATTAGCCTCCTCGTTATTCACCACATCTAGAAAATCAAAGGCTTTTTGTTTTCTCTTGTCACTTTCTGAAAATTTATTCTATTGTTGGTACTGAAAAAAAAATCCCAAGTTCTATCAATTTCTTTGAGTTACTAGAGTATTCCCAGGCATGTGTATGATTCATATGTCAATAAACTTGTGTTTATTTCTTGTTAATCTGTCATTTTTAGTCTAAGTTACAGGATCCCACTTAAAAAATCCAAGATAGAAGAAAAAATTCCTCTCCTACAAGCACATGTAGCAATTTCCATGAATCATTTGAAAGTAAATTTTAAATACTTTAGCATTTTGGGGGTGAAAAAATTCTCTGAGCACTACAACATTTATTGCTTAAGAAGTTTTATAATATTGTACGTCATTAGCAGACATAATAGGTGGGGGTAAAACCCACCACTTTTAAAATTATAAAAATGTAGTTTCAGTAGCTTGTTGAAAGTATAGCTAAGTTCTGTTATATGTTGAAAAAAAATAGATTTTACCAGACTTTACCACAGAAGCCACTTGGAGCCAGAAGACAGTTGAGTCTAAGAGTGTAATGTCTTCAATGACTTCTTCTGTTATTGGTCTATGTTCTGGACTCTTCTTGAAACAATTCAGTCATGTTAATACTAATAATTCTTAGCAATAGACACCAGATTGAAATGCTTTTTCCTGAAATACCATCTTCTGCTTGGTTACTTCCCAAAGACTGAGCTCCTTGAAAAGTTTAAACATGTTTCACTCAACTCTAGAACGTAAGTGCTGACGGCATGGCCTTACAGTGAGGATCATAGGTCCTCTTTGTTGAATGGGTGGTACTGGCAATAGGAAATTTTTTTCTGTATCTACATTTCTGTATTTTTAATATCGTTGGTCACCTGGCCCAATAGATTGAAAGTATTTCGTGTGGTGTTACACCCATGTGGAAGACTGATATTGGCACCTCTGTGTCACATGATGATACTGTGTGTATTGACCAAGAAGTAATAAGACTGCAATATAATTACTAAAATGTTTATTTGAAAATAATGGTCATGATTGTTGACATGGAACTGCCCCATGTTCACAATCCAGGGGTCAGTTTGAAGGTTTGTTCCACCAGATCAGGGCAGAGGGAAATTTTAAAGCTTCACACTGGAAAGTGGTATGAGCTTAGATCATTTCTTTGGAAACTTTTGGATAAGTTAAATCATTTGCTTTTGCTTTTTGTTGTTAAATAGGTTCAGAACTCAAATGTGCTAACTATCCAGGTAGAACATTTTCAATTATGACTCAGACCAAATGCATATAACCACTGTAAGGATTTTTTGAGAGGATTATGGACTCCTACTTTTTAGCAATATAAGCGTATGAGTCAATTGTCTGGGAAAGAGTTGAAGGGTTGCAAGTTCAGGAGATTTGTGCAGATCAGAGGGGGCTTGTCAGGGAGCATAATTGGCAGCTGTCTATCTACAAGGATGGAAGGGCCACTTCTGGGGGAGAGGGAGGATTCCCCAGTGGCTCTAGCAAAACCCAGAAAAAACTTCAGAACCACCAACCTGGAGTCCAAAAATGCCTCAAGTTGGCTTAATTTCCACGCCTATAATTATAACACTTTTCAGAGGAAAATCACCAGGACCACCTATTAATTCTGATTTTGAATACCTCGGACTTTTATCTATTCTTATCTTTTGTGTGTATGCTTACTAGTTGCTTTGAAATTTTTTCAATCAATAATTTTATTTTTTTCTATCTCAATTGCCCATACCTATTGGTCAACATTATTACAATGTCAATATGACATCTATGATTGATGGACAAGAATCATCAGACAGAGGCACCAGAGTAGGTTCTTTTAATGCAATCAGCAGATGGTCTCATTTTCTTTATAGTTGCTGAAAAGGAGAAAACTGACTTCCTGATTTGGGCTGTACTCAGCATCTCATCTAGAAGATTCAACATGGTAGAGACAAGATGAAGTCTGTTTGATTCAAAGTAGGCTCAACAAGTCTTAGAAATAAGATAATTTATAGTACTCAAAAGAGACTACTTTGCAGAAACTTTAAGCAAGGACACTGGAGTTTGAGCTAGTGATGAAAAAATACACTTTCCTAGCAAACGACAGAGGAGGGCGGCACTTCAAAATAACATCAGACCTTCAGGCTACTGAAAATACACCCATTCAAGGATTCTGTGTAGGCCCCCAACACTTCAGTTGTGAACTGCATACTTAGTTACTCATTTGGAGCCTTCTTCTCTCAGGCTTTTGTTCCGAAGTAATCAAACCAAGATTGAGTTTCCCATTCCTGCTTTTTCCTTAAATGATCTTTTTCAATTGCTTCTGATAAAAGATTGCCTGTTTAAGCTGACGCCATCTCAGGGAGGGACACCACAGCCGCGGGGAGGGGGCTGGCTACACTCCTCACCCTTGAAGCACCCCTGACTCTGACTTTGCTGGCACCCTAATTGCATGGCCTGATGAAGATAATAATACTCTGTATGCATGTGTTGTTTCTGCAGTTTAGAGTTTTCCAGGTTTATTCAAATTCATTCTTTTTTCCTTTTGTCTTCAAATCAAATCTTACTTAGAAGCTTAAAATAAAGAATCAGGTGAAAGGTCCTTGGTGCTTTGGTTATTGTGTGTGGTCAAGTGTGGGTGGGATTGTGTGTCTCGAAATCTTTTCTTTTAATTTTATAAATGTATTGTTGTGGTAAAATATATCTGCATGGAAGTTGCTACTTAGACCATTTTTTAATATTCAATTCACTGACATTAATTAGATTCACAAAGTTGTGAAACCATCACCATTATGTCTAACACTTCTTCATCATCCTGAACAGAAAGTGTAGCTCCTTCTCTCCCTCCCACCTTGCTCATGGTATCCCATCAAATCCCTGTCTCTATGCATTTGCTTTTTGTAAGCATTTCACATAGCTGGAATCCTACAATATTTGTCCTTCTCTGTCTAAGGTAATTCACTTAGCATAATGTTTTCAAGTTTAATCATCTTGTAGCATGTATTCAAAAGTCTTTTAAAGGATAAAAATATCAAGGCTGCCGTTTTCACTTGGGTTAGTAAAAAACATCTAGAACTGGGCCTAGGGGATAAGTCTCAGTGCTACCAGATCGATGGCCCACCTTAAAGGCTTGAGTTCGATTCCCAGTCAGGGAGGTGACCCACCTGGTGCAGCAGACCTCCCCTGTCTTGCTCACTGCTCCCCTCATAGTGCATTTTCAGTACATCTGCCTACTCTGCTCCCCACTCTGTCTCTGGTGACTCCTCTCATTCCCAATATCTCTGGCCTGCACCTCAGTTCTATATCCATAAATAAATAAATCTTTAAAAAAATAAAAAGAAAGAATCATTTAGAAGTAACCATGGTACCCATTGTAGGCATCTGCATAATTCACTCCTTGCCCTCTTTAATGCCCCCTTTTGGGGAGGCTGTATTTTTTTATTGAGGTTAACTGCTCTACAGCATTGTTCATGATCCAGAGGCAGAGAATCACACCCTTCAGAGCATGTCACTGTACCACACCCACCCACCCACCGGCAAGGCACCTCTCCTTCTACCATGGTTCACTGGGGATGTGTCTCCTAGGTCTATGGGCGGTGACTCTCAGGTTCAAACTTCAAAACCTTGGACAAGCAATATGATCTCAGCTCGTCAGGCAAGGCAGGCATTGCCTATTCTACTTGCAGTTAACTGAGTCTAAGCAATTTGCCTGCAATCCTGAACCCAGTAAGCAAGAGCCAAGACCAGGGCTGATATATTTTTTTAATTGTGTTGCTTCTCTTTTCACATTGAGGAGGAATAATTACCACCTGGGCAAAAGTGAATCTTACATATGAAATGAATAATGCTCATTATAGCCTTCTAGTTAAAGTTATCATACATAATTTTCTTCAACTAAAATTTGTCCAGCTGATTAAATGATGTATATCCTTTAAAAATTTATTTATTTGTTTATTTATGCAAGAGCTGGGGTACAGGCCAGAGGTGCAGGGGTGAGGAGGTAGGGGAGAGAGTATTCACCAGAGAGACAGTGGAGAGCAGAACAAGCAGATCCACTGCAATACACTGCTGAGGGGAGCAGCAGGTGTGTCAGGAGAGATCTGCTGCACCACGTGGGTCAGCTCCCTGGCCGGGGCTGCACCTGTGCTGCTGTGGTTGTGGAGAGCTTGTTGGTGCTGCACTTTAGCGCCTAGCACCACTAGGGAGGGCCCATTTGATGATAATTTTGCAGCCATTAAAAAGAACAAGGTCCTCTATATGTGCTGATATAAAATGATTTCATTGTTAACGGGGAACAAAGCAAACTAGAACCGTATCTTGCATGCAGTTTCGAGTGCTATTTATGTAAACATGTCTGCATGTATAGCTGTTTACATTTGTAAGTAATATATTAATACACATGTCTACATAGTCTTCAAATCAAATACTTATTTGTACCCATTTTTAACATTTTACTCCATCCTAATAACTCAGAAACTATGAAGCATTTGAGCCGGTTGCTTACTTGCTGAAACACCAGACCCTTAATAGAACATCACTTCCCATTTTCCATGTGCACAGGGCATCCCTGGCTCCGTGCCCGGGCCCTGAGGGTTAAACGATAAGAACCACGTGGTCACACCCAGCCTCAGAGGTGTCCCTTGGAGGGAAACTCCAAAATTATGAATCTTTGAGCTTCTAGAGGAGCTGGAACACTCACTCTCCTTTTTAGAGTAAAAGGGGGCGCTTTTCAACCCAGAATGTAAGCAAATCCTACGTAGAGTGAAGGAAACTGCACTTTTGGCTCCAGAACAGTTAAGAACAATTTTATTAATCTCTGAGTAGGAGCAGATGTCTCTAGCATAAAAGTGGCGAGAAACTTCATTTGGAACACCAATAAAATGTGAAAGAGGATGGCTCTGAGGGAAGAAAAAAAGCTTCCCTTTTATTCTAGCATGTCACTTCAGTGCCTGGGAGGCACAGGTGATGCAGGAATGTAGTTTGATGTAGGAAGCATGTGCTTTCCATGGTTCTTTCATGAATGAGCTGAAGAAAATCTTTGAGATGTATTAACCTTGTAGTTATTTGAAAGTCAAAATTTTAGCTTTTAAAAAATATACTTTAAACCCCAGTATCTTTCATAGTTATCCAGTACATAAAAATCAGTCAATAAATACTTAATATACTTACTTAATAAATAGATAATAAAAAAATAAGTAAAGTTTTGTTTTTTTTCTATTTTCAAAAAAATGATTATGGAACAAAATAACACTACCGAACCCTTCCCGTTTCCCTTTTCCATCTTTCATGGGTAGGGTGTGGAAAGTAAAATGAATTGAGCTAATTTATCTTAAATACAAATCTATATCATTTTCCACATTTTTTCCTGTGTTCCTTCACTTCTTTTCAAGAGATCATCTCTTAGCCATACGCAGAGTCTCACAGCTAGCACTGGGTGGGTTTGATGAGCACAGGAAAGAGAAGAGGTCTAAACAGTCAAGGAAATAACCAAATTCCCTTGGTTACAGTTTATGAATTAGGGCTTTTTTTTGCTGACAAATAACATGAAATCAACAAACTATTCTAAGGGAGAAAGAAAAAGTACTGTAAGGCTAATGTACTGTCCTGGATTCTAAGGGCAATGAAGCAGCTGAAGCTTAGGGTCAAAACTAAGGATTGCCAGCACCATTAGGGACCCAGAGGACCCCTCCGCCTCTCATTTCTGCCCCAGTCTGCTCTCTCTCCTTCCCTCTCAGCTGCATGGTCTGGTAGAAAATGGCTGCTCTCAGTTGCTGCTGAGTTACCGTTACTTACTGCAGAGTGATAACCTAGTAAGAAACATATCTCTTGCTCTCTCAGGCTGAGGGATTGCTCTGCTAATTCCCAAGGGAGGGGCTCACTGCCCATCTGAATAGGGGCACCCGATTAACATCATCAGAGGCAGTAGGTGTCCCCCCTCCTTTTCAGAATGCATCCACTTCTGGAATGACCTGGGGACAGCAAGGATGGAGGCAATTTCCAGAAAAGTCATTGGAGAATTCAATAAGTGCTCACTGGAGTATCTTTTCAAAACAGTTTGTGGAAAAAAGGAGCACGTGAACTCCGACAAAGTAGGAGAGCTTCGGAGAGGGCAAAGACTCCATCTGGTAATTAAGAAAGACGGAGAATGTCAAATTGTGGAAAATCAGTATCCATGAGACTCAGAGGGAGAATAAAGAAGTGGAAATTTTCCAGTAGAGTGATGATGGTGCTTCATTTTCCTAGAGGTGTTTGCAAGTCTAATGAACAAAGCTTAAAAAGTGTTTTGTCATCTCTCTTGTGCCCTGCAATAAGACTTTCTGCAACAGTGAAGCTGTTCTGTCCGGTTCAGTGGTCCCCTGGCCACATGTGGCCACATGTGTGGAACAGAGCTCATTGGACTGAGCAACTGACTTTTAACTTTTATTTAATTGAATTAACTTAAACTTAAATAGTTACGTGTGGCCCGTGGGCAGTGAAACTTCATGATGAGAGACATGCTATAGGTAGGCAGGGGTATGCCATGAATAAAAATACGGCACTTGCCCACACCTGTAGCCAACCGCCAGAAAAACCAGCCCCCTCATCTACAAGGACCAGCAGAGGAGGACAGCCCACTCTACCTTCTAGAAAGTGCTCAATGGCAAAATCCAGCCAAGTTCATTCTAAAGAATTAATTGACTTTATTAAATGATTCATGAATCAGGCAGCATCCCATCTAGGAAGTAGAACCCACAAAGCTTTGCAAAATGAAAGGTTTTTATAGGTAGCAAGAGGGCAATATAAGGGGAGAGGGAATTTTTTCAAGCTTAGGTAACAGGTCTATGGAGAATGGAAAAGAGGTTTTTGTGGCAGATTATCTCACCTCCCTTTGAGGAATGGAAAAAGTTACTTCAGTGGTGCTGACCAGAAAATTCCAGATTGACCCATTTAAGACAATCTTCCGAGGGAAGGTTAAAGCTGCAGCTAAGTAAGCTATTAAGTCTTGGTGGGCTTTGCACAAACACCTCAATGTTGGGAACATTATTTTCTTTTTAGCAGGAGCTGGGCCATAGCTCTAGGAATTACCCAGGAAGCAATCGATTACACCCTATAATACACAGCCACACACAGCCAGCACTTGGTTAATCACCCACGTTTTCCCTGATTTTTGTCCTACTTCGACCTTACAACTAACCAGAGAAAGCGAATACGCACTCCTGGCTAGTCACAGAGACGCCCCTGATTCTAGAAGCACAGCTGTAGACTCCCAGGCCAGCGACCTGCATCAAGGACATCTGCAGCAACTTTCTCTTCCCAGAGGGAAGCTGCCCCAGCCCCGTGCTGGCCTCAGAGTCTGCCAGAAGCAGAGGTAGCTGATCTGAGCTGAAGCATCTCTGATTAAATAACCCCTGCTTACTCTCTCCTCGGTGGTCCTTGCTTGCAGTTTATGCATCATTTATTTAGTAGTGGGTTTTTGTTTACTTCTGGATGTCCCATGAGAGACGCTGGAGTTTAGAAATGACCAGCTCTGAAAAGTCTTGGTATTGGCCCTCCTTGGTGGTGCAGTGGGTTAAAGCACAGCATTAAGGAGTTAAAGCCACTTCAGCAATAGTTTGATCCCTGGCCCAGGTGGTGACCCACGTAGAGCAGCAGACCTCTCCTGCCCGCTGCTCCCCTCAGCAGTGTACTTTGTCAGTTGACCTGTTGTGCTTCCCGCTCTGTCTATGGTGAATCCTCTCACCACCTCTGCACCTCTGGCCTGTACCCCATTTCTGTATGCATAAATAAATAAATCTTAAAAAAAAAGTCTTGGCGGGCCCTCCCTGGTGGCGCAGCGGGTTAAAGCACTGCACTGAGAAGCTAAAGCCACTTCCGCACGAGTTCAATTCCCGCCTACCCCGGAGGAGACCACATGGTGTGGCAGACCTCTCCTGACCCGCCCACTGCTCCCCTCAGCAGTGTACTTCGTTGATCTGCCTGTTCTGCTCCCCACTCTGTCTCTGGTGAAGCCTCTCACCACCCCTGAGCCTCTGGCCTGTACCCCAGTTCTGTATGTACAAATAAATAAATCTTTAAAAAAAAAAATCTTAAAAAAAATTAAAAAAAAAAAGTCTTGGCATGATTTCCTCAGTCTCTGCTCTCAGGGCATCTTCATTGGGAAGTGCTGTTGCACAGGCATTTATATTTTTAAAAAATTGACAAAACCCCCAATCATCCTTAATATACAAGGATATACATGCAGTTGTCCTCATATCTATTACATATGTCCATTGATTTATACAGATTAGGATTGGCTAATTTTAGCAAATAAAACACAAGATACCCAGCTAAGTTTGAATTTCAGATAAACAACAATTTCGTTTTTAGTATAAGTATAACCCATACAATATTATTATGAAAAAACAATCCATTTTTAATGTAAATTCAAATCTAATTTGGCATCCTGTACTTAGGGCGCAGGCTTCAGGAGGAAAGACAGACTCAAAATATTTCTGATACCCTACTTTATCATGCCCTCTTTCCTTGAGTTGAAGGAAAAGTATTAGAATGAAGGTTTTTTACTTGTTTTATTTTTTCCATAATAGCTGACATTGCTGTCACACCAATCTTCCTTTATGTTGTCCTCAATACCTATTGCTCGTATTACATTTCTCTTCCTACCGGAGCTGCTTTGGAAAAGGATGAAGAGTGTTGTGAAGTAAAAATCTGTGGATGTGGCTTTAATGCACTTTCAGGCACTATCTGTAACACCATCTCTAGTGAGAGAAGCCTGGGTAAATGACACACTAAACCTCACCAAGCATCGAGCTCCTCCCCTGAAATCCAAATAATAATATTTGCTTTAGAGGGTTACTATGAAATAACAACAATGCATAAGAAAAACGAGTGGGAAAGATTTTATTAGCTAGAAATTATAAGGAAAATGTATGGATTCTTTAATACCATTCAATCAAGTTCAGTGTGTGGTGAGTTAATTTCCTAGGGGTGATTGCATATAAACTGTGGAGAAAGTACTCGACCCATGAAAAACCTGTCTAGAATTAATGATGCAGGAGAATTTCTGTCCATTCTCTCTCTCCAGATCTCATCATGTAAATGAATGACTAATTGACCTGCAAATACAACCAGTTTCATCCTGATTCTCTATGGAATGGATTTATTTCTGCTTTCAAACTTTCTGCCTTGTTCTTAAAGATATTATGTGATCTATGACATAGACTTGTAGAATCAGAATGTTCAAATAAAAGAGTCCTTAGATCTATTTCCCAAGAATGGAAAAAAATTTAACTTAAATCACCATTCTCCTATTCTATAATATGGAAAATATTGTTTGCCTCTTACATCCCTCTTTGATATTAGACTCTCAAGGTCTTTTCTTGACAGCCCTCATGCATTCATTTTATTTTTAAAGATTTATTTACTTATCATACAGAACTGGGGTACAGGCCAGAGGTGTGGTGGGTGAGAGGCTTCACCAGAGACAGAGTGCGGAGCAGAACAGGCAGACTGCTGAAGTACACTGCTGAGGGGAGCAGCGGGGGTGTCAGGAGAGGTCTACCACGCCATGTGGGTCACCTCCAGGGAGAGATCGAACTCATGCTAAAGTGACTTTAGCTTCTTAGTGCTGTGCTTTAGCCCGCTGTGCCACCAGGGAGGGCCCTCAAATATCTTTTAACTTCTAAAAGGGCAGGCAGTGAGTCTTTTTTCCCTTTTGATCTTAAGGGCAGTGACACATTCATGTCTTGATTGCAAAATCTGTCATTCATAGCACCGCACGCTCACTGGCATCCTTCCTTCAATAGCTTCCTTGACAGGCATAATTACTTGAATAATCTTCAGGGGACTTTGGATGAAAATTTCCATGTCCATGATAACTTTTACATCATTTCATGAGCTATCTGAATGAACACATATGAAGAAAATTCCTTTCTAAAGATGACTAAATTGGAAGTACCCAACTAGCTGGAGAATAACTTTCTCTTTGGATTATGAAATCTCTCAATATACAATCCCACATGTTACATTATTTTTATTTTTCATATCACCTCAACCTATAAATTTACAAATCTTTCAATAGATTGCTCTTGTTGTAAGAGGATATTATTATCATTTTGGGGGGGTGTCTTTTTTTTGTGACTGAATTATTTGTATTTTTGAGATAGTGTTAGTTTACACTATCTATGTTTCAAAGGCACAGGTTCATACCTCCTCAGATCTGTCTGTTTCCACACCACCCCCATCAACAAGTCACCCATAATCTTCTACCACAGACCACTGAGTTCATCCCCACTTTACTCCTCAAGCCTTTTCTCTAGTAACCTCAATTGTACAGCCACATTTATGGAGTTTGTTTTGGTTTATTTGTGTCTGATCCTTTGCTTTCATTCTCTGTATTTCATGGATAAATAAAATCATCTGGTCTTTGTCTTTTTCATCCTAAGTTGTTTTTGCTAAGAGGGTACTAAATGGCATCTTTCTGTCTCAATTTCAATTGATACCAAAGACAACAGATGATACCTTCTGAGGTGATTTACAAGTTACGCCATCATGACTGAATTCATTCTGAAATCGCTCTGAAGGTCTATAATGTGTCCGAGGTCTCCCTGGTGGCTAGGGTTAAGTCACAGTGCTATCACCCCTGAGACCTGAGTTTGATCCCTGGCCAGGGTGCTGACCCACATAGGGCAGGATACCCCTCCTGTCTCACCACTGCTCCCCTCAGCAGTGTATTTCAGTAGATCCTCCTGTTTTACTCCCTACTCATTCTCTGGTGAATTCTCTCACCCTCTCCCATACCTCAGGCCTGTACCCCAGCTCTTTTATACATACATACATAAATAAATCTTTAAAAAATGTTTTCAGTAATTGGTCATAAAGAGAAGAATTTGGAGAGAATTTCGTTGGAGAGCGCGACCTTGAATTTGCCCTGCAAGAGAGGAATGTGTGTGCACAGGAGACAACTGTCCCCTAATTCCAACTCTGGGAGTGAAATCACACAGAGGAAGGACTTGGCTTGGAATCTCTACAGTTGGGGGAGAGAAGAATGGGGCTTGATTCATCCTGGAGAAGTTGAAACAGCCATGGCATAAAGTGGGCTGTGTCTGGAAAAATGCCTTTTTCCAGCTGCAGATCAAAGGACATGAAGCCAGGGGCCAGACGTGGGACCCAGACATTGGCTGGAAGTAAATTGAAAGACTGACTTGGTGGAATTCCAATAATGATAGTTTGAAGAGGTCGATGGATCCTCTTAGACAAACTGGACAAGAGTTTTAAAAGAAAAAATTATTTCAGAGCTTTAGAACATGAAGCTCAAATTGTGTATACCAAATTTTGCAAAGAATATATTCTTAGAAAAACTGGAGTGCTTGGGATAAGGACAACAGAATCTGTGAGGTTTGGCCTGGACTACTCTCATCTGCTTTCCTACCTCAGAAAGTTGGCAAAAAGTATAGTTTTGTCAGCCTGTAATAGCCTCAAACCCAGCAGCTTTATTGCCAGAGGAAAAAATAAATAAATCTGGGGAAGGAAGCAAAAATCTATAGCAGTGTCAGTTAAAAATGAAGAATTTGGTAGAAAACAAATAGGAAAAACCAGGGCTGCAATATCTCTCCATATATCGCTGGCCTGGGAAACTATGCTTAGCTGAGCTTTACACATAGCTTGTGAGCCAAGGGAGACTTGGGAACTTGCTGGGACTTGGAATTTTCTATTTATGCATTGATCAATAGGAAGAAGGTCTCAACCCACATTACTGACTGATTACCAAACGATGTCACATGGATGAACCCTTAGAAACCAGAATGGGAAATAGAAAAGTTAACAGAGACAACATGTTGGCCAAGGCACAATGGACATGCACCCTGGAAGTCTGGCATAGCAGTCTGCGTGTCAGGCAAAGAAAACAGGGTGTGCAGTTGCTGTAACAGATTACCTAAAATATCCAGTTTTCAGCCAAACTCATGACATACACAGAAAAAGGGGAGATTAATCAAGATGCAACTAATAAACTCATCAATCCATACTGACCGTATGTGGGTGCAAGTGCAGGCTCAGGCTAGCCTCTAAGTGTTGGAAGAAAATAGTCACTGCCCGTTAGGAATCTTACATGTATTGAAACACTTTCGAAAGTGAAGGGGAAGTAAGATATTCCCAAGTGGGCAACTGAGGGAATCGGATGCTGGCAGGCCTCCCCTACTAGAAATACCAGAGAAAGCTGCCCCAAAATTCCTTCAGGCTGAAAGGAAATGACATCAGACAGTGACTTGAATCCACAGAGAGAAGGGAAGTGAGTATGTAGGCAGAGGTGAGACAGTGTGTGTGTGTATCTCTCTTCTCCACAGAAACTGGCCTGCCAGGTAAGCAACAGAGCAGGTGCAGAAACTCTGGAGGAATCAGAAGTAGCGAAGTTTCTCTGGAGGAGTCTCTGTGACTGATGTTCAGTGCAGTGAGAGGGGCCCACAAGGGAATGTGTGAAGGAGGCACAAAAGTGCCCCTCAAAGAGAAGAGACTTCCAACTGTTGCTAGACTCAGGGCACAAGGTCAATGGAGCAGGAACTCGCCAGCCCCCTTGTCTCTCCTCCCAGCTGACTCAGCTTCTGCACTGACAAGGGTGGAATGAAATAGGGGAGAAAGACACACCCATTTCAAGTGTTGGGCAGCCTGTTTATTGAGCTGTCACTCAAGATGAGGAGGGGGTTGAGCCTTAACTTCAGTGAGGATTGAATGGTGGGCTGATATTGAACTGGACAGTTTTGATTGCTGAATTGAGAATAAAAGTTTGAACTTTCTATCATCTGAGGCTAGCAGAGCTGAGAACTTGGTCTTCTAGGGCAGATGCCACTCTACTCCTGCCCTTACCTAGCAGGTTTAAAGGGCACAGGGGCAGAAATTAAAGTTCCTTTTATGAGACAATGAACTCCCTGCCGTTGAGATTTCTAGTTCCTGTTCTTCAGGCCTCATTTGTAATTCAACCAAATTCTGCCCTATTTTTTAATGACTACTTCTGTTCTTCAATCTCACAAATCTTGCTACCAACCTAACACAGATGGCTCCTTTTCTCCCTTTTCCATATAAATTGCCAAACATAAGGAACATCATACACCTGAGTTCTTGGTAGCAGGATCATTGAGTTGTTTCCAACCTCAGATGGAGCGTTATTCTTGTCAAGACTTCTGTCTGTCCTTGGTCAGTTTCCTCTCACAGCCATCCCAGGGTTATCACACATTTTAACTCCTCTGCTCGAACCCTGTGTGCCATGCCAGCCCTTGCCTCTTTGAGCTGAATTCTGTATCCTGAAGATAATTGAAGTTGAAGTGGGATAAGCTCATGTCCACTCACCTCTTCACTTATCCCCTCCAGCCTTAGAAAAAGAAGCTTCCATTTAAGCAGAGCTTGAGCTTAGGTCTTTTACCCTCTCCCATCCCTTCTTTATTTACTGCTTTTCTATATTTTAAACTTACTCTCTTCACTGTCTTCTCAGCACCTTGTGAACATGCTAAAGCTGTTCTCACTTTAAAATTAATTCCTCTGTCAGCCCCCAGGACTCCTTCACATAAAAATGCTCTATCAGGACCTCTTTACAACCAACTATACTGAAAAATAAGACTCTACTTTCTGTCTTCACTTTTTCAGAACCTGTTCATTCTGCCTCTAAAAATGGGTGTTTTTTTGATTTTTAACCCACAGCTAACTACTATTTCCTCATGGCCTGCAAGGTTTTGCATTGCTTTCTCTCTCCCCTATAGACTCTGCACCCTTGGCTTCTACCATTCTTCCTTGGTTATTATCTTTTCTTCCTTATGGAAGAGGCATGAGGCTCTCCCATCCCCCAAACATCCTTTGGCTATTTCTGACAGTTCCTTCCTTTTTTGATGTTTTTACTCTGTATTTTCCCCATAAATGATGACATCTGATGCAAGAGTTTTCATTGTGCATCCATGAGAAAATGGGTCTTTGGAACAGAGCTCTCTGTTCAAGACTTTGGACATCTTCACTTGGATTCCCAAGTGAAGACTCAATGCACCACACTCACCTCACTCTCCACCCACACCTGTCTTCACCTACTATTCTGCCATTCAAGGCAGACACCTGAGGGGAATTCTTCTCTATTTAATTTATAACTCCTCTAACTGCCCATTCAGTTGATTTTCAAATAACTTGTTAACCTTCTACCTCTTTTGCTATAGCCTCAGTTTCTGTCTAAAACTCTCACGGGCTATTACATCCTACTTCCCAGTTGTCCCAACACAACCACATAAAATGCTTTACAATGCATCTTCTGCTACTTCAACTTCTTTAATCCCAGTAACTCTCCAGTTAAAACAATTATCTTGTCAGATGCGGCGGCCTCTCACAACACAGCCTCTGCTGTCTATCCAGATTATACTGTTCCGAACACTACCCAACTCTTTCACAACTGTGCTTTTGCATTCCAGCCTACAGTTTTCATGCTTCTCTCCCTTCATGTATGCTATCCCAAATGCCTTTATACTTTTTCTCTGCTTGCTGTTCAACATTTAAGCCCCAGAACTCTCTCTTCTCTAGCAGAACTGGTGTCTCCCTTTTTTCTGCCCTCACTATTCTCTGAAGACATCGTTGTGTCATCATAGGACTCAGTAGGACTTTCTGGTAGGGTCTTGGGGGCAGAACCTCAGTTTGTGAGATGTTATATATGCAACACAGGGAGCGTGCCTGACACATAGTGGGCACCCAGTCAGCATTTCTTAGCAAAACTGAATAAATTAGTAGTAAGTTGCTGTTTGTCTAGGTAGCCCACTATTTTCTCTTAGCTGTCTTATTTTTCCAGGTTCTGTGCAGAGGTCAGGAATGACAGGATTGACACTCACACAGGTCTCATTTCATCTCCTGGGGAAACCAAGGAAGGAGTCAGCAGGTGAGAATGTAGATCTTTCTGGATCTTTGTGCTGAGGTGGTCCTATGAACACTGAGGATAACAGAGCAGGGGAGAGGTCACACTTCACGATTGTTTTTCTATTTGCCAGTTTGAAAAAATAAATGTACAAGAATTTTTGAATATCTGCTCTGAAGTTCCAGTTAAAATTCTTATGTTGGGCAGAGCAAATCATTGCTGATTATTAAACTTATTAGGAAAAAACCAAATGTTCAGTGTGTATCTTCAGTTTTTCAGAAAAAAACAAACACATTTGAGGGTAATTGACTTGCCAGAGATAAATTCTATATTTTTAATGAATGAGAAGGACATGTTTATACCTCTTCTATACAGGCTGTACCCCAAGCATGTCTTTTCATGGCAATGAGAAAATGACATTGGGTGTGACAGAAAGGTTTTCCTCCAGTTGCTCATGGTTAAGACTACTATTTATTTACATTTTCACTCTCTCATCACCAACTTCATCAAAGGATATTGGTTGATCACACTTTACCTAAGACATGATGCCACAGTAGAGGCTTGCAGTCCCCTGCAGTAGGTCTTAAATCTCATCCTGCTGCTTAGTACCTGTGCCATCTTGGACCAATCACTCAACTCCATTAAATCCCAGGTTCTCAGCAGTAGAATACATTTGGAGGGAGATAAAAATGCCTGGCTGTCTCTGACCCTACAGAATTGTTCTTTAACAGATACGTGCACATTGTAATCCATAGACTAAGTGCCAAAGCACAGAGGAATGGTTTCGAAGAGCATGCCCACATGAAGTAATGGTACACACAGGAAAAAGGGCTTAGGCAGAAGGAGGAGACACTTCACCGAAAGATCAGCTGAAACCCAAAAGATGTGTAATTTTTGGATTGGTAACCAAACTTAAAATGTCTTCCTGGCTCAGTGATCATAGAAGAAATGGCCAACTTTATCAAAAATCTTTTCTTACTCTCTTTTTCCTCTGTCACCTCTCTAGTAACTCTCCTCCCATAACCCACTTCTTTTATCTTCTGGCGCTTATTTTTCACAAGCCATTAGGCTGCCATACAGGCTTATTTTCTTCCTGCTCCTTTTTTTAACCTGGCAGGTCTTGTTGGTCTGGTTAATAAAGCTGTGGCCCAAGTCTCCAAAGTTCCGGATATCTGGTTCTGGGACAGAAACATCCCTGGCTAACTGTAGGGGCAGACATTTGTTATTATTTTGTCCTACTTATGGACATTTTATGTAGATTTGATATAACTATAACCTAAAGAAGGAACATCAGATACTAATGTTTAAGCAGTGACAACTCAAGATACTTCCTGTATTTAAGACATATTAATAAAACGTCCTTCTGGGTCCCCCTCTGGTGGCACAGTGGGTGAAAGTGCAGCACTATGATGCTATCCACAGCCACTGGAGCACGAGTTCAATCCCTGGCCCGGGAACTGACCCACATGGCGCGGCAGACCTCTCCTGGCCAGTCTGCTGCTCCCCTCAGCAGTGTATTTCAGTCCATCTGTCTGTTCTGTTTCCCCCTCTGTCTGGGGAATCCTCTCACCTGAGGCCTCTTTGGCCCCTGACCCTGGAATCTACCCAGCCAGGGGCAAACTAGAAGTTTCAACTGCTCGAGAAAATGTTTCTCTTTATTTGGGGTGTACTGGGAGTAAACCAAAGCCCTGTATTATTTCCTTTTTATCTTTCTTGTATTTTAAAGCTAGGCATGGCATTTCTGAGTGTTCTTGGAACTCCTTGACAGGAACTAGATGCTGCAGCAGCCTCCCTCTTGGGTTTAGGTTTTGCGCTTTCGTGGAGTACATGACTGAATCTGACACATGTTATTTCCAGGTGTCTCGTTAGGCCAGCCACGGAGGTTTTCCACCTTTTGGCCTTGGCCCTCCAGCGACACTCTCTCCTGCTTGGCAGGGAAGCATGTGAAATTGCCACAGGTCAAGGGAGGCACTGTGCCTTAGGGCCCTACTGCTGCACCATGCATGTGTTTTATTGAGATGATGACCTCAGAATGATGACGCTTCCTGGATGACGATGTTCCCTGGCTCACCATGCTTTTACGACTGAGACCAAAGAGGGCGGAAGACAACAGCCCTGCATTATTTCTTAGCATCAGGGGAAACCAGGTAAGCAAGAGCTAGCCCAAAAGTTGGCCCCTCTCCCAGGACACCTGGGGGGAGAAGTTGGTAACACATTTCCCTACACTCCAATGTTTCTGATGGGATAAAGAGAATTCTAAACAAGCCAAGGATGGTGCTTTCTAACACTAGACATCAGCATTTTAGATAGTCCTTGGGACACAGTACAGTAATAAAACTGTCAACCTTTATGTCAAATGATTGTTTTGCCTTCTAGAATATGAACATAAAAAATCTGTGGGGCCCCAGTTGGTGGTGATTTTCAAGACTGTCTCTTTCAATTACTTAATAATTCCTTATGGACTTGGTTTATTGACAGAAGAGTTGGTTGGGGATTTTGAAGATTATTTTGTAGAAGATTTTAATAATAGCCATGATGGCAGGACTATTCTAGGCATGTGGTTTGAAACAGTGTACCATAGAATTCAGAAACAGAAACAACAGAGCAGAATTCATGAAATTAGGGGGAAATGGTGAAGGGATGATCACCTTACAGTAAATTGTATGAAATCAAAGAAAAAATCTTTTGGAATTCAAGGATATTGTGACAAGGACAAGGGGAAAAAAAAAAAAGGAAATATCGAGTTACTGGTGCATTGTGGGACACCTTTCAAGTGTGCTCATCTCTGGGGTGAACATTGTGCAAACACAAATGACACTGATATATCTGTGCCATCATTCATGACATGACGTTGAAATGTTCTCATTAATTAGTGATGACAACTGACTGGCCAGTTTGGGGACCTCAGTGGATGGAGTTAGGTTAAGTCTACCAGGGAGAGTGAGCAGTGACCCTGCACGGAGTAAAGTATCTCCACCACTGCAGAGCTGCAATAAGCATGCATATTTTTTTTTTTTGGTGGAGTTTGCCAGAAAAACTCCTTTTGGCTTCAAGAAGAGACTTCTAAAAAGGGGGGATCATTGCAGCAATGTGTTTTCCAGATGACTGAGACATAAGAGAAATTGACTCCACAGAAAGAACAGGCCTTCACTATATTAAAAAGAAAGGCATGGAAACAAAAAAACATTACTCTTAGGAAGCCACAGGATGTCCTTTTCCAGGGAGCAGAATAAGGTTCTGTGCTTGCCAATTGCTGTATATTCTCATAGGATGCCAGTCCCTTGTGCAGATGATCTCTACCCCAAGAGTTATGTACTTGCTTCGTGCATCTATTTTTTTGCCTGGTTGGGCATTACTTAGAAAACAACAGCATCATAGGGCTCTCCCTGGTGGTGCAAGGGGTTAGGGCACAGTCCTGCAAGCTAGCCAAAGCCATTTCAGTGCAAGTTCGATCCCTGGAGGTGACCCATGGTGCACATGGTGCGGCAGACCTCTTCTGTCTCTCCCAATGCTCCCCTCAGCAGTGTACTTCGTTGATCAGCCTGTTTTGCTCTGTACTCTGTCTCTGATCAATCTGCTCAACTCCCACACTTCTGGCCTGTACCACAGTTCTGTATGCATAAATAAATATATCTTAAAAAAAAAAAAAGAAAAGAAAACAACATCATCAGTGGCCAAGGAGTGGTGACCCAAAAGGATATGTTGTGGGTAGTAAATGTCTACAGAGACTCATGGATTCTATTTTTGGTTTCTTTCTGTCTCTACCTGCCTCTCTCTGTTGCCTTCTGTAGTCAAATCCAAACTCTTACTTCCCCAGTTGAGGGGGTCAGGTAACCTGTCAGATGATCACATAATTGATTTGGGAATCATTGGACACCCTCTGGAGTGAGCCTCTTACTCTGTCATCTGGAATCTGTATATCATCATGGTCTGCGGTTAACAGGAAATTTTTCACTCATTTATTTTATTTTATTATTTGCTGAGGTAAAGTAACATTTATACCAGATTGACAAACACAGAATGAGTTAATGTTGGGTCATTTCTCAACATCTTCAGGACCACCATCATCAAAGTCACCACCTGTTCTCACGCACAATAGAATGAGAAAGGACACTAGAGAGAAAAGGAATATCACAGTTCCCACAGTCTGTTAAAGAGCCTGATGTGATATTCCCAAACATGCTGCCTAATTATCAGTAGAATATAATGCCAACTTCTGAGGGTGGAAAAATCAGCATTCCCAGGTTGGGACATAAACCAAGCATTGCTGCATTTCAATTCAAATATTGAAGCAGAGGGAACTGTCTTTTTGGTGATTTATTAGTGCCTGATTTTTTGACAGAAAGTTATTTGCAAGATGGACTATGACCTGAGTTACAGAATAGACAATTAAAATCTCCAAGGAGAATCTTATTGCATCCTCAGTGCCCATCAATGTCACTGAAGGGCAAGTGAGATTTCTGCTCTTAGAGGAACAAGCTGTGCCAGACTCTGACTCGGTATTCAGGAGTCAGACAGTGAATGCTTAGTTCTTTTCCAAGCCACAGGATGGGGTGCCCTGTGATAAGTACCTCCTTTTTCCCAGTCTAGCCTTGTAGGTTGTCATTTAGCCAGCATTTTATGTCATGCTTATTTTCTCAAAATATTGAGGAAACAACTCAGGTTGACCTGAAAGCATGTTTTCAAAATATTAAATTTTGGTTATTTAATTTTCCTGCTTAAAGCCTTGAAAGTCTCCCACTCTGTTTAATGTTCAACCTTTTCCAAGAGTGTTAATGTTGTAGAATCTGATGCATGTCCACCATCTTTTCTGTCACCACACTTTGCTCATAAAGCTGCAGACATGGTGGCTTTCTTAGTGTTCCTGAATTTCTCAAACTGCTTATCTGTCTGACTGGGATTTCTTCCCCTCAGACATTCTTCCCACCATACTTGTATCATCAATTTCCAGTCCTTCTTCAGGTTTCAGATTAAATATGATATCAAATGTTACTTCTTGACTGACTTCTCCAAAGGAGGATGCTTAACACTATTTTTTTTTTAATTATTATTGTGCTGTGTACATTTTTATGACCATCACCATAGTTGTGGTCATTCATTTATCTCCTTCTACATAGACTGCAGATTCCCAGAGGTTAGGAGCCCTTTCTGTGGTCTCTTCCCAACTCCAATTGTTGTTCCTTTCAGAAGGTACAGGGGCTCAAAAATACTTTCTGAAGATTGAATAATTTGCACCCTGGCCTCAATCATTTTAGTCTCTGTTGAGATTGTTGTGAACCTGCATTGCTGGAAGATTTTTTTTTTTTAAGATTTATTTATTTATGCATACAGAGCTGGGGTACAGGCCAGAGGTACAGGGGTTGTGAGAGGATTCACCAGAGACAGAGTGGGGAGCAGAACAGACAGACTGATGAAGTACACTGGTGAGAGGAGCAGCGGGCGGGTCAGGAGAAGTCTGCCATGCCATGTGGTCACCTCCGGGATTGGCGGGGATCGAACTCATGCAGAAGTGGCTTTAGCTTCTTAGTGCTGTGCTTTAACCCGCTGCGCCACCAGGGAGAGCCCATGCTGGAAGATTTTTTTAAGGCAAATATTTTAATCTTAACTAAGGGGATTTTTCTATTTTTAAGATAAAAAGGCAATAGCCAGAATAGTAGCAGAAATAAAATTGCAAGGGGAGTTCTGTCCTTATGCTTCAGAGAGTAAACCAATCAACATTTCAGAGTAACTTGAAAGGTGGCTCCCTCTTGCCTCATCCATCAGAACATTACAGTTGGCAGACTTCTTCACTTTTCTTCCTCTGAGTTTCTTTGATGCGGCTTGGTGCTTTTTTAAACAAAACTACAAAGGGCAGAACATCAGAAAATTCCAAAAGTAGGACTGTTTTGTATTCAATATTTTGTGTAAAAGGCAAATGTACAAGAGATACAACTTTTTCAAAGTAGTTCTGGGCCTCAGGTTCCTGATAGCTGAAGGATACTTGTAGCAACACTGCTCACTTAGCTTCACACCCAGCGCCATCATTCTTAACCCATTCCGTGCTCCTGGGAGAAGAGCTTCCAGCCCTAAATTCAGCTAACGCAGAATGACCCCAACTCCTGAAGGAGCGAGCTACAGAGATGTCACCTCATCTGCTTAAGGACTCATAATCCTGCCTGTGAAAAGAGTGAAACTCCCTCCTCATCTTAGAATTCAGGACGATGGCAATATTTGCGATTGGCTTTTCTGGGACTTGAGTTTGAATGAAGAGACTTGGTATAGATTATGATATTTTTACGTATTTATAAATATATAATAAATCATTGTGTTAGCAGAGGGTGGAGATTTTACTAAATGAACATCTATATTCCCCTTACTTAATAGATCCGATGCAATGAAGATAATCCATTTCCCTTGAATACTGAGGTGTCTCCTATGGTTCCATGCTATGAATATTATTCGTTTTCATATTTCTAGAATTATGATTGTAAAGCAGAAATTGTTAAGATTTAAATAAGTGTTTACAGATCCAAAAACATAATTAGGAAATTCATTTTTTTAACTCCTAAATTACTAAAAGGAGTGTATTTCCTCATAATCTGTATCTTCCTTTTAAAATTGCATACTGAGAAAAATTCCAACAAAGTCATCCAGGTTGATAAGTTTCATTTTTCATTTTTTGGGACACTTGGAATAAATTTAAGAGATGTAATGATTACAAAATTTTAAACTCTATCTCCTATGGTATTCCACAGAGATGAGATTTCTTTGGCCTACACTTAATAGAGGAGAAAATCCCCAGACTCAGCTGATTTTTTTAATGTCTGGAAACCAAGAATTTTTAATAGAGTTTGAGAAGCAAGTTATAAATAGTGTATGTGGTGATTCTTTCATCCCAAACAGCTCATTATGGAAGAATGATTTACTTTAATTTACTTTATTAATGCTTTACTTTTATTGAATGCTTACTCTGATTTACAAATTATTCCTCTAGGAAGATAAAGCTGTTTTGTGATAGCCAATAACTAGGGCATTGTAAGCAGAAGGCAAGATGTATGAATAAATATGGAAAAGAAAAGACACCAGGAGTGTATTTGCTGTGTCCCAACTGTCAAAGGATGAGTTGTTTGGAGGTGATATTGTCAAACAGTGATTCAAAATCATACAGAGCAAGAGCATTCCATAAGAAAAGCAAGTAACATGTGAGCCTACTGTGTGTCTTACACACACACACACACTTTATTCAACCCTTGCCATAGACTTCTGAGGTAGACATAATCACATGCATCTCATAGATGTTAGGTTCATTGTTACAGAACACATAGCTAGTGGACAGTCAGACCAAGTCTTTCCCGTCCCAACTGTATTATACTCAGCACATACTATATCAATAAACTGCCCATGGGAGGGCTTAAAGATTGCAAATCAAAAACTTTATTTAAAGGGGCCTCAGATTTGATCCATAGTCTGAAAAATATTACAAAATATACAAGAAAGCAAAATAGCATGTGTCCAAAGGAGGACAGTAGTCACTAGTGTCAGATTTTAGGTATTGTTTGTAACCTTTAGGTCTTGAAAATATCAGATGAAAATATTAAAGAATTCTCTCAGGTGTGATTTGAGGTTTAAAATATTAGCAGATGAAGAGACTATAAAGTTGCTGAAAGGATTGGTGAAAATGGGAATTTTTATAAAAAGAGAACACTACAGTTAAAGGTAAAAAGTTGGTGTGTTAAATGGAAGTTTGCTTTTTTTTTTTTTTTAAGATTTATATCTTTTTGCATATAGAACTAGGGTACAGGCCAGAGGTACAAAGGCAGTGAGAGGATTCACCAGAGACAGAGTGGGGAGCAGAACAGGCAGATCGACGAAGTACACTGCTGAGGGGAGCAGCAGGCAGGTCAGGACAGGCCTGCTGAGCCATGTGGGTCACCTCCACCAAACTTGCACTGAGGCAGCTAAGGCCAGCTTGCAGTGCTGTACTTTAACCCGTGGCCACCAGGTGGGCCAAACAGAAGTTTTAAAACAGCTAAAGGAAAGAATCAAGGCAAATAGTTTTGAAGAAATTTTCATGATTCAATCCAGAGGGATTGAATAGAATATGGTATAAACATTTAGAGCATAGAAGAGAACTTCTAATATCTTTTTAGTCCTAAAAGGAGATAATATGAAGCAAAGGGGAAGAGGAAATGTTTGACGAGATGATGGCTAGAGTTTTAAGAACTGTTAAAAATAGCTCAGTCCTCAAATACATAATTACCAGCAGGGCAAATGAAGAGACACAAAGTAGAAAACACCAATGACAGAGAGTAGAGATAAAATAAAATTGGAAAGAAACATTGTTCATGTCAATGGAGAGGCAATTAGCGCGTTAATGGAGAGGCAATGCCAGGGTTAACATCTTGAAGCAACCAACAGTGAAAATGCAATGAGGTATTGTTTTCCATATGCTGAGAAAACAAGCACACTGTAAACCTAGAATTCTACTATCTAAGAAACTGCCTTTCAATCATGAGGGAGCATTACTGACATTTTCAGTCCACTTTTAAATGGAAAGAGTTTATCACACTAGACAGTCTAGACTAAAGAAAATTCTAAAGGATGTACTTTAGGTAGAGAGAACATAATCCCACATGGAAAATCTCAACGTGACTGGGAAGCAAAAGAGTGGGAAGCGTGAGCTCAGTCTAGCAAACTCTACTTCCCCAAACAATGGTTGTCACTTCTAATGTGTGGGGTTTTTAAACAAGGTGATGTTAAACATTGGACAGAAGCAAAATATAAATAAAGAGGTAATAACATGAGCTCAAGTGTGCAAAGAACCTTGTATCCTTCAGGAAATGGGAAAAGCCTTGACCTTAGGTTTAGTGAAATTGCATGTCAAAATACCTAGGTTATAGAGTTGGTAATCTCAACTAGTAGAAAGAGGACTTGGTAATCTCAACTGGTAGAAAGAGGAGGAAAAAACTGATTTAAAAAATTATTTGAAACAAGGGAGGTAAGGAAAAAGGAATAGATAAGCAGCAGAAAATAGGACAAAAATATCAAATATATTTATAAATATAAAAACATAAATATCAAAAACAGGAATAAATTTAAACCCTCAATGATCATGTGATAGCTAATTGGTCTGAAGCATGTAGGTTAAGAGTAAACACTGGCCTGCTGGAGCAAAGAGAAAACCTAGCTCAGAGCACTTATCAGAGAAATCTCTGTGTCTTAAGGTTGCACTGATGGTTTACAATTGGGGTGATTTGGATAGGAGACTTTTTTGATATGATCAAAATGGGAAATACTGCTGGTGTCTGATGGGAATGGGTCAGGATGTATAGTGTTAAGCTGTCCCCCATAACAAAGAATTATCCAACCCAGTGTTCCTAGTGTTGGTGTTAAGCAACTCTGGGACATAGAGAGCTAAAAGTAAAGGAATTTAAAATGCTGTCCTAGATACATCAGTCATGACTGCTATCTTAATTAAGCAAATGATCTCAGAATCTCAGTGATGTACAGCGATTGTGTGCTTATCGACAGCGAAGCACATTCTCTCTAGTGACCAATGATTTCTAGGACTTGTTCCAAAGCTCTGCCAAACCACAAAGGATCCCAATAATGCAGCCCTCGTTTGTGCCTGGAAGAGAGCAGAAGCACCTGGAGAACAGGAAACATGACTACATGACCAAACATATCTTACCAACAGAAAGCTGTGGCAGCTATATTAACCACAAATAAAATAGACTTGAGACCAAAGCATCACTGCTGGCAAAGGGTCCTTCTTCATGATAAACAATTCACTCAAAGCCATACCAACCCAGATACAAGCCTCAAGAAAAATAGAGCTAGATTTTATAGAACTAAAGGAAGAAAAAGAAGGTTCTATCCAGAGGGCCTCTGAGAAGGGGTCTTCCTAGGGAAGACTAAAATTTCAGGTTCTGCAGCAAAAACAGATGAGGTGGTGGGTGTGGTGTGATAACGTGCATCTGAAGAGAAATGAAACTAGATCTTTAAATCATATGGTGCTGCAAATCACTACCTTAATAAAAAATAATAATTTTTTTTTTTTTTTAAATAGGCCTGGTTCAAATCTACACTGGCTTGTCTCAGACGTCCTTGAGGCAGCTGGGCAGCTTGCTTGGTATGAACTGTCTAACCCCTCACGAGACATGCTCATCTCTTAGAATGAGATGGTAAATGGAATGTTGTTTTACTTCTCCGCTCAGAACACTCCAATGACTTCTTATATTATTGAGAGTGAAATGAAATATCTTTACAGTGACCATCAGGGTTTTCCACAACCTGCCTTCCCTCCCATTTATCTTTCTGGTCCAATCTATTATTCTGTCCCTAGCTCACATCACTCCAGTGTTCTGGCTCCTCCTGTTATTTGAAAATGCAAGTTTCAAACAATTCTGGAGAGAAATGTGTCACTCCTTCAATCCTCCCACCAAATACATACCCCAGAATCTCAGGATGTGACTAAATCTGAAGATAGGACCATTCAAGGGGACAGCCAGCTAAACTGAGGCCATCAGGGTGGATCCTTAGAAGAGGCAGTTGGGGCCGGCGGGACATAGGGGATATGAGCTGTGCACAGAGGGGCACTAGTTGGGAGAGACAAGCAGCTGGGTGCCAACCCAGGGTGGAGGCTCAGAAGGAACCAGCCCCACAAACACCTTGACCTTGGACATCTGGCCTCTACAGCTGGAGAAAATAAATTTCTGTTCAAGCTACTCAGTCCGTGATGCTTTGTTCTGGCAGCCCGAGCAGACAAATGCACACAGTCACTGAGGGCCATTTGCATTTGTTCTCTCTGCCTGGAATGGGTTTAACTTACTAAGGGTCTCATTTATTAAGGATCAGTAAAAGTGAGGGCAAGCATTTTTTTTTTTGAATATTTATTTATTTGTGCATACAGAACTGGGTAAAGGCCAGAGGTGCAGGGGCGGTGAGAGGATTCACCAGAGACAGAGTGGGGAGCAGAACAGGTAGACTGTTGAGGTACACTGCTGAGGGGAGAAGTTTCAGGTCAGGAGAGGTCTGCTGCAGCATGTGGGTCACCTCAGGGGAAGGCCAGGATCCAACTCATGCGGAAGTGGCTTTAACTTCTTAGTGTGGTGCTTTAACTCGCTGTACCACCAGGGAGGGCCAAGAGAGCAAGTATTTTATACAGAGAAAGTCAAGACCCTTCTGGGAAGCTGGGACTGCTGGGGTGAGTCCGGTCATGGGCAGTGACCGGACAGTGTACAGTGTCCTCCAGGAAGAAAAGTGAACTTGTAGAAATTCTGAGGTTTCAAAATTATAGTCAATAATTCTAGCAGTTAGATAAAAACCTTTATTTTCTTTTATCCAGGGTGACATCAGTAAATATAAATTTTGTTTTTTATTTATTTATTTTTTTAAAAAGATTTATTTATTTATTTATACAGAACTGGGGTATAGGCCAGAGATGCGGAGGGTGAGAGGATTCACCAGAGACAGAGTGGGGAGCAGAACAGACAGACTGATGAAGTACACTGCTGAGGGGAGCAGCGGGCGGGTCAGGAGAGGTCTGCCACGCCATGTGGATCTCCTCCAGGGCAGGCGGGAATCGAACTCATGCAGAAGTGGGTTTAGATTCTCAGTGCTGTGCTTTTAACCCGCTGCGCCACCAGGGAGGGCCCTTGTTTTTTATTTTTTTATGGGCATTTTTCTTTTCTTCCATGTTATTGTAGGAAGTTGACATTATTGTTTAGTTTAGAGAACAGAATTTCAATAGCAGTCTGAACCATGATGGAAAATACTATGTGTGTGTGTGTGTGTGTGAGTATGTGTGTGTTGAACTCAGTTGAATTTTTATGTTATACTGCCATATTTTTTTTTTTAAAGATTTATTTATTTAAGCATACAGAACTGGGGTACAGGCCAGAGGCTCAAGGGTGGTGAAAGGCTTCACCAGAGACAGGGTGGGGAACAGAACAGGTAGATCAACGAAGTACACTGCTGAGGGGAGCAGTGGGCGGGTCAGGAGAGGTCTGCCACACCATGTGGTCACCTCCGGGGCAGGTGGGAATCGAACTCATGCAGAAGCGGCTTTAGATTCTCAGTGCTGTGCTTTATCCCGCTGCGCCACCAGGGAGGGCCCATATTGCCATATTTCGATGTGCAGAGAGAAGTTTTTACTTGACCTCTTTGCTCTCCTCATTTGCATTTCATTCCTAAGTAGATGGATTTGTTATCTTGGGGAAATCTCCATTGATTTGAATTGAAAGATACACTTCCTTTCATTCTGTCCTCATGCGTGATACAAAAATTCAGTAGTGCATAAAACATATTGCTTTAAACCAATCAGCAAAGTTGACATATTTCAGATGGCTTGACATTTGCCAGTAAGAGGAAATGGGATCAAGAGTGGTGTGACCATGTTTCATCTCATGGGCACTGAGGATAGTTAAGGTTCTTGGTTTCAATCTTGTTCAGACTTGGTTTAAATTCCATGTGACCATTTCCAAATGGATGTGTTCAAACCATGTAACTTGCTATGTCTCCTGTTTCTCTCACTCTGCTTTCATAATTCAGAAATTTATACTGTGTGGGCAACAATCATCTCACCTAATCTTTATAAGGTTAGAGGATATAATGATTACGTAGCATATGGCTGCTTGACACCAGCCCTGTACTAATTGTTAGCATCATTCACTCTGGCTTGAAACATGTTTCCATGTTTCTTCACATTTCACATGGGCAGAAAGATTTCTTTAAAAATATAACAATTCTCATATATCCTCAGAACTCCACTTGCCATACAAGGGCCTTTGGAAATGCAAATCATGTCTCATGAATCTGAGACCATTTCCCCTTTCTCTGAATATCTAGAAGGTCAGATTTAGAATGCATTGGGGAATGAAAGCATCATTATCATTGTGGAGACAAACTTTCTTTTTCACAGCTTTAAACAATAGAATGCAAAAATTTGCCAAGTTAACCTATTGTTCCCTTAAATATCTGTTAGCCCCTTTGTTAGCATAGGTGTGTGAAATTTCAGTCAGAAGAATGAACCCGGAACACAGTAGTTATTAGGTGACAACCATGCTTCACCTGAGGGTTGAAGGTTCAGGAGTCCTGGGGAGACTCTGGTAATTCTGGGTTCTGGATGACTAACTGGGTTGGGATGTGGTAGGCAGCAGAGAATGTGGTGCCTTCAGCCAGCATGGCCAGACTCAACCTTCATGGTCTGGGTACAGTAGCCTCTGCTGTTTCTGGTGACCTGGACATGTAAACACATGTCCTTAGCTGAGGGAGGGGCAGGGGGAACTGGGTGGTGACCTTTAGCAGGTGGATTTCCCTGACTCTTCTTATGCTAGAGAGAGTCGACACTGTCTCTAGAGGGAAAGGCTGATCATAATAAAGGAGGGGAGGCCTTCTTAATGATCCATGTTCATACGGAGCTCCTTCCCATCCAATGAGGAGTTTCTGAGGCCAAGAAGATGTGCCAGCCTAGAGTTTTTGCCTCCCCAGAATCCCTGCACCTTTTCTAGATTACCCATGAAGTACCTGTGGTCCCTAAATTCTTGCTCCAATGTTGGTTCTCCTTAGGCTGACCACTGACAGTGTACCTACCCCTGGTCTCCGGGGCGTGGACAAGGGACAAGGCTTTGGGCAGTGAGGGGTAAAGTGGGGGGTGTAATTTGAGTTGTCTATGTGAGTTGAAGTGTCCATCTGTGTGCACAAGGCACCCCATCCTGCAGGCCTGAGTCTGACAGTAGAAACAATGAGGACTCTGGTTGTGTTCTGGTAGGCCCAGCTGGGCAGGGCTGGGCTCCCAGTGCTGCCACAGTCTATAACTCTAAGTCTGAGAACTCTACGTTTAAATCTAGGCTCCCAACACTTTTAAAGGTAGATTCTGGAATGATTTCATTTAGCTGCTTGTTCCCTAAGTTCATGTAACTCTTGTGCGATTATGTGATGCTGGATGATGTTGAGCTGTTTTATGTTCTGTGGAATTCCACTGGTAACCTAGCTCTGGATACCCCAAACGTTAGATGCAGCTGGCAGCAGGGATGCGTTAGTCATCAGTTGCAGATGGACCTGGCAATCGTCACGATCAATAAAGTCCGATCATCTCACTTTACAGAAAAGGCTTCGAGAAAGGCTCGCTTTACAGAAAAAGAAATTAGATCGCTCAGGGATTGGCAAACATTCATAGCTCAATCGATTATTGGGTGAAACAAGACCCAAGTGCTGTTAATTAGGAGATGTGAAGGTTAAGAGTCGACTCAACAATGCTAATTATTGTGCTTGAAATTTGTCTCAAGATATTGGTAATATATTGATAATACATGGTACACTTGGAGTGTTTGGTTAACTTTCCTGACAGGTGGTGGATGGAGGTGCGCTGGGCAACTATAATTCAAGCCTCACACAAACTATGCCTCTTCCTTGGAAGTTCTGCCTGAAGACCTGCAGTGGGGAGCAGACCCAAGGGGTTCTCACACCTGGGTGACTGTCCTCCGTTCCATAGGGTGCCCTCACCTGGCTGACACTTCTTGCCCAGAGCAGGTACCCAGCTTAGGGGGGCCCTGGTTTGCTCAGCTTGTGCAGTGGCTGGTGGAAGTGCTTTTGCCTGCCAGAAATATCAGTGATGAGTTAGGCTTTCAGGAAATTTGAATGTAAAGAGCAGAAGGAGTAATACTAATGAGATAAGTGAGAGAGAGAGAGAGAGAGAGAGGACAACCCCCACCTGACTTCACTCACATGGTGTATAGGGGAAACAAGCAAACAGATAAACTAGCTAAACAATAATAGACTTTTCAGCTAGATGTAAGATCAATTAGTGGTTATGGGAGGGAAGGGGGAAGAAGGGACAAATTGGGGAAAAGGGGCCAAAGGGAGTTGAAACACTGGACTTTCAATGGTGAACGTAAGGTACATAGATATGTGGTTCTCAGTGATGAAACCCTGAAATTGAAACATTAAACAAAAATTTAAAATAAAAATAGATATAGTTGAAGCAAACTGTAAGGGGCTCATGACCAGTATCAGAGAGAGAAGGCTGTGTGAAGACATTGTGAGTAAGCAGAAGCTGGAAAGACACAGGTGACATCAAGGGAAGAAGCCACACGCTTAGAGCCAAGGAGAAAAGCTGTGCACACAGAGTGAAAATAATCTGATCCAAAAGAGGTGGGCTTGGGTTGGAGGTGGGACATGTGACCAGAGTGTAGTATCAGATTCTACAGGACCTTCTAGTTCATGAGATTACAGACTACCTGAGGCCTGCCTCAGTGGCATAAATTTCTTTCCTTAAATTATGATTTAGCTTTTCTTGGAGCTTGGACACACTGATCCTGGGTAACAGCTCTTGGGCTCAAATTAAAATAATTTAAAATAATTATTTTGGAATTAAAGGCAGAGGTCAAGACCGATGAATTTGTATGAAGATGGATACAATTGATCTAAAGGAACTCTGATTGCTGTAGCATTTTCACTTAAATGGCTTCATTGGCTACTCACAGTCCCTTTGAAGATTTTTTTGCCCTGGCCTAGAAGGCTCCTCCTTACTAAACAGGTGAGAGGCCTGACAGGTGTGTGCGGTCTTTCCTTACTGCCGCCATTCTGGGTCTCTCCCCTGGGGGGGGTGTGTCCCAGGAAACACCAAAATTAGAATAGTAGAATGGGAGGTATGGGAGAATTCCCTTGAAGGAGGGGATTACAACTGAGATGGATAAATGCACAAAATGATATAAAAGTAAACTACTATATTATTCAAAAAAATGATTAAAAATAATTAAATTTTTAAAAATTAAAAAAAAAATAATTTCCTTGAAGTCCCTCTGTGACTGAGCCTCCCCAAAAGGGGGCTGGGAGTGTCAGGTAATTGTTTCTCCCCTGGGAGACACCTCCTTCTAATCACTCCTTTGCCAATCTTCCCCAGCACATACACCATGCACCCAATGCAGTGCAGGTCAGAGAAAAATGTAAAGGCTCATATTTCAAAGAAGACTGCATCGCTGTTGAGAACTTGACCTTCACAAGGACGTGAGCCAGGTGAAATCGCTGATCTCTCATCTCCACCCCTTTGTATGAACTTCTCCTTTCCGTACATTTTCTTGAGACACTTCCTTACTCTCCAGGTGGAGATGCTTCTACCTTCCTAAGTCTTGAATTATTCATCTGCTCAGTCATTATTCAGAGGTGAGACTATGGGCTGTGGTCCTTGAGTAATGAGGGATATAGAACTCAAGTCCTCTTTGTCTCCCCACCAGTGATCAGCTGAACAAACACCCTCATTAGCTTACCTAGGATGCAGGCACACACTTTCGTGGCCAAAATTACTTTCTCTGTGGTAATACAGCCACATCTTGTATGTTACTAAGAGTAGAAACGGAACCCCTTGGAGATAGTAAACTCTGGGACACTTGCAATTCTTTCCTGGACATGGGTGAACTTAGAAGAAAATCCACTGGGTGCCAAAATGTTTATTTTTGCCCTCCCCAAAGAAGGACCCTCTTCTGATATTTTTGAAAATTTTATATTCCTCTTTCACATTCCACTCAATTTCTCTTACCCTCGGGATTAGGGTCAATTAGTTTTCCCAAGGTGCTAAGAAAATGGAACCTTGGAGAAATTAAGAGAATTACAGGGTGTTGGTAGACGTAGGCCCAGCAATATCTTACTCATAAATATTAATTGTGTACTTTGCAAGAGATTTACTGGCAGCTCTAAGAAACTGCTGGTGGTAAATTATTGAATCTATTTGTTGATCTCATTTTCTACATTTCCTTTCCAGCCTTCTCTCTTTTAAAAAACAGTGTTAAATATATTCACAAAACTCTTGATTTAGAATGATCAGGAGGTAACATTTTGTCTCTTACATGGCAGAGTGGAAGCTTCTGAAGGCATTAGGCAAAGGTTAAATAATCCTTATGGATTCCCCAGAGTTAATGCTCGAGCAACGTATCTACATTCCACTTAATGATCTTTTCCATCATTGCTGTGCAGTGCACACAGTAGAAACATAACACAATCTTTGTTAGAATTCTATGCCTGATTGGGCCCTCTCTGGTGGTGCCACATGTTAAAGTACAGCACTGTGAAGAGCCTCAGCCACTTCAGCACAAGTTCAATCCCCGGCCAAGGGGGTGACCCATATGCCACAGCAGACCTCGCCTGTATCGCCCACTGCTCCCCTCAGCAGTGTACTTCATTGATCTGCCTGTTCTGTTCTCCACTGTCTGTGGTGGATCCTCTTACTGCCTCTACATTCTGGCCTGTGCCCCAGTTTTGTATGCATATATAACTAAATCTTAAAAAAAAAAAAAAGAATTCTATGCTTGATTTTATTGAGAATATATGAGTAAAATTATAACAAAATTTGGATCTTTGCCAATAGTATTCATTCTGTGTGAATTCCCCCCCAACTCACCCTGCTCTTTGTTGATATATATATACATATATATATATTAATTTAAACTATGTGAAAGTTAATGTGTATACCAAAATTGAAAGCTCTCAAAACGCCTTTCCCTTTTATTTTTGAGGCATTCCAATTCTGACAGAAAAAAATTCCAGCTCATTATTTTCTTAGCAGCGCTCTGCCTGAGGAGATGTGGGCCTCCCTTCCTTGCCTCACTTAACTTTTTTGGTCAGGTCTAAAGACTGTTAAGTTTTTAACAAGAAAACAAACAAAGTCTGCTTCCTCACTTACTCACTTTGCCTCTCTCCAAAAATATCATTTCCCCTTTGTACTCTCTCCCCCACCACTTCATCTCTTTCTCTTCCCCCCCTCCATGATTCTCTCACCTATACTTAATATACATTTTCAGAAAATGGAATTTTCCTTGGCAAACACATTGCATACATTTTTAAAACTCTTCTATGCACTGGGACTTAGTTTTTCACCTTTTCCAGCAGCCTAGTTATTACTGAGAGAAATTCCAGATTTGTAATGGAATAAGTTCTATTTTCAAGACAAAGGAAGTGGGCTCCTTTGTTCAAAATGTTGGGTGTGCTAAAGGCTGGTTAGAACCCCTGGGCCTTGTATTTCCATGACAGAATGTGACTGGCATCCAAAGGCTTTACTTTCCAGCTCAGCCCACTGTAGATGAAGGTTAGTCAAATGGCCAAAGTCTGGACTTGAAGTAGATACTTGGATGGGATGGACAAGGGGAGACACATAAGCACACAGAGCCTTGATAGAATGGATCTGAATAGAGCAACATTTGTTACAGGAGGTTAAATGAGGTTCTGTTGACTCTTTTATTTAAAGCTGCAGTCTCAGAGCTGAGAACAATAGGTGGCAAATCACCTTCTAAAAGGGCTCTGGAGCACACCCAAAAGCTGAGGCTTTCCTGGAGGTGAGTAAATGGCTGGATAATGGCTTTCTCCTTCCACTAGGAAGGGCTGGGATTACTCCCTAGTGAACTAAGAAAGAAGCCAAGGGCCTCAAAAGACCCTCTGGGAGTGGTGGGGATGCCCGCTAGAAACAAAGTAGTCATTTAGCCCTTCATGCCACATGGCACTGCAGAGAGTTATGGTGCAGTAAACAAGGGAGATTTTTTTCCTCACACTTCCCCCTTTCTGCCACCCTTCAGTGAGAAGGGAGAACAATGGATGAGGACCTGAAGTGTTGACCATGCCGAACCCACTCCTGTTCTGTGTGTTACTGAGCATGAGTTAGGCGCAGGTGAGAAGTACCAAAAAAACTTTAAATAAGTATGGAAACTACAGCTTTATATGAGACAAGGCTAGACATTTTTCACACCTTAAGATGTTACTATCTTTTATTACCTGAAGTCACAGAGAAGCAATAAGACCTTTTCAAGAAATTGCCCAGAGAGAATAAAAGGCAAATATGAGAAAGAAAAATAGATATTTCACTGTTTTCTCTTCACATTACACTGTGCCCAAATTATTCAATAAGTCAGTTACAAGGCTGCCAATAAACCTTTTGGAAAAACTTTACATCAATTTATTTTACTTCTGGTAAGCAACCTATCTGATCAAACTCTCTTCAGCCTATTAAACCTTAAGTAATCAAACAAATAAAGCCTGAATGGTGAAAAGGGATTATTGCTGATTCAAATAATGAAAATTTGGATACCCACTCCAGTTGTTTTAGTATTTGCTCATGAACAACTTTTGGTTAGGTATTATTTCAAATAAAAATATTCTCTGAGGTGGAAACTATCCCTCAGAGAAACTGAGCTAATAACTCATGGCCTTGGTCTTTACTAGAATCTTTCTTACATGATATGACATGACACATTGTTGGGAATTGTGAAGTTTATTATATTCTTTTCAATAGGAAATTTTAAATAAATAGAAGGGCTATTTATTTACATTGTTGCTCAGATCAAGTGCAGTGATTTCTTAATCTAGCTAAATTTTGGCTTGGCCATGTGCCCAAGTATAGATAAGACACATGAACTTCCTTAAGAAAAAAAAAATGCACAAATGAGGGATAATTAGGATTTGTACCTCACATGGGTAAAGCCAAAGAATTAACATATAAAATACTGCTCTAAAATTTATATGAGACAAAATTAGAAAAAAATAGGGATTATTAGGAAAGAATATGTAGTCTTTTCTTGGACCAGCAAATGTAACTCTCTGGTTTTAACACTGAGAACTATGTCATTGAGAGCAAATAGTTGGGATCTAGAATCCACCTAGCATATTTCACTGCAATCTCCACATCTTCATATTTCACCAAACATTTTGGTTTAGGGTGGAGGTCTGTGAAGTGCGGCCTCCTCTTAATTTCCTGCTTGCCAGATCATCAAGCACAGTTTTCTGTTAAATTTAAACTAGAACCTAGATTTCAATGTTTTGAAATTGAACTGCTTTTCCTAAAGGATTTCATGATAATTTTGACATCCAAAATTAAAATCGAGCATCTTATTTGTAACCAACTAATTATAAGCCAAACATTTTCTCATTTTCACTGGGGAACCAGGGACTTGTTTGCAAAAGTCTTAGAAATAAATATGCCATAAAAGAAATCCTCCTGGAACCCATACTGTAAGAAATTGCACAAGTACATGTCAAAATAGGGTATTTCTAGTAACTAGTGTGGTTAAGAAAAGTCTAATACTCTGTAACTCAAAAAATCATAATGTAATCTAATCTGTACTCCAAGTTAAATGACTCAATGAAGTCATACATGATGAGTTTGTTGTCATGAAAAATGCAAGGCAGAAAAATGCAATTTTCTTTTATTATTGTGTAGGCAATGTCTTTAGGAAAAATATGATCACAGATTCAAAGAATCTGTAAAATGAAAGCTTTAGTTTCATATAGCCTGAATATTTATATAAGCTATTGGCTTAAAATTATAATACACAGACTCATGTGAAAGCATCGTTCATTTTGAAAGCTCCTCATTATAATTTCCCTAGTGTTATCTAATAATTTAAACCACTACTTGATGAATATTAAAATAGAATCTTGAACTATTTATATTAGATGACAAATCATAGGGTTTCCCAAATATTTTCTGTCATCAAAAGCACAACTTTTCTTCCTTTGCATTATATTGTCTCCATCTCTTATACTAATCTATGCTACTGACAGTTCTCTTCTTGCTTTTTATTGTCACCTTGAAAGAATGTGTAGGCTATAACCATGCAGTCTCTTCTGTTATGTAAATTTAACTTGCCAAGGCTCTTCACAGGCCTTCCAGTGTGGCTTAAGGCTGAATCCTGGATTGCCCTTTTTACCTTTTTTTTTATAAAAATTTATTTACTTATGCATATAGGATCTGGGGTACAGCCCAGAGGGGCAAAGGGAGAAAGCATTCACTAGGGACAGAGTGGGGAGCAGAACAGGCAGATTGACTGAACTATACTGCTGAGGGGAGCAGCGGGTGAGACTGGAGAGATCTGCTGTGCCATGTGGATCACCTGCATGGCAGGGATAGAACTCTCACCAACTTTGCAGTGCTGTGTTTTAACCCGTTGCACCACCAGGGAGGGCTGGATTGTCCTTTTTTATATCTTTAGGGAGATGACTACTATACATGGTGGCCAAGTTATTGGGAGACATGCCATCCATTGTGAAATCAGTTCTTCTTTCCTCTTATATCTTATAGATTCAATGAGACACCATTTGGATTAGATCAAGTCCACTAGGCTCTGGACCTCCTCATTGGTACAGGGGGCAGGAAAAGCTGCTTGTAGAACTGAGTCTGACCTAATGAGGTGGTCAGAAAACTGAGCAGAAAAGGAGAAGACTCAATGACTTCTGCCTCTATGGTGTCCTTCAGGGAAACTTTATTGCTTTATTCTATTGCTCACCAATAAGGATCAGGAAGGCAGGTACCAAAGACCTAGTGTTCTCCCAAGCTTTAGTTGTACCCTAAATCCAGGATTTCTGTCTTCTATTATTCAAGAGTTCTGATCTGTTTGTTATCAGATCAGCCTCATTGTATCACAGTCATGCTGTGCGTAAGACACAGATGTCATGACAAGTAGCTGAAGAAGTAAAGATCATTACTTTGGGAATTCTTTGGAAACTTGGCAACCAGTTGTCTGAATTCTTCCTGACCCTTCTGTAAGGAACTCTTAGCAACAGCTGCACAGCCAGTGGACTGTTAGTAAATATTTAATAACAGTTGTCTGGAAAAAATACATTTACATATTTATGTAGTACATAAGTAAGTTTATTATAAATGTTACTCATATAAAGGACACAAGTGACAATTCAGCCAATTGATTTTCATAAAATGTAGCTGATTTTCGCTAAAATCTTGATTATAGGCAGCCAACCCCTGCTTGCACATGATGAATGAGTGTAGTTCCAATATGAATGTCGATCGATATTTTTATTTACATTAATGGCTAAGACTAAAATGAAAGTGAAATAATGAAGATGTATGGCAGAGTTAGTTCATTTGTGTGTCAATGATGTGAGCATCTTCTTTATTTCAAATACTCTGGGAATAACCCTCAAATTTTGGGGTACCTAATGCTATTCATATTATAATGGCAACAGACACTTTTAAGTTCAATCTTCATTAATAACAATTTTTCTATTACTCCTAATGTCTAGACAATCAACAGAGAAATAAATCAAACACTGTTTGGTAACCACCATGATCGATTAAAATCTACTAACATCACATAACTGATGGCAGAACTGGGAAGAGATGAGCAGTAGCACATCATGGTTTAATATTCCCGCCATACAAACAGACCAGCAGAAACAACCTTCAAGGCATAGACAGTAGGAAAATGTAATACAATCCACATGTAAAAGTTGTTTATTTAATATGCAAATTTACATGACATCGTTTTCAAATGGCTTTTTATAATGATCAGTGCACACAGATCCTGAAATGTTATTAATTGACTCGCCAGCTATTACAGTAGGCTCCGGAACAACAGCTCAGAAGTATTAAAACATTATAATGATAAGGAATTAGAGCTGGAATTGATTTGAGGGATCGGCTTATCCATTGAGCCTGTGAAGTACAGAATCTGATGAGTCTTGGTTTATATACAAGATTCTATCAGCAAAGTAAGTTCTGGTCTGGTTCCCAGGTTCCTGGGGCATGAATCACTGAGCAAGCAATTCTAGCATAAGTTGGCCCTTAGGAAGGGGAAGCTTAGCAGCAGAGGGGCAGTGCTTGACGAGGGTCAGTCCAACTTCTGTGTCTGTCACACTCCCTGTCATGTTTTTACTTGTGTGGGCAGGTGAGGCAGAGAAAAAGAAAGATGTCGGGAAGTGGCACCCTGTCACTGAAGACTCTAAACTCTAAGGTAATTGTGGGATGTCTGACTACCCCTAAAAAGAATATTTATCAAAAGCAACCAGCTGAGAATAAGCATGAAGATAGTGAAGCTTTAGGAGAGAAATGAAATTTCAAAATTGTGATTATGCAGAATGGGAGAGGGGAAAGTTAAAATCATCCACTCCAGCTGGGGCTAGAATCATAATGCTAAGAACAGTTAGCATTTACTGATTTATTGCATATTTATAATGTGCTAAGCATTTTATCTGCATAATTTCACTTAAACTTCACCATGACCCTATATATAATGTAATGTTTCTCATCATTTTTCAGTTAGGGAAACTGGCTGAGATAGCTGTGCGAGGTAATGCAGATAGAAAAGGGTAAAGCTGAAGTTCAAAGAAACCACAACCCTTTGAATTATAAAAACATAAACTTGTATGATTTTCTTCATCATTTGCCTATGTCTGAGCTATGTTGGGTCCAAGAAACACTGTGTTGAGTTTCACTGGCTCAATAGGATAGACAGCCAAGGAAGTGGCGGGGGGGAGGAGAGATCCTCTGTCCACTGGAATACTGAAATGAAAAAAGAGAATCAATTCCCCCATTTCTAGAACCATTGAAATCCTTTGAGAACACCACTCTCACCACCACCAGCAGTAGCAAAGCGCTGTGAGTAATCTGAGGACTGTCAAATCCTGGGATGATCATACTCTGGGAGGCTGTGGTTGAAAGTTGTTCTGGGGGAGAAGGTCTCTGTTTTCATACTTCTAAGATAATACAATCAAAGTAAGCGGTATATTGAAAAATACTACTTACGACAAGTCCATTGGTATAAAAATTGTCTTTTTCATATTCTTTCTTGCCTATAGTTTAATAAATGGACTTGGTGAAATTCCTTTTTAAGAACTGAAAGACTGGGTCCTCCCTGGTGGCGCAGAGGGTTAAAGCAGAGCACTAAGAAGGTAAAAATGATCACTTCTGCATGATTTCAATCCCCGCCCTGGAGCTGACCCACATGGCACGGAGACCTCTCCTGACCTGCCCACTGCTCCCCTCAGCAGTGTACTTGGTTGATCTGCCTGTTCTGCTCCCCACTCTGTCTCTGGTGAATCCTTTCGCCACCCCTGCACCTTTGGCCTGTACCCCAATTCTGTATGCATAAATAAATAAATCTTAAAAAACAGAAAACAAAAACAAACAAACAAAAAAAAAACCAGAAAGACTAAGAAACTATGGGCTGACTTAAGCTTTAATATATGTAAGTTGCTTAGATCAATCTTTGGAGAAAAATAGGTCCACTTGTTCAATCCAAGCATGGGCCATCTCCTTCAATATTTGTTAGCTTATTTTCTAAGTATATTGGATGAATTAGTTGTTTTGTGTGACATTATTTAACACGTATGTTATTAATGATATAAGTGAAAAACATCAAACAATATAAGTAAAACATTTGCATTATCTGCAATCAAAAACAATTCCAGGAACTATGATTTCTTTGCCATCTAGAGTTCTTATAATTACAGAAATCAGGAGGGTTGCTGGGCAGTATTTTAATTTAAAAGAAAAAGAGGAAATAATGAGTTTTCTGGGAAAACACTCATTATCCACAATTTTCTTTTAAAAAGAAAGGTGGACCAGTGAAGCAGATAGAATCTTGATTTTTTCCCACTTGTTTGCCAGTCTGAGCAGCCTGGCTGAGAAAGACAATGCTCCCTCTTACTTTATGACCAAAAAATCCCAGTTTGCCCTGGATAGTACAATTTTTTTTTAAAGATTTATTTATTATGCATGCAGAACTGGAGTATAGACCAGAGGTGCAGGGGTGGTGAGAGGCTTCACCAGAGACAGAGTGGGGAGCAGAAAAGTCTAACTGATGAAGTACACTGCTGAGGGAAGTACACAGCAGTCAGGAGAGGTCTGCCGTGGCATGTGATCACCTCCAGGGCGGGGATCGAACTCACACTGAACCCACTGTGGCTGGCTTGCAGTGCTGTGTCCTAACACCTTGTGCCATCAGGGAGGGCCCTAAGGGTAGTGCATATATATATATATTTAATTTATTTATTTATGCATATAGAACTGGGGTACATGCCAGAAGTGAGAGGATTCACCAGAGACAGTGGGGAGCAGACCAGGCAGGTCGATGAAGCATACTGCTGAGGGGAGCAGCGGGCTGGCCATGTGGTCACCTCAGGGGCGGGTGGGGTTCTAACTCAAGCTGAAGTGGCTTTAGCTTCTTAGTGCTGTGCTTTAACCCGCTGTGCACCAGGGAGGGCCTGGTAGTGCAAATTTTTAACTGTTCTCCTGACATAATAACCACTAGAGCCCTGTTCTTTCTCAAAGGTCTTCTAATATGGATGATAAATTAGTAGTTGTTCTACTACCATGTCTTGGGGAAAGGCTGTCTAATGCACTCATGTGTACACACACACACACACACACACACCACATTCAATGTCCAGTTTCTTTTATCATATTTAAAACAGAAACCATTGAGGTTCTATTCTCCTTGTTTTCACTATAAAACTAAATTACCTGGAATTAAAACCTAGTTTGTTTCATTTGTATGAGTTAAACACCTGTGACTTTTACTGAACATCTTTCAGGATTGCTTTAAATTATGCAGACAAATTACCTGAGTCATTAAAGGCATAATTCAAATGTGTGACTCTAGAATGAACTAAGTCTTATTTTCCATAAGAATGTTTCAGTTTTGACTAGATTGAAAGGGGAGATACTGTATGGGGGAGAGAATGTCAGACTGGTGTCTTGACCTTGGTGCCTAAGCTTGTAGCCTGGCTGGTCAGTGGAGAGACAACCCAGGCCAGTTGGCCAGTTGTGCCAGTGTCTCCTGCTTGTGCCAGTGTCTCCTGCTCTCCCAGGCAGTTATCAAGAGCACCCTCAGGGTCAGGTCACTCTTATAAACTATGCAAAATCAAGCAAAAGACAAATATTAAATTTACTATATCTTCTTCCCTCATTTGTCTAAAAATCCTCCTTCTAGAAGATACTTTCCAACAGTGTGAACATGAAAGACCTTTTGAAAGTCCATACACTAAGTGAGTATAATGTGTTAGATGAACCACTCTTTCTTATAATTCTGCCCTGAGGACAGCATGATGAGACACTGTGGGCCTCCAACGCTGGGCCTGGTCCCTGCCCTCCAACCTAGTTGCTGTCCTTTCTATCCAGAGTCCAGTCAGCTCAGAGAAAGACAATCTGTTTCAACTCAGGAGAGGCCCTCGATTAAGTCCCATACATACCACACTCTCCCACCTAGAAGAGGGTTTCAGGTTACATCTTTTGAAAGACAACTTCTGTATATTTAGTGTTTTGGGGATGCATACCTGGCTCACACATGCACGCTCGCGCACACACACACACACACACACACACACACAACAATAAGCTTTATCAAGGTGGAAAAGCAATAGAGAACTCTGATAACTGTTGGACAAGCACTGGACTGGAGTGGGGAATTTCCATCTTGAAATTCATCTGCCCAGAGAGGGAGAAAAAGACAAGAAAACAGAGAGGGAAGATGAGAAAGTTGGCCTTTGGAACTGACTTTTATAAGAAGATGACCTTAAGTCTTTCCAAAGTTGAAATTATGGAAAGATGACAACTTCTTTCATGCTGTTCTAATGACTGCTTTCTTTAAACACCAGTTCTATAGGCAGCACTGAAGGGTCCACGGAATTGCTCTATGGGCTGTGTCCCAAGAGTCAGTTTCTAAACTGTGGTCTCATGAGCACACTGATATCACTGATTGATTCCTCACTTTTCAGTATCTGAAAGATCAGAGATAAAGTAGACTCCTGGAGGCTAATCAATGAATAGCTAGTGGTAGAATGGTTGAGTTTCATCTTTCAGTGAGTGAAGTTTGGGGGGAAATATCTGTTCTTATTTGATGGGGTTACATGGAAAAACTGTCCTCTCATGCTGAGACTATCCCTGTCAGTCTATTCATGCTGTCACTCTATTGCCATACAGATCCCCATTTCTTACAAGGAAGTAGAGACAGCACAGGTTAACACTTCGCCTATCCCTGTATGTCTGGAGAACACCAGAAGAGAGGAAACATGGACATTACTCTAAATGTCATTGCTGGTCATCAAGTTGGTCTCCTTTTTCCTCTTGCCCGTTAGGCCAAATCTTGGTTTTGCAGCATCCCATGCCGTGGACATGACCCTGTGGCTGGGTCTGGTAAATGCAAAGTGGGCAGGATGGGCCAAAGATCCGTCCCACATGTGGAACGCCCACATTCGTTCCCATCTCTCTGGCCAGAATGGACCCACGGGGATGCAGAAGCCTGAATTGCTTACTTGTGAGTTTGTTTCCTAAATTAATACCCACAGGAAAGTTACCCAAAGTGAACACTAACATTGGACCGAGGAAATATCTATACATTTATTATCTTGTCACTGAAACTCAAGGTTTATATGTTTATTATTAGTTGTTATAGTTAGTTATTATTAGTATTCTAGTGCTTTCTTAATCTTATCAGATCAAGGAATTTGTTTCCTCTACCAAACATGGTGACCAAAAATACATAAAAATGTATTGACAGTCAGATACATCTTGATTTTAAGAGAGGTTAAAATACACAAAAAGAAGCAGGGGGGGAGGAAACAAAAAAAGAAAAAGAGGTGCATCTTAGAAATGTTGAAATAGGATAATTCAAAGATCTGGTGTGAATTTATTAAAATTCAGTATCATAGCAAATGCCTTAAAGGATGGACAAGCTATAATCCTATCACTAATGATCAAAATATTGGGTCCTTCAAGACTTTCTATTTGTCTATTTTACTCTTTTATATCTCCAACATCTAGAGCAACCCCTGACACATTTTAGAAGCTCCGTGAAATTTGTTAAATGAGGAACTGATGTCCACATTTTAAGAAAGAGAATTGACTTGATGTGTTAATGTGTGATGGTAAGTCTAATCTGAATGTGCTGCCTGCAACATTCTGCTCCGTGTGAAGAGGGAATCTTATCTGTAGTGAAGCCTCATGGAAAAATAACAATGAAGAGTGTGGACTCAGAATCCAGAGTTATTTTGAGAATGTGGGAGTTTAACAGCATCCTGGCCTGCACATGAGTAGAGCTTCTGAAATGTGTGGAAGAGAGTACGTGCAGGCTGCGGTCCTACCACGTGACAGGGACTCTTGGGGCCCTCCTGGTGGTGCAGTGGGTTATAGTGCAGCACTATGAAGCTCTCTGCGGCCAGGGCGTACAGCAGACCTCTACTGACCTGCCTGCTGCTCCCTTCAGCAGTGTATTTTCATGGATCTGCCTGTTCTGCTCCCCATTCTGTCTCTGGTGAATCCTTTCACCCCCACACCTTTGGCCTGTACCCCAGTTCTTGTATGCATAAATAAAAAGTAAACCTCTAAACAACACAAAGCAAAATAAAACATGACTCTTAAAAGATCTGTTTTAAGACTTCAAAAAATGGAGTTGATTTGTTTATTTGAATTATGATCTTCTCTGTTTGAAAATCTGTGGTACTGGTGACTCTGCTAGGGGCTAAATAAACTCAGGTGGATGCCCTGTTTCTGTTTATTGCTTTTTCTAGTGCCTGGGGGATGCCTGTTGGACTAGAGAGAAACAAGCTCTGTGTTAAGAGCTTGTCTGTTCAGACCTGCCTGAAGCTGGCCTTGGTGGTGGGAGAGTAAGCAGTGACATTTTCTTCCACACAGCCCTATCCATAGTACCCACGATGGCATCTGGCATCCAGGGCATGTTTGGTGAACATGTTCTGTCATTTAGAATGGGTAGAGGCATGACTCAAAGCTGAGGCTTTTGCAGTGCCTATCTAGAGTTAGAAAATAAAGTTAACCTCATTTTTTGAGTTGAGCCAAGTGCCTTACCTATTTCCCTCCCCAGTACTAGAAGAAAGCACAAGCATCACCTCTGTAACAGGACAAGCTTTTTGAATAAAGTCACAAAGTGACAGTCCAGGCGTGACTCAGGTTTGACCTACATTAGGCCTTTTTAACTGTGAGGTCTAAGAAATGGTCCCTTTGAGCAGTGAAACAGCATCATCGGTCTGACATCATCGTCCTCTCTACCTGGAGGGGGGTGAACTCAAATCAGCGATTCCACAACAGAAGTGAAAAAACTATTAATGCTATTTTTTTTTTTTTTTTTAGTAAAACAGTCCTGTTTCACCACACCCCCTCTACCCCCTGCACGACGCTCTTCTGAGCAGTGAAACAGCATCATCGGTCTGACATCA
>NW_004567102.1:76651809-76813399 GCF_000260355.1 Condylura cristata
CAAGTTCAAGGCAGAACACAGGTCTCTTTCAATGAAATGCACTCACCCTAATTTTTTTACCTAAGCCATGAAAAAAAAAAGAAGCCACAAAAATACACAACAGAATTGAAAGCCAGTCATTTTTTAGTGTTTGTAAAAGGGAGAATATGAATAAATATTTTCAGTATGTTGTACATTGTCCTCTGAAATTATTGTCACTGAAAATAATGCCCTAAATGCATTTTTAAATAGGATCATATACTTATAAGTGTATGTTTGTTATCAACCCTCTAATATTGAATGTCATTGCATATTTCATATTAAAGGTTGAGATAAGAGTGGACATAGATTTATACTCTAATCTCAGTCTCCTCTGGCATGCAAGATGTGCTATATTTCTTTATTGTCAAATGCAGACTGCCCTGAACCTGCAACCTGTCAGGCTGGTGAGAAGCAGTTGATTTTGTGGGTCAGGGAAGCTTTAAGTTTATTAAAAGCAACAACAGTGACAATGGTGACATGAATAACAAAGACAAGGGAATGTAACTTCAGTGGCCTTTGGCTACTCAAGAATGAATTGTCCAAGATTAAAAGTCTCTTAAAAAGGAGTGTCTAGGCCCTCCCTGGTGGCGCAGCGGGTTAAAGCACTGCACTGAGAAGCTTAAACCACTTCCGCATGAGTTCAATTCCCGCCTGCCCCGGAGGTGACCACATGGTGTGGCAGACCTGACCCGCCCGCTGCTCCCCTCAGCAGTGTACTTTGTCGATCTGCCTGTTCTGCTCCCCACTCTGTCTCTGGTGAATCCTCTCACCCTCCGCGTCTCTGGCCTGTACCCCAGTTCTGTATGAATAAATAAAAAAAACTTTAAAAAAAAAAAAAAAGGAGTGTCTAGGTGGTTTCCATCCTCATTGGCAACGGATGGTTTTGATGCATCTTCTATAAGGGGGAGGTTTAAAATGTTTGCAGTCAGCTCCTAATCTATGAGAAATTCTTCCAGGCATGACATGCTTTGTGTTGAAGCCATTCCTGCTGACAGGTAGTTAAGGTATTCTCTATCAGCCAACCACTTGTTCATAAATTACATACAGTTTTAAGTATAACATGCATTTTCTTTATCAAGTGAAAAAAACCACGTTTATAATAGCAGCATATTAAATATTCAGGAATCTTGTCTGTAAAATTACATATTTTATGCATTCCAGTGTATTAGATCATATCTTATTGTAGCCGAGGCACATTGTCCTGAAGTATGCTGGGGGTTCCAGATGAATTGGCATGCAAAATTACCACCCACACAGCAAACATCCTTAGTAAGTGCTTCAGTAATGGAGCTCCTCCACAATGTAATTAATATGTTAATACATTTGATGCTAGAAAAAATTTTAATTGTTTTTACATGCCTTAATTTCAGTTATCTGGAATAATTATCTGGAATAATGAGCTATACACACATTCAGGTACTAAGAGAGTCAAAAAATGGCCACATACAACTTTGGCAAATTATAATTTGGCACAAAAAGACAAAATTTGGGATATCAGAAGTTCTCTTATTGCAACTTAAATAAAAATTTGTATCATCAGTGCACGCAGGGATTTAGCAACAAATTTACAAGGGGTATTCATTGATGTTTGATAGGAACCATGGGTGTCCTGATGAATTTACCTTAGCATTGCTTAATAAAAGAAAGTTGGGCCCTCCCTGGTGGCGCAGCGGGTTAAAGCACTGCACTAAGAAACTAAAGCTACTTCCGAAAGAGTTCGATCCCCGCCTGCCCCGGAGGCGACCACATGGCGAGACAGACCTCTCCTGACCCGCCCGCTGCTCCCCTCAGCAGTGTACTTCATCCATCTGCCTGTTCTGCTCCCCGCTCTGTCTCTGGTGAATCCTCTCACCCTCCGCATCTCTGGCCTGTACCCCAGTTCTGTACGAATAAATAAATAAATCTTTAAAAAAAAAAAAAGAAAGAAAGTTGCCCCCAAGTCATAATGCCAGAAATATTTACAGTGAATTAACCTGACTACAGTATAGACAATAGAAATATTTTTTCAAGTGGATCATTAGCAACAACAACAGAAAAAACAATAGTTAGACTGTTAGGAGAACCCAGCCAGTGATGCCAAGATAAGACATCGCCTACACTGTATAATTTATAAAGAGCTTTAATAAAGCAGACTTAACTTTCTGAAAGTCCTGACTCCACAGACTAGCAGGTGGATGAATTGCACATCAATCAAATATAAATGCCGTAGGTGAGCCCCTGAAAGAACAAAGAGAGCACAGTTATATTGCTAATGTCTAGTATTATTTTTAAGCATTTAAAAGAGCAGTTAAGCCTATTAAATTGTTAAGTGAACAATTTTTGCCCTTCAGTACGTACAATGAAAAGTGGTATTTTTAAATAATGGTAATGACTGAAATCATAAGGAAAGTTTGAATAGATCACTACCTTTGATTCATTTTTGTAGAAGCACTTGGAAAATGTCAAAATGGAAACAGGATATGTGACTTTAGTATCCCAAGTCATTTATCAGAATTAACTAATGGAAAGATGAAGTGTTAAGTAAACGAGGTACCACATCCCATTATTTTATTGCTGAATTGCTACCAAATACAATCAACATGGTGTGACTGGAGATTGTGGTTGTAATGATTGTTCTCACTGAATCCTATAAAATCTTCATTCTTTTTCAGCCAAATCTTCTCTCTGTTCAAGAGGAAGTGATGAAGAGAAGTGATGACTATGTCCTGGATTACTTAGTAATCTAATTAACCAAGAGGACTGACTTATGAACACAGTGGAGGATGATTCAAATGTCTTGCCTTTTTGATGTGAAAAAGTGATGTGAATGGACACATTGTACAAGCACAATGTGACGCCATAGTGCAGGGACCATGATAAACTGGCTGATGGATGTCATCTGCTGAAAGGTATTTAATATTGATCCCAGCAAAAGAAAAGAAATGGCGAGAATATATATGACCAGAATCTTGCAGCTCATATATATATATATATATATATATATATATGTGTGTGTGTGTGTGTGTGTGTGTGTGTGTGTGTGTATACACACACACACATATATTAACAGACTTGAGGTGTCCCAAATTTCATATTTTAAATATTTGCATGACCAAATATTTTACCAAAAGGCATGAATGAAGCTGAATGAAGATTTTTAAACCATAAATAAGTGACAAAAGATATAACAAAATTCAACAAAGCATGCTAGAATATTGAATGATCTATTTTTTCTGCAGAAAATATACATTTGTCACACAAAGAAATCATTGAAAAGTACACAGCTGGTGCACCGGGCAATTCACAAGTAAAAAATTCGTATTTATGGATTTGCCTGCTTTCTCTTTTTATGTGGCTTTAAAATGAGTCTCATTCTTCTCTAGGCTATGACCCTATTCTCCTAAATCAAATGCACAGTTGCAAACCAATGTTACCTTGCTAATTAAAAAAATATATATTTAGTTGTGATTTCCTTTTTCTTTCTAAATTTATTTTTTCACCTAATTTTATATTCATGTTTCATTTTTAAAAGATTTCTCAAGTTGTATGAGCTTCACATCCATGAAGCTCTTGGGCCAGCTCTGTCACCTCAGGTTTTGTTCTTGTTTGGAAGGAGTCTTCTCTCTTCTGCTTTGGATCTCTGCTCTCTCCCTTCTAGCCTGGAGCCAGATGTAGTTTGCACTTGAGCTGAGAAGGTAACTTCTGAGCGGCTTCTGCCCTGAACTTCTGCTTTAAGAGTAATCTCGCACTTCTCCCCTGCTGCCTCGTAGCCCAGCAGAAGGGAGGGAGAGCAGAGAGGCAGAGAACAAACTGTGAGACCAAAGTAAAAAGTGTCCCTCCAGCTCTCATCCTGCCACCCTCATTTGCCCATCAGCCTGCCTACTCCCTGCTGGGCCAGACCCATCTTCTTTTGAGCTGCACTCTCAAAGCAAAAACTTAAGCCACAAGTGAAAGCCTCACCTGATCACAGGACTCTGGTGAAGTTAGAGGGTACCTGCCCTGCTCAAAACTCTGCCGTGTCCCTAAGTGGAGTTTTCAAAGGTTTGAGGCTGTAACTGTGGCGCGTGTGGAGATTGAGGCCAGGACTCTGGTGGCCCCAAAGAGCTGGGTTGTTTTCTGCTCTCTAGGCTGGGCTTTGATAAGAGATTTTTCTGAAAGGATGTGTCTGTGCCTGGAGAGATTTTGAGTATCAGAAGTGTTGGTGAAATTCAAATTCTTGACTTGCAAGATTTCTGGTGATGTAGCCTGTGGGCCTTTCCTGGCCCAAGCTGCTAGCCCACAACCTGGCTCTCCTGTTCTGCTCACAGAGAACACGTCTCTTCTCTCCAGCGAGGGAGGCTGTGCTCTTCCCTCACCTATCTATTAGCACACTTCCTTTCCTGCAAGAAAGACAAATGCCTTCCCTCTCTACCACAACCTCAGCTACCTGTACCCAGCAGCAGCTCTCTGAGCCCTGCTGACCATTCCTCTTTCCCTTCAACAAGCCCATACGATGATTTATTTATTTGGGTCAATTTCAGCAGAAGGCACTAACACTGTCTCCAAATTATTTGCCCAGTTTGCTTGTTATTGAGTTTATTAACAACAGGTATCTTGTTAATATCTCAGGACTTGGCAACACAGCAAGCACTTAAAACATTATTAAATGAATGAAGGAAAGATAAAAATTGAGCTAAACTGAATTTTTTTTCAAGTAAATATAATATGGCCCTGAAAAGTCACTTGCTGAGCTATAAGCCCACCATGTGGGCTTGCACAAAACAAATGAATTATCAAGTAGCCTTATCTTCATTCTCTCCTGCCCCCCCGTCCCCTATTTAATTTAGCCTAAAGAAAGCTTCAGGTCATCTGTATGTCTTCCTTCTGGTAGATTCTAGGAATTAGGCAGATGATATTCCTTCCCTACCAGTTGCATCCTCCCTTGAAAGATGAGTATGCAGAGAATGTATTTGAACACTATTTTTTTCTAACATCTACTTCATTGCCAGAAGCCTTGCCTCCTTTCTTGCAGGTATCTACAGAGATCTCGTTTTCTTCCTTTCTTGAATTTCTGAGACAAAATCCTCAAAACACTGCAAGGTGTAAAAATCATGAATATTACATTTTTATCGAGAAAAGGGAAGTTGCTTTAGAAGTATATGAACATCACAACTTACTGAGCACAAGCCATGCTATATAATGAGACAGAGGTGAACAGAGAGTGTCCTGACATTATGGAGTTTGTTGCCTAGTTGGGGAGACAAGATTAGTAATTAATGTAATTAATAAGTAATTAATGTAATTAGTAATTAATTAATTACTAATTATAATTAGTAATTATAATATACTTAATGTATATTATACTTAAATGAATGACTAACAATTATGCTTGATGTAAATGCATTCATGCCTGGTATAGGATATTCCTGTGGAAGAAGGACCATTCCTCCCTCTATGATCCCCTGGTCTGAGATGGGAAATTGAATAATTGGCAACCAGGTGATGAGGAGTAGTAAAGTAGAGGAGGGAAGCTGTAAAGCCAGAAGTGGAGAGATCCTGAGCTCAGAAAGCCTGCAAAGGCTGAAGAGAGAAATCTGTGAAATAGGAGCCGAGAGCAAGAGAGGGTCTGACTGGAGAGGAAATTCATCCATCAATTAGCCTGGTGGTCAAACCCTTAATGATCATCAGAACTTCGTTTTCAGACTGAGTTTGTCTTCTCAGCTCTATTGCTTTCTCTGGTGTGTAATTATGAATACAGTCATGAAGATATTCTCTTCCCCACCCTCTACCCCCATGCAATTATGGGGTTACTTAGACATTGTGGAAGCACGTGAAACTCTATCATTTATGGGTTTATCTTTAGGGACAAAGTCTCTGGGAATTCAAGCAACCTGCTCCCCAAGTTCTTCTCGAGCACCCCTATGCTGTGGAAGCTGCGGAGAATCTGCATCACGACACAGATGTCTTATCGATGATGATGGCTGAGGGGTAAATATTAAATACATTTTGAATTGCAAATGATAAGGCTTTTTATCTGTTAGGAAAATGGTTTTCATTTTTTTATCAAAGAAATCGTTATCATGGTCATAATTTGTGCTCATGTCATGGTATACTTTCATGCATCAAGCAAACATTGCAGAATGAGGATTTTGTCAATGCTTTGTTGGAATTGGTGTATTTCTCTGGTTTTTCTTTTTTAATATATTTATTTTATTTGTTTATGCATAGAAAAGCTAGAGATGTGTGTGTTGGGGGATAAGTGGATTCATCAGAGACGTACTGGAGAACAGAACAGGTGTACTTACTAAAATACACTGCTGAGAGGAATAGCCAGTGAGACAGGAGAGGTCTGCTGTGCAGGTGGGTCAGCTCTCTGGCAGGGATCGAACTCATGCTATAGTTGCTGGTGATAGCTTGATCTGTGCTGAGACTTAAACCCTAGTGCCACCAGGGAGGCCCCTCTCTGGTTTTTTGGATGTAAGAGATCTACTCTTTAAAGCCTCAGATGATTGCTTTACCTGATTATTTTAATACCGTTGGTCAGAAATTGTCCCAGCCCTGCTTTGTGCTTTAACCTCAAGCTCAATTCCTTTTGTCATGGGTTTACAAGTACAGAATATACTTGTAAGATTTGAATTATCAAAACTCTGAAATAATTGAATTCAGAGAATGTTTTTGAGTGTCTACGAGTGTGATGTAAGTCTAGATCTTGCAGAACATAGAATGGACGTTGAGGGACTTGCCAAAAATGCAGCCTAAAATTTGGAAGTAAGATAACCTATTGTTTGATGTTATGAGCTAGAGTTACTTTGCGAAGTTAAAATCTATGGTGCAGGCCACCTGAGAATAAGGTTGGTGTGTGACGACGGAAAGCCACTGGCAATTTCTATATTCCTTTCCAGTTTATTCTCGCTGTTTTGTTTTGTTTTGTAAAAGAGAGGAGATTCACTGTAGTTATTAGAAGCAGTATCTAGTCTCCACCATTTAAGTACATTTGTAATCTCTCTGTGACTCATTTTCCTCTCTGTAAAATGGACTTATACAAATATGTTCTTTAGAGAATCATTTTGGTGTCTGAGTTAGTATATGCAAAGTACTTAGAGCAGTGATGACATATGCTAAGTACTTAATAATAACAAGAATATTATTGTTGTCATTATTGCTATTATTAGTAAAGAATGACTGTCCAGTCAGACACATTTCACCTCTTTGTTCCCTGGTTTAGTCTAAATTTGTATCTTTCTAGTAAGTAAATTGTCCTATTCAAAGGGATGGAGATATTTTCATTCACCTCACCTATCCATCATAAATTGGGAGTTACAGATTTGGATGCTGTAGATAGTGATCAATAGATAGAGTCAGGGTAGGAAGAAAGGGGGTAAGACCAGGGCAAGGAAGGGGTAAGTGGTTGTTGCCATTTCAGATTTCAAGGAGCAGTGCAATGAAAATTTGGAGACCAACAAAGGGGAGGGGGTGTTAAATTTTACAATTTAAGATATGAAAAGAATCATTTTAAATTGGTATCAGTATTTTTTAAATCTAAGCAGTAGGAGGAACATAATATCAGAATAGATGAGTATAAAAATAAGTAAATTTAGTATCAGGAAATATAAATTATGTTTATCTGAGACCTAACAATCACTCAAGAATTACTTATTGAATGAATACACTATTTCCTTTATTTTCTGAGACTTTAGACCAATAACATTTTATTTGCACACCAATATTTAGGAACATGGAAGAAAATGGGCTTCCATTTGTGTTTTTGAATTAGAATCTGCAAAAACCTTGTACTTCATATATCTTCAAGGAGAAAACTCCATGCAAAGATGGAAGGTTATCTGGTGAACAGCTAGCAGTGAATGGTCCTGAAAGCAAAAAGGATATCAAGGATAAGTCTTGGCGTGTGCTTTTGCAAATTACAGGAATGAGCATTTTTTTATAAATCAAAAATTTGTATGTGCTTTGTGGTATTTATAAGCTTTTTGGTTCGAGGTTATATCCCTGGAAATTTAAAGAGAAGCTTCATGGCTGCCAGTGCGCTATCTCAGGAAGAGCGCTGCTTGGCCTTAGTAGAGATAATGAGCCAGAACCTGTGGAGGGCTAAACTGAGAGACCTGCTTACCAGGGTCATCTTTTATCAGTAGCCTTCCCCCCGCCCCTCTGTGATGCTGTTTTCAAGAACTGCTGCTGTTTTCTCACCCCACCTCTATATCTTTCCAACATATAACTACTATAGACCCAAAGGGATATCCTCCTAGGGCTGACTCGATGCCAGAGAATGCTGTATTCTCTTAATTTTAAACAAAGCTAAGCACTTTTTCTTAATAGTTTTATTTCCACAGGAACCACTGACTAAGAAGTGGAATAATAAAGTTGATTTAGGATGAAAACTAACAATGTTTCTTTATACAAGACATAATGCATTCATCTAAACTGAGGGTGGCTACTTGCGTTTGAAGTGTGCCAGGTTGGAAGGACACCAGATTAACGGGAACAGCAAATGGAGAGTGCACGTCTCTGCCCTCTGGTTGCTGTTATAAACTTGGACTCTCTGGGCTGAGGAGGTTAACTGATAAGCAAAGTAGATTTTTTTTTGTTAAAGTCATCTGAAGACTTCAGATGTGAAGAATACTGTTCCCTGGCAGTCAGAGTTTTCACTTAAGACCTGTCATCTTAAGATCAATGGAAAGGTCCAGAGGATGATATAATTCCAGAAGTCCACTTTTCTGACAACTTTATGTTGTCCATATTCTTTGGGATATGGAAATCAAATTATCTCTAGGAAATGACAGGATGGTTATTTACATTTTATATTTTGATATTTTCAGTTTTCTATGAAGATAATAGATTATTTTATAGCATCTGAAAAAGTTTTAGTATGCATTTTCAAATAAAGGTGAAGATAAATAATGTATGCTAAGGACCTTATGTTTATAAAGGGAAATTCACATTTTTACTCAGGACTTATTCACTGATATCCCAGATACAGTCTAATGTTTTTGGTTATTTGTTCTACTGGTCTGATTAGTGGGAAAACTGTAGATAAAAAAAATGATAAAGAAATCATACTTGCAACAGCCAAGATACCAATTATAATTTTAGAAAACATAGAGCCTGTTAGTAAGAAAAGTGGGAAAATGTCCTAAATTGAAACCTTAAAAGTTGTTTTAAATTTAACAATTTAAATTTATTAAGACAAATTTAATAAAGTATACCAAGTGTAACACATTTAATAAATTATATGGAGTATAGGAGCATGAATTCTAGTGTTTCTTGATTTTCTGCCTTAACAAAAGAAACATCATATTTTGTGTCTTTTAATTAAGAAGGCCAAGCTATAGGTAATGAGATTTATTTTTGTTTCATTTAGACATGTTTAAAATGAAGTTTAAGGGAAACTGCCATTATATAGGTAGTTTATTTCTTATGCCAGAGAACTCTATTAAATTCAACATGTTTATAAGAGAGGCAGGATTGCAAATGAATCTACTCCAACCATTTCTGAAAGGCCTTCTTCTTCTCTCACTATAATCCTGCTTCTACTTAGCAGTCAAGGAGAATAGCCAAAGAAAATGGCACTAACATGGAGCTATTTTCTATTTCCCAAAGAGGAAAATCTACAAAATGCATTCTCCCTTCTACAATAATCCCTTTTAGAATCTCAAGGAAAGGCAGGGTGGATGGCTGAGGGTGGTGATGAAGGGGACCCATCTATTCATTTTCTAACTTACACTAGGCATAAGGAACCCCAGCATAGCATCTGAGACAATGTCTTGGTTTGCAGATTTTCTGTGTCTCAATTTCTGTGCTCCTCATCTGGGATCTGGGCTACGTCTCAGATCAGCTTGCTTGGCCATAGCATATGGTCAGGCACTGACTCAGAACTCCCCCTTCCATGACCATTGGGGAGGGCCATCTGCTCTACTTGGTTCACAAATTAAAATGCTAATGTCACTCAGAAACACCCTCACAGAATTAATGTTGGAACATATATCCATGTGCTGTATGACTCAATGATGTTGACTCATGATAGTAACAGACTATTAATATATGATATTAGCTCTAGCAGCAAATCAGGCTCCAATTAGACAAAAAGACAAATTTGTAAGCTATAGGATTGATAGAATGAGAGATGCCCATGAGGAAAATTCTCTAGAGTAAAAGAACTGTAGAGGTGAAGAGTAGCTTAGTATCCCTAAGACAGAGAGAACCCCCTGGAGAAGACATCTCCAAAACTAAGACCCAAAACTCAAGAGGCAATTGCCATGGTTCACTGGATGGATCAGAGGTCACTGGTGACATGTGCAGATGATGCTAAAACTTCATCTCTGAGGTGCCAAAGGAGTGTGTATAAATCTGCCTTGTGTGGAGAATGGGCTAGAGAGAGGTTGGGGGAAAGTTGCTGCATGCTGAAAAGCAGGAGTCTCTATCACTCCATTTTTGTTAACATTCAACATCTAGGTCTCTTTAACACCAGCTGCACTTTGATCTGAAGCAGGTTGAATCTTTAGGAGGATTTAGAAAATTCTCATGTCTCATGGAATTTTTCTATAGAGTTGGGGGAAGGAAGAGGGAAGGGTTTGTATTTACTATACTGAAAATATTAAGGCCCTTTTTCAGGAGGGTGTAGGGCTCATTCTCAGCAGTCTGCTAAAAATATAATTAGCTTGATGGTTTCTAAGCTATACCCCCAAAGAAATATTGATTTGATTTCTTTAGCTTGCAAAAAAGCAAAAATCATTCCCTTCTAGCATAAAGAAAAAGATATTCATGGGGGTATTAGGGAAGCTTGTGAAATTAAAAAAAAAGAGAAATAGTCCAATATTTGGAAAGGAAGATTCTAGTAAACTGTGAGTCTCAGAAGAAGCTAATGTTCTTGCTACCTTCACCGATTGCCAGCCATCCATTCATGTTTTCAGAGTTCGCTTTTAGCCATAGGAGACAGCCTTTGGCCAATTCAGTTTGGACAATCTTGCTTGGATCCTCCATTAATGCTCAAGGGCATTTAGGTCACACAGTGTGATGGTGACTTACAAACATCTGAACAGAGGATCAAGGTCAATCCCAGAGATGCTGCCTTGTGTTGAGCCAGGAATTCAGTGGAGAAAAATATACAACAGGGAAATTTTATCTGTATTCTGTTCTTGGAAATGAAATGTGTGAGGGACTGTGTGGGAATAGCCAGTCCTATTTGCTCAATAGATAATTGGTCCTCCTTTGGGAATCTTCACCTTGTGACTGGCAAGACTTGCATTTCCAGTAGTTTAGCCTAGTAGTAATGAACATCTTCTCGATAACTCTTGTTACACTTTTCCAAGGAGCTAAAAATGATAATGCAAAAGATGTGTTTATTGGTTCGTGAATTTGAGTGTGTACTGTGCTTGGACAATGTGACTACTTGATAGTGAAAGTTTGGGAGGAGGCAGGCGACCTGTGCACATTAGAGACTTTTCTTTGTTTGACACGGTATTATAACAAAGACAGTCTCATGTATATAAGACTCTTGGATTTTTGATTGTTTTACTAGAATCCAGACAGCAGAGCAAGACACAGGTGTTCTCCCTTCTGCTCCTCCTCACTCCCTCCTGCTGTTCACCTCTTTGATCAGGCAGCCACAGGGCTGGGATGACATTTTCTGTTTCACGCCAGGACACAGCTTAGAATTGTGCACCTGACACTGTCATTCTGAGCTCTTAGTAGGAGGCCAGAAGGAGACACTTTATCTAGTAAATTCCCCCAAAGCCCCCAAAGAGGCCTTGAAGCATGAAGGGAGTAAAATGACCCCTTTGGAGCAGAAGAAAGTCTGATATTTACCTAAAATTTAATAAGGATTCTGGAATCGGGGACCTCATTGGTAGAAATGCAGAGCATGCTTTGCCTTTTGTTACATTAAATTGTAAGACTTAGTTGTGCCATCTCTGGATTGGGTAGGATTTTCTCATCAATTGGAAGTCATGATGGAAGTTAAAGAAATTCTGAGGGTAGTTTCCAACACCTCTCTCTTCTCTCTCTCTCTCTCTCTCTCTCTCTCTCTCTCTCTCTCTCTCTCACACACACACACACACACACACACACACACACACACACAAGAGGAAACAATGTCACCACCGAGGCACTGAGGCATGGACTGGAGAGATGTGGCCTCATGGCCCATAGAACCTACAACCATCAGAAAGAGAAATGAGCTTTGGCAAGAGACTGAGTAGAAACAAGAGTAAAGAGTATCAAAGTTTTGGAACTTTCAGAACTAGAAAATCCAATACATTTGGATTCTAAACACAAATTAAGGAGAATGAAAGGACATTTGAACCAAAACCCAATAGGATTTATATTTTTTAGTTAAACAGAAAACTTTTTCTTGAAAAAAGAATGCATGAAGAATGTTTCTTTACCACCCACATCTATTTTTCAGAGGACCTCAAAGAAGTTTCCATTAAGACAAAAGTGAGACACAGGGACAAGAATGCTGTGACATTGAGCAATATTGGATAATATGGCGTGGGCTCATTGTACATGATGCCGAGCCAAAACTAAGGTATAAGAAACCCAGCAACTTTTGAAGGGGTTGTACTGCCAAAGTCCTCAAACACACACAAATTTGCATTAAAAATAAAAATGAAAGCCTGTGATTATAAATTGGCTCCCAAATTACACCAGCAGTGCATGGGCAGAAGAAGCTGTATGGCCTGTAGGAAGGAACACTTCCCAACGCCAAGCTCAAAGATGACTCAGAAGCTCATAGAAATCAATGCCCAAGAAAAGAACCAGGACTGCAGAGAACTGTGGAGAAGGGGTATCCGCAATAGAGGAACATAATCAAAGCACGATTCTTCCAGGACTAAAGTGAAGCTCTTCATAGTTTCTCCCTGGATGGCTTCTTTGTTTCTGTCAACATGGCTGATAAATATTTCCCATGCCTCCCTTATATAGAGGAGATTTCTGACACAATATAATTAATTACGAAAACACGAACACACATAAAAACTACAACACATACAAAATTAAAACACACTACACAGACAACTGGACTGTCGCCAGTGGCCCATGAGGAGACACCTCTGTTGCTGGTGGACAACATCATACCCAGCAAGAGACATTAGATCTGGCCCCAGGCACTGTGACTGGATGGGACTTGGGCTGACTTCCTTGGGGGAAGCATATGCTTTCTGTGTGGGAATAAGGGCAGAGGGCAGGCAGGCCACAGCAGAAGTAATTTGCTATCCATAAAGGTTTATGCTTCATCTGCCAGGGTGTTGCTGGGAAATGGTGCTTTACCAGAGACCACATTCCCAGCCTCACCTGCTTTGAGGGGAGGCTGTGATCAGTACTCTGTGCCCACCTTCACCCCTTTCTCACTTCCTACCTATGTGTGGTGAGCTCTGAGACCTTAGGGAACAACAAATCCACAGGAAGACAGGAGTGAGGACCCCTGAATTACTGCTCAGGGAAAAACTTCCACAAACCATTAGCACCTGCTTTGAGGTGTTACGTGAGAACAAAAGGGGCATTTTTGTTTTGGTGACTAATTTTACTATGCACATGCATTTTTAAAAAGTATATAAGTCTGCAGCTTAAGGAAAGGTCTTTTATTAAAGCACTATATCATAGATGGTATAATTTTTTTGAACATTAAGTACCATATGTGCATACACACATGCCTCACACTCACACACATACATATCACACTCACAGATACACACATACTCATATTTAATTATACCCCACAGGGGGGTTCTCTGACTTCCATACTGTGTAACATCTGTGCCAGAAGGGCCTTGTTTCCAAGCCCTCTTTGCACCATAAGGGTGTATTTACAGTTAGACCAGAAAGTTCTTGATTAACAACGATGCAGTTTGGCATTTATCCAGGATGCCTTGCTCTCCTGAGTCAGTCTTTTCCAGGAACAGAGCTCTTTTTCTGTTCGTGAAGATGGATAGGTGAGGAGGCAGATAGAAGGCGTTAGAATTGGAAAGGACTGATGGGTAATTACGACATACATGGAGAGACAGGCAATTTGGGAGATGATGACTACCTGGAGACAGGTCTGGCGTAGCGCTGAGATCTGCCCATTCCCTTTTCGGTGATATTTTTACCTGACTGGTATTCTTCCTAATTTGAGAACCACTTAAATCACACACACTAGGGACATATTAGTAGCTCTAATAAAAACCTTTATTCCTAGAGGAAATTAAAACTATTGACAACAATGAAGTTCAAGATGACTTGTCCAAACATCCTGCTCTCATGGCTTCATGAGTGATTTAAAAGAAGGTAGTTATGGTTAAGATTCAGTACTCATCTTTTTTCTCATTATGGGACTTTACATACTTTTTCCTAAATAGATATTTCCCAATTTGCACTTTATTATTTTGTTTTTATTCTCACTGTTTTTCTAAATTCCAGTGTATTAGTTTATCTCTCCTTCTTGAACTCTGAGCAGATGACCTTGTTTATTAACAAGCAACATTCTGGAGACCACCAGCACGAGCTACTCTAAACTCTGACTCCCCTAACAACTTGTCTGTACCCTTATACTTTCTTATGTGGTTTATAACTAAATTTCAGAAGTTCAGATTTCTCTTTTAGCTCAACTCTAAATTCTTCATCTGTGTTCATGGTGCTACTTGTCTTAGTTTTTTTTCTGGAGTTCACACTATCCGCTGTTTTGTTTTGTAGGTTTGAATTCTCATCTTAATCTGAAAGCATGTTTACACTTTTAAAAAATAATCCGAAGGCCCTCCTTAGTGGTGAATGATTAAAGAGCAGCTCTGTGAAGCTGCTGCAGCTCAAGTCCATCCCTGGCCAGGGAGCTGGCCCACATGGCACAGCAGACCTTTCCTGTCTCACCTGCTGCTCCTCTCAGCAGTGGTTTTCAGAAGCTCTGCGTGTTCTGCTCCCCACTCTGTCTCTGGTGAATCTTCTCAAACCCCGCACATCTGGCCTGTACCCAAGTCCTCTCTTCTTCTGAAGGATGTTTAAATATTATTATTCCTGTGCATCTTGGTTTGGCCCAAGTCTCCTCTTCCCTTGCTTTACATATTCCCTCTAGTGGTTTCAACCTTAGTTTTCTCTCTCTTCCTTCACACACACACCCACTCATATATACACAGACACACACCATGTCCAGCAGTGACCTGCTTTAATGATTACTTGTAAAATTAAGCATAGTATGTTCAAAATTTAACTGATTTCTTCTCCCTAAAACTTCTCCTCTTTCTAATTCCTTAAAGTTGTACAAGACAAACAAGTGAGAATCATCTTCAATTTTCCCTCTTGTATGCAATCTGTGTACAATTAGAATCAAGCAGTATTGTTTCTACATGAACTTTATTTGGTTTTCTCACTCCCTTCTTCATCCCCACTGCCACCGCCTAATTCAAGCAGGCATCACTTCTCCCATGGGAGACGCAACCATAACTCTGTCGCCCTTACTTTTTACCAACCTTGGTGCACGGTAGTGCCATCTCTGTAGACAGACTCTTCTAAAACACAAAGCAGGTCCTGTTGCCCCCTTCACTGTCTCCCTATTTTCCCCAGGATAAATTCTCAGCACAGCACAGGAGGTTTCCACCACCTGCTCTTGCTTGCTTTTCAATCTTGCTTGTAGTGTTAGCTCCTGACAAGTCCTCAGAAGCACCTTGGGGTTCAAAGACGCCAATGGTCGATCCTTTAAAGCGCTGTGTACTTCTCTGTGTCACTCGTGTGCCATCCCTTCTGTATAACTTGTTCTTTTCTTATCCTTCTCTACCCCCCCCACACTTTTATTTTTAATGAGATGAAGTCTACTCAAGTCCCACTCTGCATTTAACATTATAAATCTAAACTGGAGTAAGTTTTGCAAAGATTTCCTGACACTCCTGAAACCTTCCTCTCTGCCCTAGGTCCACCTTCTGATTTCCATCACGTTCTATATTTTTCTTTAACTTGGCAATTGATTATCATATGGAAGAGTAACTTGTGTTGAATTGCTTGAGGGGAAGTACTTAGAATTTCTATTACCTAGAATACCTCCTGGCATACACACAGCAGTTATAAATCCTTGTGTAATGGACACCCAAATCAGGGCTCCCTGCCTAATTATTTCATTTATATATCTTTCTCTACTAGATTTTAATACAGTCCCACCATTTATACAACTCGAGACAAAAAAAAATTATGTGATATGGTCTAGCTTAAGTTTTTTTTTTTTTTGTATATTTCAAAATACTTTTCTTTTAAGGATATATTTCAGGGCTTATTCCAAAGCAAGATGCATGACCTTCTTTAATAATGACCACAGATGTGATCAGGAGCATGAGGAACAGCTGATACTAATTTTATATAGATTTTCCTCCTCTTCTACAATTATTTAAATTCTTGTCTTTTCCATATTGTTCCTAACCAGCAAAAAGTTGAATTGTATTTTAAGGGAAACAAGTAATAGAGTAATAGAGTAATAGAGGAATGAGAACAGAAGGACAAGGTGGAGGACAGGATGAAAGCACAAAGGAGAAGGAGAAAGAAAGGAATCGACCGTCACAGGAAGGAGAGGTTACTCAACCACATTTTGGATATTTATAAAAAGAGGACATTTTAAAAATGTATTAATTGATCGAGTATTATTTCCTTTTATGGTACAGACAGACAGGAATATTTGCATGTATTTCAAACCACTTGAAATACTTGTTAAACTTGTATTAACAAGTGCATTAAATCTAACACTCTATTTGACTTATAAATCTAATAATTTCTAGAGAAAATACTTGTTATTCACGCTGCTGGTTAGTGTCTCCCTTTTCATACAGCATAGTACAGGGACACTGGTTTTACAGGAATTAATGAAACATTAGCATTTACAACACATCTTTACATGCACATTGGCAGTAGACGAGAAGAGCAAGTAATTTCTGGTGTTTTTTCTGTTGCATTTTCATATTTAGCGAACTCCTTACATTTGCTGGTTAAATCTCTGCCATCGGTTTTGAATTATTTTCTTGAGGGAAGTGATTAAGGAGAAAAATCTCTGTTAGAGAAAAACTTCTCCATAATATGAGTTAATCAAAGTACAAATAAAATAAGATTAAATTCAATGAGGCAGCTATATTTCTAAATATGTTTTCCATCTATTCAATCAAGGCAAAAGTCTTGTTCTTAAGTAAGTTATAATCCAATTGGAGAGACAGGGCATATACATAAAAAGGAGACTAACACTAAGGAGCATCTAAATGAGTAATCCAGGCAGTAAATGCTGTTACTGCAGAAGTGTCTGAACACTGGGCTGGCTGGGTCTCAAAATGATGTTCAAAGAAATGGGCAGTTTTCTGCCAGGGATGAAAGAAAATGGAGGAGTGACTACTAATGAATATAAGCTTTCTTGGGGGTAATAGAAATGTTGATTATGCTGACAATTGCTTTCCCTGTGAATGTACTACGAACCATTAAAATATGCATTTCCAATGAGTGAATTATATCTCAATATGGCTGCTGCCCTTAAAAAAAATCTGCTATATTCTTGGCATCAGTTACAGAAGTTGGGGGGGGGGTGCAGGAGCTTTAGATATTACCCCCTTCCACTTTTCCCTTCTCTGTATTTTGTAATAAAGGAAGCCAGTGGTGCTTAACTTTTCAATAAAGTTCACAAGTTAGTGGAGCAAAGAGAAGTCATATTCAGAATAGCTGTGGATGACTGTTTGTCACCTGGAGTTTCTGAATTATTGAGACAAAAGTAATGATTGATGGGACTTTATGTCTCCTTTCTTTGAGGAGGGCACAAAAACAACGGATCAGGTAGAAGATGAAAGATGTTGCTTGGGCATAAAAGGGTAAGAATGGAGGTGACATCATCTGTCTTTGGCCTATTTTTCTGTCAGACCCATTCTTCACTCTCCTCTGACTCTGCTCTATATGAATCCTCCAGGGTTGTAGGTACGGAGCAGGGTATGTGACTTCTGTGGGTTCTATTTCCTGCCTTAGAAGAACCACTACATTTTGGATTGGGTTTGACCACTAGGGGGCACTATCAAAGACCGGAGGACAAGATGTAGGGCGCAGGGTATTTCTCACTCTCTCTTCCTGCCTTGAGCAGCATCTGGTAACAGCTGCATCTTCTCTGCTGCTGTAAATTCTGCCATGGCTGTTGCTCCTTCTGAGACTTTACATGTGGAACTTTCTGTCAAAACCTTCTCTCCTGTTTCTTGCCAAGTTCAGTTATTGTTAACCTATAAGTTGCTTTACTACCCCTTGCTTGGCACCTCAATTTTTCCAACTGGACACAATTTGAGCTCAAGTCACATTTGTTGAATGAATACACTTAGTAAATGGGGAACTGGACAAATTTTGGAGCTACTACAACCAAAGGAATTCTGAATATGGAGACATCCATTTGGGTGGAAATAATAAGTGCAAATTTTAGACATGTAGAATTTGGGAAAATATGATGGTAACAAATCAGTGCTTGAAGTATGGGGAGGAGGTTGGACTAGGATCACAAAACATGAGAGCTAGCTCCATAGAAATTGGTTCTGAAGTAAAATCAATAGCAACAGAAAAAATAATAAATGAGAATGTGTAAAAGATAAAGGGTGATGGAGAAAAACTTGAGGTGACAAGGAAACAGATTATTAGGAACCAACAAAGAAAAAGTAGACAAAGTTAGGGAAAGAATCTGTTTAGCAGTGAGGGAAAATGTATGGAAGCCAGGTAAAAGAAAGATAAGGAAGGAAAAAATAGTTACATGTTAAGTAATGCAGGGAGGACAAAAAAAGATTAATGAATTTGGTGATTGGAAAGTTATTGATAAGTTTCAAATTGCGGTTTTTATTAGTACTGTAATAGCTGACCACATATTGCACAAATGGTTAAGTAGGTAAGGAAAAATAGAGATTAAAGTATACAAAGATAATTTGATTATAGAAATTTCCTCACAAATGAAAGACAAGAGTAACTGGAGGGGTTGTGACAGGTGTCTTGAAACATTTTTTAGGAAATGTAATCTCTAAGGATACTTACAGATAAGGTTAAATTATCAGTGGATATTAAATGACTGAAAATAAAGGAACGGCAGAGGATAAATGATAGAAAATGGTGGAAAAGTGAAGAAAGTTGTTTTGGGGCACAAGAAAATGAAAACACTAAGGAAAATGTAAAATACTTATCTTGAAATAGTAACAGGTACTAATACATCAGTTGACAGACGTGGAGCTGGAAAGTAGGGGAGCTTGAGTGCTTCTGATCGGGAACATGGATCTATGGGGGAAGGGAGGAGGCTGGGATTTCAAGGAGTGATTTTGAGAGACTGGCTGAGGTCAGACAGCAAGAAATCCATGTACCAGAGCTTTCAGCAGAGGCAGTGATTCCTGTGGATAAGGTTGAGAAGCAGGAGGTGAGGTGGAGACATCTGACAGAGGCAACAGAGAAAGTGTGAAGTCAACACTGAACCCAAGTCTATTAGCAATAATAGAAAATATTCCCTGGGGAAGGGAAAAAGATGAAAGATGAGATAGCTATATAACATCTGAACTTTGAAATGGAAGTTTCCAGCAGGCAGTTGAAGATGTGGGAGGACAGTTGAAGCCCATAGATGAAGTTGGTAGTAAGGCTGCGAAAGTGATTGAGACCTCTGAGATGAGCAGAGTAGAATGAGAGACAGAAGGTCAAGGCCGAAGTGTACAGCTACACCGGTGGATGAGAGAAAGGAGCCAGCACATATGCAGACGGGACAGCGGGCAGCATTTCGTGAAGGGGAAATGGTAGTGTTTTCTCTCTGTGTGAAATTCCCCAACCAGAATGTGTCACAAGTGGAGACTGGTGTTCTCCATCTCCTGCACATTCGCATCTGGAAGAGGCATCTTGCAGCGCTCTTTGGCCCTAATGTTTCCCCACCTTTAAAAAGATGAGCCATTCACAGAGCTACACCCTAACTGAAAGAAATTTCTACAAATGGCTCATACTAAGCACATTCATGGTTTACAAAAGCCCCATGAAAATTCCTAGAGATGTCTGTGGAAGTGCTGAACTGATGCATGTGGATGTCTGGGAGTGAGCACATAGCGTTTGCACAGTCAAGGCCTCAAATGCTTTCATAAAATTAGCAAGGTGACTTATCTGTTCCAAATCCTCTGAAATAGATCGCTGTACTATCTTGCTCTCTCCAGAATTCACTGTGGCCAAGTCTTCTTTATTAAACCCCCCCCCCACACACACACCTACACATGAATTAATATTATTTTATTGATCTAGGATAAGCCTAGGTAACAACAAAAACTGTGGCTCCTCAGAATTGACTTGCTCTGGAAGCTCTGGGGGAGTCATGGTGTAGTCACCCCAGGGGCTCTGGGTCTAGAACCCCATCTCCATTGGATACAAGCTGGAGAGCATCTTAGATCAGGGCCACAAAGTAGGGATGTGCTCATTGTGGAGGTAAATGAAATGCATTGAGGATAAAGTGGCTCTGAGATTACTGAGTGTAAACATTTGATTGTTTCCACTGCTCAAGTCTCTTCAAAATGGATTTATCAACCCTCGGTGACATAATCCCAGGTTTATCTTCTGTCATGCGCACATATACCCCCTATTTCAACAATTTCAGATTCGTGGAAATTTCCTGAATGCCACAAAGTGTTTTTCAGTATGATAGTTTTAAAAAAGATATTTCTGCTCACAGTTTGTTCCTGCTCATCTCTTCTAAATGCTGAGTTAATGCTCGTTCTTCAAAACTCTGCTAAACATCACCTCGTTTGCGTAAAGCTCCCTGTGTTTGACATGAATGGGTGGCTGTGTCTGTGTGTACATACCTGGACATACACATGCATGTTCACATAGATGTGATGGATATAGCTATATATAGTTATTTACATTTGTTAATAGTTTTGTCTCTCCCCCTAGACTGTGGGTTTCTTGGGAACTGTGATTTGCTCATCTCTGTAAACTCAGTGTGTAGCAATCAGGAAATGAACACAGTGCTAAAATACATTTGAAAAAATGTATTTAGAATTCTTTTGCTTCTTTCCAGAGAAGTGTTTTTGAAAAGCTTATTTTTGGTTAATGTAACTAGAGGCTATTGACAAGACTGAAGAATCAGAATTTCTTTGCAATGACAGATTTATATTAGCAATATTGAACGAAGGAATTTATCATTTTGTTTCCCTGCCAGACCAAAAGTAAAAATCCCAATTAAAAAGACATAATATCTTTCATAAGATACCTACAATGTCATTTTAACATGACCATAAAGGAAAGTCAAAACGATATTTAAAAGTACAATTAACTTTTTTTCTTATTATAGAAATGAAGACATTTTACTGGAAAAAATACAAAGAGCATAAAAAATATAAAGGGTAAATATAATCTTAGCACTAAAAATCAGTCACTTTTTATTTTATTTTTTGTAAGTCTTTAGAATTTAAGTGGCGAATTTAATACATTATATACATAGGTTGACTTGCAGTGATGTATACCTGAAACTTACATAATGTTATAATGAAATGTTGCTTAAGCTAAAAGTAAATAAATAAAAATAAAAATTTCATGCCTGTCCTTTCCCCATATAAGAACATAGCTTTTTATCAATGTTTTTAATGTTGATAAGCATATGTATGTCTGGAGACAGTGCTCCCAGCCTCCTTTTCAGTGACAGAGGGATGATGTGTAACAAACCAATAAAGGTCAGAAGTGGGGAGATGGGTGGAAAGCAAAGGGCGGGGGGCCCATGGGCAATGGCTGAGGACTCTGGGTGCCTTGGTGGTGGTGGTGTGTGTTGTGTAACACAAATCTAAAGAGGAGTGAACCTTGTACCCCTAAGTCCTATCCAGTGTTGTAAATCAGTATTACCTCAATAAAATAGTAGTCGAATTAATAAAAATATTAATAGAGGACAATTGATTCTGTTAGACACAACAAGTAGAATATGAAAAAAATTTTTAAAAACTTTGCAAGCATTGAAGTGATCACAATGAATATTATATTAGTTGGTGCCTGAGTTATCTCACTTGAGCAGAAGTGCTCTTGATATTTGGGGGAGTTTGCGTTTCACACTGGACATTCCAATAAATACTGAAGACAAAGCCATAGGGCCATGGGTCTAGGTGAAATTCTGGCTGTATTTAAAAACAAAGAATCTTCAATTACTGAAAACTTCAAATATTCAAAACACCATAGAAAAGGTTTCTTGTTCTCTCCAGGATTGATGCCTCTTGCCTCCTGTCTCTGAGAGCTTAGAGCACTAGTCAGGGCAGACTCACCTTGGGCAGGCCAACTTCCTTTCTCTCTCTGTAGAAATAAGCAAACTTGGTAGCTCTGGGTTTCAAATCTGGACAAATCCAGACAGAGGTAGTAAAGATCATATTGGTCCTCTACCCCAAGGTTTCATGCTGCACATAGTTTTTAAACAGCCAGACTTGCCGGCTTGTGGGGGCTTATTATCCAGCTACTTGGAGCTATTCACTCAGTTGCTAGAAGGCATGGTCATAATCTGAGTTAGATTCAGTTTCTTTCTTTCTTTTTTTTTTTATATAAGATTTATTTTATTTTTTTTTTTATTCACACAAGAGTTGGAGTATAGGCCAGAGGTATGTGCGGGGGGTGGGGTGGGGATGGGATTAGAGGACACACCAGAGACTGAGGGGGGAGAACAGGCAGATCTACTGAAGTACATTGCTGAGGGGAGCAGCAGGTAAGACAGGAGAGGCCTGCTGTACCATGTGGGTCATTCCCTGGCTTGGAATTGAACTTGTGCTGCAGTGGCTGTGGATAGCTTCATAGTGCTGTGCTTTAACCCCTTGTGCCACCAGGGAGGAGCCATAGCCAGTTTCTTATATAAGCTCTCCCAAGATATATGTTGGGGAGAACAGGTGATTATCAAATAAGTACTTAAATATTTCCAAATTCCCTGGACATGGACACATTTAAAATTGCACATCTGGGTTCTAACTAGCACCACACATTTCATAAGATTAGAAATAAAGTGATGATAAAAGAGAATATTGAGGTATCATTTAAAAAGTATATATCCACCTATATGCTTTGATATGTATTTATGTATGGGCTATATACATTATATGATATCTAGAACTATATTTATTGTAGTAAGATATTATTTACACATAAATGTGTACATACATACATATCAGGAACATACATCATTTAAAAACTTAAGCTCCATATCTTATATTAATTCAACTTTTTAAATTTAAAAATTAATGAACTAGTACATTTGTCAAAATTGTTTCCATTCATTTTATGGCAATTTTGAAATTCCCAACTATGTTTGCCTTTCTTTTGTTTGATTTTACAAAATGACAGTATTTTAAATCCATTGGCATAATTTAATTTTAATATGGCACAGCATCTTGTTAGTTATTAGACATCTTTTCCCCTAAGTGTTGGTTTGTTCTCTTATTAGTCACTCAGTTGCCTGGCTGAGGAGAAATGTCACAATAATTGGCTGTGGATTTCTTCACTTAGTTTTTAAGGCAACATGAACACTGTTGCTATTTCCCTCACTTCGTCCTTGACTGTGCCTCCTCCCACCATCTGCTCAATCTTAGGTGTAGCAGTTTGCATATACTTCACTCATGACTCAAAAGCCCTGCTTGCTTTCCCACCCTGTGCGTGTCAGGGAATTCTGTGAAAATCTGAGAAGTAGACATCAATGACCAGACACCCACAGCACAAAACTCCTCAGCCTCTCCCTTGCAGGGGAAGGCCATCCCAGAGGTTGGGGACATACTAGGGGGAAGGCCATCCCAGAGGTTAGTCTTTCTCAGGTTTCTTTTATCCAAATGAGCAGAAAGGACTGTGCTCCAGGAAGTCGGGAGTCAAGCCAATGAGTATAAAAATGTCTTCAGCAGTTCTGCAATGAAGAATCACCATGGCTCAAAAGCACTTATTCTCTCAGGGAGTCATTAAACAAGAGTCCAATCATTCAGTTGGGGTTTTCCTAGTTTAAAGTTATCTTGAGAACATCAAACTTTGTCCTTGTTCGTTTTATTTTGTACTTTTATTTTCTTTGATTTTCCATTGCTTTACCATTGAGGCGCAATACTATCAAGTTTCAGGAATATAGCTTCACAACTCTATATACGTATGTCACACCCCCACAACCACCTCTAGGGCTCCAGAACCATCCATCACTGGCCAGTTGACTCCCCCTCCCACCCCACTCCCCTATCCCTTTTCCCATCAGTGAACGCCATTTTTTTCCTTCAGGGTCTAAGAGTTATTTTCATTCTTTCATATTAGTTTGTTTACTTTAGTTGTATCTCAGATATGAGAGAAGCCATCAGGCATTTGCTTTCCATTTCCATGCTTAACATGATCACCTCAGATTCCTTCTTTCTTGTTGCAAAAGTCAAGAGTTCATGTTTTTTCAATCATTGAGGGGTAATCTATTGAATATGTGTACCCCAAGTGCTTCATCCGGTCACCCATAATTGGATATTTCGGTTGTTTCTTGTCTTCCTGGGACAATGCTCATTCAGAATAGAGGTACAATACTCACCAGGAATAGGAGTTTGGGGAAAGGTAGGACTTGTAGACACCAGGGTCTCCCATCAGCCCGTGTGATGCCATACTTTTCTGCCACAGCCTGAGGGTGACACCCTCGCCAGCCTCTCTGGTGTGACTTGTACCCAGGTATTAATTGTGGCTAAAATATAATTTAACAGTAACCTTCAGAATTTTATTTGATTCTCTTTTGGTTCTAGACTATGAGAGTTCTTGCAACCCTACACAGTGCAAATGAGTTTGTCTAGCATGGTGTGAGTGGTACCTACCATGAGGATCTTACTGTAATGCTCATTGCCCCATCTCTTCCTGCAAGCCCCTTCATTGCTAGGAGTTGCTAATGGTTTACTTTGACATTGACTGTCTCTTGGGGGTGGCTATGCTTGCTCAGAGTCACACTCTAATATCAATACCTTGGCTTTAAACAGAAACTATTGGGCCTCCATTGTAGCCTAGAGGTTAATTCTCAGCACTCCCACTGTGGCAAGGTGGCCTGAGTTCGATCCCTGGCCAGGCAGCTGACCCACATGGCTCATTGGACCTCTCCTGTCTCACCCTCTGCACCCTTCAGCAGTGTATTTCAGTCAATCCAGCTCTTCTGCTCCTCATTCTGTCTCTGGTGAATCCTCTCACTCCCGCTTCACTGCAGCACTGGTCTACACCCCAGTTCTTCTATGCAAAAATAAATAAAATAATAGATAAAAAATCTTACAATAAAAGGAATAATCCTTAAAAAATTAAAAGACACTATTTCATCATTCTCAGTTAACACTGATTCTTTATCTTATCTTTGAATTGAACATAAAAGTATTGGAGTCTTGAATAATAGTGTCTTAATTCTATGAAGACTTAGAATATTTCTTAATAAAGGCTTATTATGAGAATGTTATAAAAATCCATAATGTGACTTATCCTTTGCATGACATATTACATATTAATGAATTTTAAGTATATTTGCTCATAATGCAAAGAAAATGAAGTATGTTTGCCTCCAGCATCCAGGTTTTCTGCATCAGAACCCTTACACTCCTGGGTCAGAATGCCAGTGGTTTTAAGCATAAAATAAATTCTACAGCTAATTTTAGGGGTAAGTTGGGGTTTTCTCTCATGAATCATATTTTTAGGCCACACCAAAGCTGGAGAACTGAGTTACAGCGAACACTTTACCTGTTCCCTGTGTCTCCTTGGCTCGCAGCTGCATGAATACCTGCAGCCTTCCTGGCCCCTCCATTTCAGTGCCCATAATCTTTCCTTTCTGTGAGGGAAGCAAATAGTACTCTTGATCCTGATTACCTGGATTAATATTGAAAAATCTCTTCAGGCTGCCGTCCCAGCGAAATTGGAAAAGCTCCCTTTCTATTTGAAACGACTTAAACAGCGAGGCTGGAACAAAAGCACTCATCTCTCTGATAATCATCTCACCTTCCTGTCACTCAGAGTCCAATTAAAGAAATGACTGCCTGATCTTTTGTCAATTGTCAGCAAATCTGGCTTTCACTTCTAATCAGCCTGCACATCACATGGCCTTGCTCATACTCTTCACTCTTTTCTTTTGTCCACGCATATGATGAGAGTGGGAGTTGAAAGGGTAAGCTTAAGAATAAGACAAAAATGCAGATTTCTCTAAGCATTCTTTCTATTCAACCTCGGCCACCTTTTTGCTTTTCCTTCAAAAATAATTAGCCCTCTCATCGAACTTGTCAGAACCAGTGACTGTCTCCCACGTGCTACAGAGCCTTCCATTCAGCAAGATGCTTTTTAAGGACTGTTTTCCCCTCTCATTTTCACAGCTTTTTCTATTTTTGAAGCACATGGTTCCTTTTAAGCAACAAAGAAAATGCTCTTTAACCAAACGTTGGTGGGGAAAAACGAGTGCTTGAAAACAGGAATTTATTGTCCCTCTTTTGAAAGACTTGGGGGTCTGTCCTCCTCCTCATCTGCGGATAACGTCCTCTAAAGAGTGTCTGTCTGCTATTCAGATGGGATGAGAGATGAACATTTTCTTTTTCTTTTTTTAAAAAGATTTATTTATTTGTGCTTACAGAACTGAGGTACAGGCCAGAGGCTCAGGGGGCAGCGAGAGGCTTCACCAGAGACAGAGTGGGGAACAGAGCAGGCAGATCAACGAAGTACACTGCTGAAGGGAGCAGTGAGGGGTGAGGAGAGGTCTGCCACGCCATGTGGTCACCTCCGGAGCAGGCGGGGATCGAACTCATGCGGAAGCGGCTTTAGCTTCTCAGTGCTGTGCTTTAACCCGCTGCACCACCAGGGAGGGACGAGATGAACATTTTCTTAAGAAAAAAGTCCTTGACTCAAAGCTGTTGAATACAAGTTAAGGGGACACCAGGAAGGCAGACAGAAATATGCAAGGAGATGGAATACAGATTCAGTAGTTTCCAATAGACTCACGAGCAGGACACTCACACAGAGACTTCACTGCAGCTTTCTTGGTAACATGGAGCAGTGTCTGCGGGAGGGGTGTCTTGGGAAGCTGGGTTTTCTGGCAGGAGTACAGATGCCCTAGCCCAGGGCAGATATAAATTCACCTATTGTGCAAATGGAGAGATTTCCCATTTCTCCTGTCTTCTTCTCAGGCAGGTTGAGAAATCGAATTAACATTGCACAGCTTAGTAGCAGGGAAGAATAAAAATAATGATGCATATATGTGGACTCAACACAAATGTAAGTGCTGAAGGAAATGTGGTGAGTGTGGGGTATGGATCTGGAACTAGGGAATGGGGCGAAGGAAGAGGGCTCAGGTGGCAAACAGACCACATTACACTTGCTCCATAATCACATGCCTTTCCTACCATTTAGGTAGATTTCCTGGAGGGAGGCTATTAAATAAAAAGAAAAAGATTTTATTTATTTATGCATACAGAACTATAGTACAAGCCAAAGGTGCAGGAGTGGTGAGAAGATTCCCCAGAGACAGTATGGGGAACAGAACAGGTAGATTGATGAAGTACACTGCTGAGGGGAGCAGCAGGTGGGCCAGGAGAGGTATGCTGCTTCATGAGGGTCACCTCCCTAGCAGGGGATCGAAATCTGGGTGAAGCAGCTGTGGCTAGCTTCATAGTGCTGCGCTTTAACCCATTATGCCACCAGGGAGGGACCAGAAGGCTATTTTTTATAAAATCTTAATTCTGGGTAAGACCCCCATATTTCCATTTTGTTTTTTGTTTTGTTTTTTTAGGTAGCTCAGGAAGTAGTAAAATTTGCTCTTGAACCTGCAGTTCTCAGTGCAGGCAACTTGGAATAATCTACATGCTGAAGTAACATGACTTGTTCTGAACTTCTGGGGAGGCCTACAAGTTTCACTCATATCTTTTCTTTAACTTTGCCTCAGATGAAAATTCCAGCATTGGGTTAATATGCTTCAGGACCAAAGACCCAATGACAAATATTTATATGTTTAATATATATATTAAACTGACTTAAAATAACTTGTGAGACTTTGATTTTTAGTAATGTGACCTCCCAGTTACCCCACTATCTCCCAGCCCCCATCCTCCAATTGTTGCTAAATAAAATATAGATAGAAAGGAAAAAGTCCTCAGAGGACATTGAAAACCAGAGGACTAAGTTGTCATAGGGTATTTACTGTCTTTAGTGATTAGATTTTAACTGCCTTTTAGGTTGGAAAAAAATAAAGATGTGAACTCAGTTAACTTTTTCATAGACCAGGATCCTAACACTTGTGGAAGGGTAGGTTAATAAAAAACATCTCTATGTGGGCCCTCCCTGGTGGCACAATGGGTTAGGACGTAGCACTACAAGTGCCGCAGCCACTTTGATGCAAGTTCAATCCCTAGCCCAGAGGTGACCCACATGGTGCGGCAGACCTCTGCTGACCCACTCACTGCTCCCCTCAGCAGTGTACTTGACCTATCTGCCTTTCCTGCTCCCCACTCTGACTCTGGTGAATCCTCTCACCGCCCCTGCACCTTTGGTCTGTGCACAGTTCTATAAGCATAAATAAATAAACCTTTCATATATGTGTGTGTGTGTGTATACACACACACACACGTATTAAACAAATATTTATATGTAATAGAAAAGGTAGACTATGAAAAAAAAAAAACATTTATGTTGGTCTTCTTAGTGGATAAAAAAGAAAAATCACCTCTGAGAATTTGTAATATTAAGCCTGACCTCATTTCACTCAACATTTTGAAAAGCCAGTGTCTATTTGTTGGGAACACTTGAGGTGATAGTGCATGTGTACAGCCTTCTCAGGAGGCCCTCACCTGCAGCTAATGCATGTCCTTTCAGTAGGTCTGTGATTTCTATCAGTCTGCGTGCAAGCACCATTGGAAGTAAATAGCTAATTTAGATCCCTCCAAAACTCCAACTAATGAAAAATTGAACCTGATATTATTTTTGTTAAAGGTACAGATAGTTATGAAAGAAAAAGTTAAAATAACAATGTGATACATTAATAATTTATTGCAATAGAGCAGGCAGGTCTGGAAATAGATCAAAATACAGATTCTGAAAAAGACAGATATAGTTGTTGCAATAAAATAGGATGGGTTCAAGGCAAAATTAGATGAAGAAGTAATTTGTGAATTAGGAATTAGAGATAATAAAATTCATCAAAATGCAACAAAAAGAAAGAAAAAGATAAAACATGATAAGGAGATTAAAAGATGGAGAACAAAAGGGGAAGCTCACACATATTTAATCTGTATCCAGAAAAAGGAAAATGGAGAAATAAGAGATAATATTCAAAGAGATAATGCATGAGAATTTGCTAGAATTGAAAAAGATAAGAAAGCAAAATATATTAAAAAATGGGTTATATTTCTTTCTTGGTCATCTTTATAAAGTCATGTAATGAGGCTGTAGAACAACAAGGAGCTTAAGAGCAACCTGAGAAGAATGACAGGTTCCTTACAATGGGGTCACTCAGACTGGCATTAGATTTCTCAGTAAGACAAAAGAAGGAAAATGCTTGGAACTGCTATGCAGAATAGAATGCTCAAATAAAATGGCTGAAACAATGCCAAAGAAACAGTTTTTACACTAAAAGTTAGGAGATTAAAGACTATCATAAAATTTTCACTGAGGAATTTCATGTAAGCTTCATTTCTTTTCAAGTTAAATGATATGATTGGTCTTTTGCTTTCAATGAGACCATCAACACTTGCCAAATAATACCCACTTCATGCTTACTACGTCCCTGGTGCTGTCTGTGTGTGCTGGGTGTAAAGACGTAAAAGAAAGTTACAAAGTCTTTCTTGTCAAGGATCTTCCACTCATTGCAAAATCCCTTCACTAACTGGCTATCACAGGCAAGGTATTTCTCATAAGACACCTATAGGTTCCATATACAAAAGGACAAAAGTTTTAATCCACAGATATTTTCTCAGTCTTCCTGGAACAAAGCTAAGCTAATCTTCTCATTTTCATTTGTCCAGTTAAGATTCCATAAAAGGATAACAAATTTCAAGAAATTATGTATAGCAAAGCATCAGAACAACAAAGACAAATATTGGACCTATATCTCGCAAATGACTTGACAAAGTAAAATATCTATACAAAGTAGTGGACCCTAGTAAGGAACTGAAATTTCTGAGGTTAAGTCAAAAGGAGGGAGAAAATGTCAGGGGGATATAAGGCATGGTGGAAACTAAAGCACTGGGGACACAGATGTACAAAAAAAATCTCTAACTGAGATGAACTGTACTTTCATGATAGCAGAATATAGCATCTTTGTTGCTGAATTAATTATATCTGAAAAAGTTTTAAAATACAATTCAATAGTTAAATCTATCAGGCAATCATAGCTTGTTACTTCCAAAGCCATAAATGCCAGCTAAGCTACCAGGGTTGGGGATGAAACAGAACTTTAATGTAAGATGACTTCAGCAGGAGGTAGCACCCCAAGACTCAGCTGTACCTCCCCCAGTGGCCAAGGGAATGAATGGGCTTTTATCACATTCTGGGAGTTGGACTTAGGGAAACTAAAGAGGTGAAGTCCATTGGCTTGGGGGTAGATGGGATAGGTGTAATTGATTGGGTTGGAAAATAGAAAGCAATCATGGTTAAAAACTGAACTGTGAGCAGAAAAAAAATGTAGGGCTAGTTTGAGGGTGGGTTTCTGCTTTGGGGGTCCAGTTTCAACTGTCCTAGATAAAATAATGAGGAGGAAATTAAAGCATTAATGGATGCTTTAGTTCTTTCCAGTTGGCTATAAAATATCTGTCAGTTCTGGGGGTTAATGGTGTCTGTTTTGCTTGAATTTCTACCCCCAATGGTCCTTGGCATGAAATAAGTGCTCAATGAATAGTGATTGAATACCATGCTGTGAGTGAATGACCTCTGTGTGACACATAAACTGATTTATACCACACAGGAAAGAGCAAATTAAAACAAGGTGTATTTTTCTTACCATGTGCTAGGAGATTGGAGAACCAATAAATAAACTAACACATAGGAAAACATTTTTGGCCTTTTAGACAAAAGCACATATAAATTGAACTATGTTGATAATTGCAGTTTTAAATTTTATCATTGGACTTGGTCTTTCACCCACTTGTATAAAATACCAATGCAGGTATAGAAAAACCAGTCTGACCATACTTATCAGCTGGAATCATTCAAGTCTTCTGTGTGTATGGGATTAATCGATAATATAGTGTGTATAATGTGAAAGAAAATTAAATACAATGGCTGTTTGACACTGATAAAAAATATCCTTAACATTTGCTGACCTCTTAATTTTTCGGGTAAGAGGATGAGCTCTGGATTAGCATAAAACAAAGTAAATGTAAGCCATGTTTGTGCCAGAAAATTCAGTCAACGTCATTCAGCCAGGAATGATCATATTGTAATTGTACTTGAGACCTAACTAATCTCAAAAAGAAAGTTTGAAGGGCCAGAGGGCACATCGCTGAATTGTTAGTGCCAGCACCTGACTCGGTGGGTGACCTGTAGGTCGCATCTATTTTCTTTGTTACATGAGGGTGGTGAATAAAAGCCCACTCAAAAGATAGTAACTCCAAAGTGGTGAACCGTGAGAGGAAATCCCTCCATAAATACTGAGCATCATTCGCACTTGACTTCAGCATGAAATTCACTGACAACGGACACGTGTAGATCTTAAACGGATCTGGGTTTCAAAAACTGATGCTGTTGATCATTTGTATACATGAAATCATGCCCACTTGCCTACATATCAGGAAAGGAAGAGAAAACCAGTAATTCAAATAATCTCAACAGAAGATACTAAAGCAATTAGATTGTTCAGATAAGGAAAAATAAACAAACAATAATATTGGATCCTTAGGCCAGTGACCCAGGAGGATAACAAGTATGAGAAAGCTAGTGCACACACACAAACTTACATTATACATACAAATGTATGTATAAATCAGTAAGCTTCTGTGAGGCAGGAAGAGAAATATCCCCCAACTCCTTTAGTTTCCTCTTGGGCTAGTTGAATAATCAAATTAACACTAGATTAATAGAGAAAAGACATAATTAATTATGTACACTACATAAACATGAGAGAGCTGAGAAGGATGAGATAAGTTGAGGTATGTATCTTAAGTTTAAGGAATGGGGTAGTAGTCTGGGGCTTCAGAAGAAGGTGGAGTGTGGGATTCTGATGTGAGGAGGAGTGAGTGGCTCATGTGACAAAGAGCAGATGTTCTGTGATCAACTTATAGGTTATTCAGATGGTAAGTTTGTTCCTGGAAATAACCCTAATTCTGGGTAAGGTCCTTCAATTTTCATTGTTCTAGGTAGTTAAGGAAGTGATAAAAGGATCTTGTGAGCCTGCAGGACCTCCACTAACTTCATGAAGTAATCTCATGTCCAAGTGATACGTCTTGGGAGGCCTGTTTTGCATATCTTCTCTCCATTCCTAATTTTTTTTTTAAACAAATCATTTATATAAAAATATTGGAAAGACAGAAACTTGGAATAAATGTTTGGGGGAAGTTATCCGAACTGGCCTAAGATCTCTGGGCACCATTTCTTTATTGGAATATCTTCATTGGCAAATGCTGAGAAATGACATCTAAACTTTCCCAGAAGATTTGAATAATCATGTGGCCTATTTCTTAAATTATCATTATGAAACTGTTGATTTTTTTTCCTTTCCCCAAATAAATGCACAAACAAAATTCAAATACTTTCCTTATGTCTCATCACTGTTGTGTTGTAATGACAGAAGACACATTAAGTTTTTAATTATTAGCAATCTGGCTAGCACTTCATAACAAACTCTACTTGTTAATTGAGATGAAATGCATTTTGTCATCAACAAATTGAAACAATATTGTCTATGCATGCTAGAATATTTTTTTCCCCTCTTTTCATATCCTAATAAGAAAACATCATTAATTTAGCACCATTTGGTCATCATACCCTCTCTGAAATTCAGAACAACTCCAAAGGAACCAGATATTCTGACACAATGTGTTCAATATGTTGAGCTCCACTCATTAATTTTGAAAATTAAATGGTTATGCTTCTTAATACAAGCTTTCACCACTCTCCAAGCTTTCAAAACTGAAATGAAAAAATGACATTACATGAATCCACATTGGGAAAATGTGAATAATGCCAGCATTCTTTTTTTGGTGGGGAAGGGATTCTTCAAGGGCAAACCAAATTGTTTCTGTTCTCTATGCATAGGTTGGAGAGAAATAGCTTATCAAAAAGACAGGATATAAAGGAGCAGAGTAACTATTATAGAACTTGCTTTTAGAATTTTTGAATTTTTTGTTCTCAGGCCATGGCTCATAGCCGTGCATCTGAAAGTCATAAAAATCAATACAAAAGAGATTTAGCAGAACAAGCATGAAGGGCCAACCCCCGTCCTCATGTCCAACTCATTGGGACTGGAAAGGAGGCCAGTCAATGTGTTGGAATCAGATGTATTTTTCTTTTTTTACAGATCAGGCCACCTTATTTAAAGGACAGGGGTGTGGGTAGGTAGTTAACCTTTGTGGCACCCCTTGACCATAGAAAATCTGTTTTTTCCTGAAATCACTGAGAACAGGCATGCTGGAGGTTTACCCTCTGCATTCATGTGGAAGAATGGTGAATGGTGAATTCCTCATTACTCTCATTGTATAATTTCGCTCCTTCTCAGTGCAGAAGAGTGAAAGCCAGACTTAAATTTGTGGCATTTCCTGTAAAGAAACATTATTAGTTTTACCTGGGGAAAAAATTATACTGACAGGTCCCTCAGGGGCTGAAACAACTTCCTCTTCCACCCTCTCTGTCATCTCCTACCCCAGCCATTTGTCTGAATATCATCCCTATTCCTAAAAGAAAAAGGCTTTTCTCCTGGTGATCTTCAGTGTAATTAGGGGTTTATCATTAATATGGTCTTTTGTTTTCTACACAGATTGCTCTGTGACTGCTAATGCCATTAGAATATACTTGTCTTAGATTTAAGGAATACAATTGTAGTTTTGATCAACAAATTGGAGAACTATATGCCAACAGTTTTAATAGTTTTTTTTTTAATTTATTTTTTATTTTTTATTTTTTTTAAAGATTTGTTTATTTATTCATATAGAACTGGGGTACAGGCCAGAGATGCGGAGGGTGAGAGGATTCACCAGGGACAGAGAGGGGAGCAAAACAGGCAGATCGACGAAGTACACTGCTGAGGGGAGCAGCCGGCCGGTCAGGAGACGTCTGCCCGGTCATGTGGATCTCCTCGGGGCAGGCTGGAATCAACTCATGCGGAAGTGGCTTAAGCTTCTTAGTGCTGTGCTTTAACCCGCTGCGCCACCAGGGGGGGCCTTTTTCTTTTAATGTGCATAACAACCTAACAACCCACCTGTGTTGTAGATAGGCAGTGGAACACAAAAATTACTTGATGATTCATTTCTAGAATCAGCACATCATGCAAATAGTATACATAGTCAAATCTCTATGAGAAAAATTGTTTAAATTGCTCATAAAATGTAGTAAACATGATTTTGTGTATCTTATCACTCATGGTGATATGAGCATCACCAGTACACACTATGTACAATGTGATCACATATCAAGAAATAAACAGATATTAAATAAAATGTCACAGTGTATTTTAATTGTTTAAAAGAGAGCCATATGGTTGAATATCCAAAGTTAAATGTAATGTATCTTCACTTTATAAATGGGCTATGTAAAATTCAGATATATGCCCCAAGGTATATATTAAAAGAAACAAGATTAAATTGCATTTGAATACATTCTGAATTCAAACCTGGTGCCAATTGCTACCTAGTTTTAAGACCTTATGGCTTGTAGAAAAGACCAAATGCATTGGAGTGGAATACTTCTTGACAAGAAAAGTATTTCTTTCTGACTTTTTTTTTCTCAGCACTGATATATGTTGACTCATTTAATAATTCCAAATAATTTTTTCCTTATTCCCTCTCATGACCTTGTTTTGGCTCATTCATTTCCTCTTTTACCACAGACTATTTAGATAACAATTTAGAAAAATCTTCCCTAGTGCCCAGGCTTATCACCTATCCATTTTTATTTTGTCTCGTTCCACAAAAGTCCAGTGTCTACCACGTGTCTAACACACACAAACACAAACACACACACAATCTGTGATAACAGACATAATAATAAATATGACATTTAATAAAATGTGTTCTGTTATCACTTAACCAAAGAATACTAGAAAAACACAACTACATCAAAAAGGGCTAAGTTCAAAGTATTCTTAGTAACACATGTAGGGTGTTTCAAGAAAGATACTGGACTTCTCTGGAATTGGTCAAAATTCCAGTAAATCCAGTAGCTTTTCAGCAAAGGTCTTATGAATCCAGGTAGAGTTAGGTCTGCTTGTCTATGGCTCTACCTTGGGGTATATGGGTATGAATGTGGTAGGAAGTTTGAGTTAGATAATTGGCCTGCCTATCATGGTTCAAATAGTTTACCTGTTTTATGAGTCAGAGGATGGTTTTGTAGAATGTTTCTGTTCAGTTGTTAATATTGAAAATAATATGACTATTGGCAGCCTTGATTCTGCAAAGAAAAAATTTTGTGATTCTTCCCTCTAATTCTCTAACATCTGTTATGGTCTTTTCATTCTTCAAATATTTATAAACAATCAGATCTGTGGCATGTACTGGGCTATTGTGACTTGGAATTTATAATCTAGACAATGATTTAATGAAACAATTAAAGCAACAGTAACTTGGCTATTCCAATCTGTCTGAATTTTTTAAAGGATTCCTTTTAGTTGAATTATCCTCAGCAATGAAGTGAATGTATGATCAAATGAATATATTGAAATCTTAACACCCAATGTGATACAATTAAGACATGGGACTTTGGAGGTGATTAAGTCATGAGGGTGTAGCACTGTGAACAGGATTAGTGCCCTTATCAAAAGGGATCCCAGAGACATCTGTTGCTTTCTTACCCCCATGAGAGAAAACAACCAGGTGATAGCAATTTCAACTAGAAGAGAACTCTCATCAGAACCTGGCCATAATGACACCTCTGCTTGACCTCCAAAACTGTGGGAAATAGATTTTGTTGTTCCTGAAAGTAACCCCACTTGATGTTACTTTGTTACAGCAGCCTGACAAAGATATGGGAGCTAAGCTTCAGTGAAATGGATGTTTTATAAAGCAATTAAAACGAAGGTGTGTGGCCTCTTTAAAACATTTCCCTTTCTGAGGACTACTGTGTATTTGCTGGAGGTTGGTCAGTCATGGCAATAAGAATGTCTAGAATGTCCCAGGAAGAACCCAGAGTCCCATGTGACACTTACCTCCAGAGTTCACTAACTTTAAAAGAAATAAATGTTTTTTCATTTTTAATTTGAAACCATCTTTTCTTTTGAGCTTTGGTCACTATTCAAACCTCTTCTGCTTAAGAGTAAAATAAGCAGAGCAGATTATATTATTGCATATAACACACCTCCCCAGAGATGGAGAATTATTAGGATATTGACTACTTTAAAGTTTATATATTTCAATTGGGAGATTATAAAGATTGTCTTATCACACTTATTGAATTTTAGAAAACTTTGTAGATGTGAATGTATTTCATCCTTATGGCAGACTTGGAGGGAAAGAAAAGTACTAATGGTCTAATTTTTTTTTTTAAAGATTTATTTATTGATTCGTACAGAACTGGGGTACAGGCCAGAGATGTGGAGGGTGAGAGGATTCACCAGAGACAGAGTGGGGTACAGAACAGGCAGATCGATGAAGTACACTGCTGAGGGGAGCAGCGGGCGGGCCAGGGGAGGTCTGCCGCACCATGTGGATCTCCTCCGGGGCAGGCGGGGATCGAACTCATGCGGAAGTGGCTTAAGCTTCTTTGTGCTGTGCTTTAGCCCGCTGCACCACCAGGGAGGGCCCACTAATGGTCTAATTTTAAGGATGAAGGAACTGTGATTTAGGATTATCACATGAACAAGCTTACTACTAGAGAAGGGACATCTGAAGACCAAAATCGGTGCCGTCCACACATAGAAACTTTCTACTGAAATTCTTGAGCAGGAACTTTGTCTTGTTTCTGGCACTCAGTGATCAGGAGAGGTTAATGCAGCCTCTGCATTTTAGGAGAAGCACCTTAAGCATGATCTAAATCATGACTGAAAGAAAAAGCTTGACTAGAATGAGTGAAGTATGGGAGAACTGGGGTCTCTCTTCGTGTTCTAACTTGACTTCTTATCTGTTAAATAAACTGAGTAGAAAAAATAATCTTTAAGATGATACATCTGCACTTATACCTTCTCTTTGGTTACTAGTTCTAATCGGTATACACTTGTTCTTTTTTGGAAACAACCGTAAAGAATCCAGAGAATGTGGGCCCTCCCTTGATGGCGCAGCGGATTAAAGCACTGCACTAAGAAGCTTAAGCCACTTCCGCTGCATGGGTTCAATCCCTGCCTGCCCTAGAGGAGATCCACATGACTGGCAGACCTCTCCTGACCGGCCCACTGCTCTCCTCAGCAGTGCACTTCGTGGATCTGCCTGTTCTGCTCCCCACCCTGTCCCTGGTGAATTTTCTCACCCTCTGCATCTCTGGCCTGTACCCCAGTTCTGTATGAATAAATAAATAAATCTTAAAAAAAAAAAGAATCCAGAGAATGTTTATTGATGTAATAAGATGAAAATATTTCATGAAATATGTGAAGTTATTCTCTTGCAGGAATTCTTATCTGAGAATAAAAATATAACTAATACTTTATGGGTACTGAGAGTAACTTCAATTTCTGTTGGCTTCCATAACACTGAGTGTATCATATTAAGCAGATAAAAATATAGGGTGCCCAGTCAAGTCTAAGTTTAGGTAAGCAAAGCAAGAAAACTTTTTTTAGTTTCAGTATGTATATTGCAATGTTTGAGAAATCCTATATTAAGAATCATTTAATATTAAATCTGAAAGTCAAACATAACTAAATTATCTTGTATAGAATGTCAAATGGAGTGCCTGGTTAGTCAGCTTGGTGGCTAGGAGACTGAAATACTTACTAAAGATTTCAATCTCCTTTTAATGCATCCGTATACCATAGAAGCTAGAAATTATTTTCCATGGGATTTAGACGGTATTAATCTGCTGTATTCAAAAAACTTAAATTCAGTTCTGGGTTACATGGGAAGGAAGGAAGGCATGGAGCTCTAATTCTCTGGTGTGGATCTCACAGAGGCAATCTTAGGAAGGAGCTAGGTATCCGCAGTTTCCCAGTTTTGTAAACTGCTTCCTATTTTGGCATGAGAAGCAGCAGCTATGCTGGCTGCCCAGTCTATGGTCGAGCTTTGAGGCTCATCCCTGGAAACTCAGCTTGGAGTCTGTTTCTTCATCCACTTTCTCCATCCCATAAGACATTCCATTTGGCTTAAAATAGTTGAAATGGTTCCCTCTTCTTTGTAACTCAACCATAAGTAATAGTTCCTAAATTATTTTAAATTATTATTTTAGGAAGGGAGGAAATGTAATATTCTCCTTTTGAACATATAAATATCACTTTAAAATAAACTTTTTTTTTTACAGGAAAAAGGTAGCCTTCATCACACTACCCTAAGTCATCCTAGATTTTAATTTTCAGACAAATCATTTTTGTGCTTCTTCACTCCTTCTTCATAAGCAGATTTTTCAAATTATAATTATGATGTAGATATAATTTAATATCCTGCCTTTCTCCCTTAACATTATGTCATTAAGTGCTTTCTACAATATGTTGTTATGCAGCTTTCCTAATTATATTAATGGACATATGATAATTCTTCTAGTGGATGTATCATAATTCACTTAATTATTCTCATATTTTTGGATATAAAGGATTTTACATTACAAATAATTATTTAGTTATTGTCCTTCTTTTGAATGATTTCACACACACACATATAAATTATTTCCTAAGGCACATTTTCACCACTGGGGTAACTGAATCAAAGATCATGAAGATATTGCTTCAAAAATTTTAACAGGGTGGCAAATTATATTGTTGATTGAATTAAGAAAGTCAGTGAAAGCCAAACACCATCAGAATGATGTGACCCAGTTTTATGCCAGAAAGGAAAAACGTATGGCCAGAAGGTATGAAACAAGTAAAAACGTATGGCCAGAAGGTATGAAACAAGTAAAAAAACAAAAAAACAATGTCAGGAAGCTCTTTTTTAAAAAAAAAAAAAAGATTTATTTTTTCATGCATACAGAACTGGGGTACAGGCCAGAGGTGCAGGGGTTTTGAGAATTCCCCAGGGGCAGAGCTGGGAGCAGAACAGGCAAATCTATGAAATACACTCAGAGGATCGAACTTGCACTGAGGTGGCTGCTGCAAGCTTCACAGTGCTGATTTTCAACCCATTGCGCCACCAGGAAGCACTGTTTTTTTTTGTTTTTTTTTAAAGATTTATTTATTTATTCATACAGAACTGGGGTACAGGCCAGAGATGCGGAGGGTGAGAGGATTCACCAGGGACAGAGCGGGGAGCAGAACAGGCAGATGGACGAAGTACACTGCTGAGGGGAGCAGCGGGCGGGTCAGGAGAGGTCTGCTGCGCCATGTGGTCACCTCCGGGGCAGGCGGGGAACGAACTCATGAGGAAGTGGCTTAAGCTTCTTAGTGCAGTGCTTTAAGCCGCTGCGCCACCAGGGAGGGCCAGGAAGCACTGTTTTAACAGAACATGACTCTCTAATTCTTTAAAGGAAGTAAACCTTATTTTCTTTAAAATTTTGTTTGCTCGAGTAGTCAGTAATAGCTTCTCTCGTGTTCTCATCTCCCTGAACTTTGCCTCTTATTTAGCAAACGGAGCAAACTATCAAGAATCTGCTTTTATTAATGTAAATTAATGTCAAATACTTATTATTTGATTTCAGTTTTGGCTCAAAATTTGTTGTTGACGTTATTGTGATTACTGTTGGCATCTTGTGAGGAGAAAAGAAACAGAAAGTTAAATTAATACTTTTAAACTAAACTGGTCTTTAGATTTTTTTCCTCCCAAGACTTGAATTTAGTAGCTGCAGTTACTAAACTTAGTCTGGTTTTTTGAGTGTCACGTCTTATGTTCCCACTGTAATTACCTCTAATTTTCACTCTAGGACCTCAACTAATTTTACTGGGGGTAGTTTCTGGGAGAGAATGCATAAAATACAAGAACTTGGTTGATCCATTAAGAGAGTAATTTGATACCATTTTGGACCATCAAAATAGAAAATGTTTTGATAGATTTCTATCTCAGTAGAAAATGTTGGGTAAAACTCATTACTCATTTCATAATTCTCATGATATCAACTGTTTAATTTTTCTTGGAGATGCCCAACTCTTTGCATAGTGATCTGGCTCTATAAGGCAAGGAGACAGAAAAACTTTCCCGTGAAGGGTCAGGTAGTAAGTATTTTCAGCTTTGCAGGTCAAATGATATCTGTTTTAATCCATTTAACTCTGCCTTGTTAGCCGGAAAGCAGCTCTACAGAATATGCAAATGGATGAATGGAACTGTGATCCCATAAACAGATATTTACAAAATCAGGTCACAGGCCCATTTGCCTAGCTGGTCTGAGCTAGGCATCTAGCTTCAGATGACATCCAGAAAGAATCCAACTTTGTAGCAGAAATCTCTTAACACTAATAGAATTATCAACTTTACAGTGAAAGAAAAAAAAATAAGAAGAAAGGTAAAACTTGCTTTAAAATGAAATCTGATAATCTCTTAACAAGAAATAATAGTTGTACTTAATAAGGCAATTCAGGAACAATAAGAAAAGACAGTCATCTTTGAAGTCAATGTGGAAAAACTATTTAAAATAGGAAAGAATTTTGGAAAATAGAGTCCCTGATGGAGTCCAACTAAAATCTAGGACACAAGTTGAGAGCTGCTCCATCTCAGGAACAAAATCTATGCTCTTGACCTCTTTGGTCATAGTACTCCCTCTTTCAGAATCTGTCACGCTCAGGTCTGTCACTGACCTTTGTACATGGCTTTCCATGGCCTATAGCCAACAACATTCTCAGAGTGCTTGAAACACATTGCTCCACCCCTCTGCCCTACTCTAAAGAATACACCCAGGGGAAGGGTGTTAGCAATTAAGTCCTGGAATGAGTAGACATGGAGTGGCATGGAGGGGTTCCTGGAGCTGCCAGTCAGTGGGAAAATTGAAGCAACACTGAGCACTGCTAGGCAGGCCCTCAGTGTGCCGCTGACATACATGAACATTAATTTTATATTTTTTTATTTCAAGTTGAGTTGATAAGTTCTCTTTTGTTGTACGGGTTTACTATGCTGAGTTGGAACTGCTTAGTTGTACCTCTTGGAGTATATTAAACTCAAAAAATAATATCTAATATTTATGGAGAATACCCAGAGTTGCAGGTTGTACCAAACATACATTTCTGGGTTCTCACGGCAACTCTAGTAAGTGTAGATGATTTTTATCCTCATATTGTAGGCAAGGAAATAGGCATTACAGGTTTAGAAACTTGCTCACCCACATACTGAGTGGGGAACTTTATACAATTAGTTTTCTGGACTGTAAGACTCTTCAACACTTTTTACTGTGGCGTAGTATCTTCCTGAGGACTCAGGGACTCAGGTCGCCATTTGTTGTGTGTTTTCATCTCCCCATTATTTGCTTTCTAAATATTAAGTGTGCTGAGTTTTTACTGTGCCTGTAGATAATGCTGCTTGCTGGACTCCCCCACTTCCAGGTGTTATTTCCCCAGTGTTTATTATCACTTGGGCAATGTTTTCTCACATTTCCTGTTAAATTTCTGATAGTTTTTTTCCTGTTACTTAAAATAATCTTGATTCTCACACCCTGATGACTTCAATACAACCAGAGATTTGACTTTTCTTTAAGTTGGTGACTTCTCCCTAAATTTCAGATGTTAAGGTGAACAAGGTGCTGAAGAGTAACTGAATGAGGTGCCATAGCTGCATTTTTTTTCTCTATGTTTCAGGGGAAAACTTTTTTTCAATGTCCTTGTTCCCAGGTGCTGGAATTCCATGAGTGAACAAAACATCCAAAACACCCATGTGCCCCTACAGATTGTTCATGTTTTAAATTTTTTCCTGTAAGGACACTAAAATATTAAAAACAAAAATACCAACTTATCCACTATGATTTTAAGAACAGAAAGAACATTTTAAGTACTGGAAGTGGAACCTAATTTCAGAAAAAGAATATTGCTTTAAATTGAATTCATTTTTTTTTAAGTGAAAATCTCACTACATTGTCCTTATATTTTTCATTTTGCTTCTGACAGCTCATAGCTTAATTTTGAGCTGGCCTGGGTCCAAGGACTGGTGTTTAAGAAGTGTTTTTGTAATGGAAAGAATCTTATCTTTGAAGCTAGACAGATCTGGCTTCAAATCCAGGCTTCTCACTTGACCTTGAGCAAGTCAGACAACAGTTCCAAGGTTTTCCTTGGAGGGAATTGGGGAAACCTCCAAGAGATAATAGGACTTACCTGTGCTGTGTTTTTACCTGGTGAAAGCCTGTTCCTCATTCAAGTCTCTCCTTGTCTATCTCTCTATGCATCAAAACCAACAAACAACAGAGAATAAAGCAAACTCCCATGGATTCTATTTTTAATGATGTTTTTTTTTTTAAGATTTATTTATTTATGCATACAGATTGGGGTATAGGCCAGAGGTGCAGGGGTGAAGCGGCAACTGGGAGCTTGCTGTGCTGTGTCCTAACCCGTTGCGCCACCAGGGAGGCCCTTAATGATGTTGTTTTTAACTGGTATAAGCTTTTTGTAACATGGCCTTTCTATAAATGCACAAATATGGATCAGAAAGAATGACTCAGGTGATTTCTAGTGTTACAGTGCTTTTGAACATTTGGCCAATAAAACAAAAGAAAATAAAACAGACATGGTGGTGTAATATGGCCTATTTCTCAGACCATTGATAACATGGTCTGGTTGTGAGGGGCTCCCTGGATGAGTCATCCAGTAAGTACTCATACTTTTTTTTTTTTTTTAAGATTTATTTAGTCATGCATACAGACCTGGGGTACAGGCCAGAGGTGCAGGGGCAGTGAGAGGATTCACCAGAGACAGAGTGGGGAGCAGAACAGGCCTATTGATGAGGTACACTGCTGAGGGAAGAAGAGAGTGGGTCAGGAGAGGTCTGCCGCACGATGTGGATCACCACCGGGGCTGGGGATTGAACTCATGCTGAAGTGGCTTTGACTTCTTAGTGCTGTGCTTTAACCCACTGCACCACCAGGGAGGGCCCAAGTACTCTTACTTTGGGTTAAACTTTAATCAGGGTCCTCTTGGCCAACTCCTTGTGTAGACCTCAACCATGATCTGCCAGTCCAGTCGAGCAAGCAGCCTGCTACATCATCAGTTTAACAGGAGACCCATTTCCTTGATTCCAAACGAGATTCCTCAAATAAGTGTCCAAGTACTCCTTCCCCTTGCCCATGGGCTACAAATCCGCCACTGCCTTGTGTATACTTAGAATTGCAGTCCGTCTTTCTCCCCTTGCCATGATCTTGACCCTTAATGCTGTTGTTTTAGTAAAGTATTTCCGGTTTTTAAACTCTAGCCAGTGCATTTTTCCTTTGACACATCCCAAACATATACCCTGTCAGACAGATCTACGTAAGAAGACATGAAAGTCCACATGAGGAATTCACCCTAGGAACAGTCACCCTAGGCCTTATAAATTAAATTTTTTTAAAATATTACTTTGGGAATTAAAACCAGATAGTTATTCTAATTTGATTACTTGGAAGGAAATGGAAGTCAATTTTCATCCTCAGAGGATAAACCATTAGCTTGGGGAAAGACTGAGTAAAACTAGTTATCCCTTTATCATTTCTTACAATTCGAAAATTATTTTTCTAGTGTTTAGAACTTGAGCAAGGAACCTGTCTTAAGTGTGTTTGCTGATGACATGTTTGTTATAGGTAAAAATGCCAGAGTTTTTTTTCCAGCAAATGTCAGCACCAGGGCTTCTGTTAGTAATTACCTCCCCACCAACCCCTCTCTCTCCTGATGCTTCACTTTGGCTTCTTAATTATGGAGGAGAAAGGCATCCTGGGGAGATGGCTGGGGTGGGGAAGGGGAGAAAATGTACTTGTAAAAATTGACTTTTCCCCACAGAACTGCTCGAGAAACCATTGCATTGCCTCTTCTGTTCTTGAAGTTACCCCCCTCCCCCACAATTGGTAATATGCCATTTCACAATATAGTCTACTGGCTCTGTGCTCACAAATTTTATTGTCTTTTATTCTATTATTGAAGTTGTGAATCTGACAGGGTTGGGTCACTGAAAACAAGGAAATCTTCAGTCAGAGTCAGTGGGAGTTTTGCAGACCTGAGAGCTACCTGGGTCCCAAGCACACAGCTAATTTGCACATGTCCGTGAGTGCAAGGCTTTCTGGCTGGCGACTGTGACCCTTGCCTTTGATCAGCTCTCCTTGCCTGCTTATAGGGTAGTTTTCCTAGTGATTCTGGAATGAGAAGGACCTGGAAGAAGAATACTTTAAAGATAGTCCCAACTTGTAGGTATTGCTAAGTCTGGCGCGTGGAAGTGTTAGAGGTATGAAAACTGAAATGTTTTAAATGGCATCATATAGATGTGTGATGGGGAATGTTTTTGCAGGTGGCAGTTCTGTGCCTGCACTTGAGGATGTTGTCTCAGATGAACAGGGTAGCCTGGTACCCAGTTCTGGGATCTGAGTAATAAACTCCTTTCTTGACCCCTGTCATGTCAAGGACTGAAGTCAAATTTTGTTGTAGAAGGATACAATTCAGTTAACTAGTTTCTATATAAAAGCTTTTATATTTATTAAAACACATTATTAATGTGTGGAATACTAGTGATAAGTAATACTAATAATAAATAATAACTAGTAAATGTTCTAGTTATTAGAGCTGGGAGGGGCTCTTGAATGATAGTTTGAATAGGATTCTCCTCTTTGTTCTATGCATCTAGTGTGTGGCCAGGTAATGTTTGTTTTATGGTATTAGTTTGTTTAGCCTGCCATAACAATGTTTACTGGAAATGTCCTCTCTCATAGTGTTGTAGATCAGAAGACCAAAATCAAGGTGTAGGCAGAATGATGCTTGTTCTCCAGTGATTCCAAATGCCTGCCTCAGTTTCCCTCATCCAATAAAAAGAGTTTGAGGAGAAGGAAAGTTGTTTTCTACTGACATACAGAGGAGGGAAGCTGACTTGTGTCTGAAAGACCACAGTCCTGCTCTTTGGAAGAAGGGGGAGGGTATTTATACAAAGGAGTCAGAAAAAAAGGCAGATGGGTGAGGGTCTGCAAAGAGGAGCTAGGGAAGGTGGCATGTCCCTCTAATGCAGGCATATGGAGATTCTGGGTTTGTCAACACCTGGTGTCTAATGTTTTTTGTCCTTAGAATGCAAGAAGATAATCTTATTAAACAAACAAACTTGTTAGGGGTGCTTATCTAGTGGGTCAGAAAGAGAGACCTGTGATTCATCTCTACCTCTGGCAGCTCCCAGCAATCCTCAGCCTTACTTGGCTAACCCTCTCAGAGAGCCACTCTGGCCTCCGTGAGTCACGTGGCTGCACTCCCACTTTGTATTTGTCTTCACATGGCATTTTCCTCTCTCTCTCTCTCTCTCTCTGTGTGTGTATCTAGGTTTCTTCTCTTCTGACAAGGACATAAGACACTCTGAATTAAGGACCTACCTTACTCTACTCAGACCTTATTTTCATTACATCTTGATTATATTTGCATGGCAATTTCCAAATAAGGTCCTAGTCACAGACCCTAGAGATTAGGACTTCAATAAGTTTTTTGGGGGGACACACTTCAACCCACAACAGGAAATACACCTCATTCTTTTTAACACATGCATAATTTTTATATTGTGGCTATGCATGGTTTATACAATTATCCTTCTAGTCCTAATCAGGTTGCCTGTAAGTCTATAATTTTTTACTAGCACAAATAATGCCGGAATTTATCTTTCAACCCTTTGTTTATTTAAATATTTACCTGCTCATTTGTTTTTTGCTCACTCCCTGTTAAAACATGTGTGCTTCTGAGTGAAAGATTGTACTTATCTCTTTTATGATAGTCTTCACAGCTCCTAGCACAATGACAGTACATGGTCAATGAGTGAATATATCTTTGTCTATGCACATGAATTCCTTTAGTACTAAACATTTCTGGAGGGAGATTAAACATTTTAAAGATTTATTTAGTCATGGATATAGAACTGGGGTACAGGCCAGAGGTACAGGGGCCATGAAAGGATTCACCAGGGACAGAGTGGGGAGCAGAACAGTGAGAGTGACAAAGTACACTGCTGAGGGAGCAGCAGGTGAGACAGGAGGGGTCTGCTGTGCCATGTGGGTCAGCTCTCTGGCCTGAAATCGAACTCAAGCTGCAGTGACTGGGCTAGCTTCTTACTGCTGTGCTTTAATCCGCTGAGCCACCAGGGAGGGCCCTAGATTAAGAAGCACTTTAAAACAATTGTCAAGTTGTTCTCAAAATCAGCTGTGCCAGTTCATGTCCCTACCACCCTTGTCTGTCACCACATGTACTCACCCTCACTATATATTATCAATATTTTAAAAAACTCACCAATCTGAATGAAACAGTGGTTATCTTATTGTCACAACAATATTTCATTTGTAACTTGTTTTACAAATCTATGTAATTCTAAGTTCCTCATCAGCAGGATCAAGGACTTTGTATTTGCCACAACCCCAATTTGGGGCATAGTAAATGCACAGTAAATAACTGTTGAACTTACTTAGAGTCTGTTTTTTGTTTTGTTTTGTTTTGTTTTTTCATCTATTTCTCTCTTTAAACCTCTATTAATTTCCTAGGGTTGTTGTAACAAGTATAAGGACAGGGTGACTTAAAACAACAGAAACTTATTATTTCATGGTGCTGGAGGCTAGAACTCCAAAATTGAGAATGTTGGCAAGGTCATGCTTTCGCAGAGGATGCTAGAGGAAGATCCTTTGATCGGCTTAACTTCTGTGATTGCTGGTAATCCTTATTTTTTTCTTGGCTGTGGCTGCATCACTATAATTTCTGTTTCTGTCTTCACATGGGTTTATCCCTGCTGTCTGTGCCCAGATTCCCTTTTCTTAAAAACACAAACACACAAACACAAACATCAGTCATTGTATTAAGGCCTCACCTTATCTAGGATGGCCTTATCATAGCTTGATTGCATCTCAAATAAATCTATTTCCATATAAGATCACATGAACAGGATCTGGTAGACTTGGAATTTTGAGGTCACTATTAAGCCCAACATAAGTCGTAAAAATACCCACGGTAACAATTTATTATTATTATTAGATTTATTTATTTATACATACAAGAACTGGGTACAAGCCAGAAGTGTGGTGGTGAGGATTTACCAGAGACAAAGTGGGAAACAGAACAGGCAGATCTACTGAAATGCACTGCTGAAGGGAACAGTGGGCAAGGCAGGAGTGGTTTGCTGTGCCCTGAGGGTCACCTCCCAGGCCCTGGAATGGAACGTACTCAGCAGTGCCTGTGGATAGATTCATCGTGCTCCCCTTTATCCCCTTACGCTACCAGGGAGGGCCTCTGTAACAATTTATTTACAAATGTATTGCTTTATAAATACACTACTTAAATCAGTATTCTAAGCCACCACTTTGAGTTACTCAATCTTCCCTAGTAATCGCCTATGTGTACATAAAGTACACATGTTAATAACTTCTGTTTGCTTTTCCTGGTTAATTTATTTTATTACAAGGGTTCTATCCAGGACACCTGAATGGTAGACGGAAAATTATTTTTCACTTCCTGTCCTCAGTATGTTCTTAGGCTTGCATATTTGTCATTGTAACTCCACCATTGGAGAGAGCTTTTGACTGTGACACATATTATAACTTCTTTTGCTCTCTTTTGATTCTGAGATAAAATCTGTGCTCTCTTTGATGACTTCTTTCTACCTAGCTGCTAAGTTTTATACTCAGGGAAATATATATATATATTAGCCCCACACTGCTTAGCTAACAGGGGGCAGATTGTAACAATGCTAAGACCCAGCCTCCCTAATGTGAATCCCTCAAGACTGTCCTTTTTCAATTAGGATGAATAATTTCCTCCTCTGACTACTTCCTCTTCCATGGATCCTTGCCCTTTGAAGCCTGGAACTAATGTAAATGCTAATTTGAAATTAACATACAATTTATTTCTTTGCTAACCTCCCTTGTCTTACTTCCAACTTCTTAACTTGACCTTTCACAAATACCTTAGGCTCCAATTTACGTCCTTTTAAAAATGTCCATAACTATACTCCTTACGGTAATGTTGATTCCTATTTAAATTTGATCTTGTGTGTGTGTGTGTGTGTGTGTGTGAGAGAGAGAGAGAGAGAGAGAGAGATAGAGATGATGGTATATATGTGTGTAGTTGTACGGGAATATTGTCCTGTGTACTTCAGGTAACTAAAGAATCATATAGAAGTAAACAAAGTAAAAATTTATCTTTAAATTTTAGACATTTCTGACATTGCTCATTCTTCAGGGGAGAATGGTTGGAAAGATGTGTGAGCAGGTAACCTCCTAGGACACCACCTCAAAAACCATCTCTTCTGCTAGGGAAGATAATATTGCTTGCTAGTCATTGTGACTTAGTATTTTCCTGTGGTCACGCTATAGCTTTGCTCTGATTAAACGATCACAATCTCTTCTTTTGACTGTTGCACACCATGTTGGCAAGTTTCCTGCTACTGTTTCTGTATCAGCCACAGGGGTTTTTAGTTTGGTACCCAGTTTTTGTTCTTCTTTCGCTTTATCTATTATCCTTTTTGGAATCAGGCCATTTTTTTAATACCTTTTGTTCTCTTTTGTGATTCCATTTTGTGATGTGTACCTAAGATTATTGGTTATAATACGGAGAATCACTGCATAAAACATAGGAGTTGACCCTGTAAGCCTTTGCTTAGCAGCCAGCTTCAAAGACTGCTCAGTTTATGGTTCTCACTGGGCCAGCATCCATTTGGAAAATGTTGCATGCCCACAAGAAAAACAAGTAAGTTCTCCTTCCATCTCTAACTTTTGAACTGATACTTTGAGTGTTGACTTTGTTCTCTGCATGCTGGGCAGGGGAAGGAGGGCAGCACAAACTGCCAGGTCTGTACTTGGATGTAAGGTAGCGCTATTTGGTTCCATTATTAGTTGGTTTGATCATTAGTAGCTTCAAGCTGATACAGTTACAAGTGACTGGTCTCTCAGATAAGCATTCACAAGTTTGTCTTTGCCCTTGTTTGACAAGTTAGTCTTTATAACTGGATTGGTCTCTCAGACAACCATCAGCAAGTTGGCCTATACCTACCACTTGCAATTTCTCTTACCTTGTTTGTCTTGCATTCAAGGAAATGTGAGTTAAACAGCAGCTGTTGAGGAAACAGGGTGGAGCCCACCAGTCTCCCTGCTGACCCCCTGCCTCCCCTTTCCACACCCTTTTCCATCTCCCGCCTCTTGTTTCTCTTGGATAAATAATCCTGCACCCTGCCAAAGAGCAAGGCGATGATGTTTCAGATATGAGTCGGCTTTTCCTCCTTTGTTGACAAATGAAACCACTTTCCTTTTCCTCAAACTCTGATTCTTTTTAATGGCTGAGGGAAACTGAGGCTGGCATTCAGTAACAAAGCATAAAGTACTTCTGAGAGAGCACTGGTAGCTCGCAGGACACTGTCTGAGTCAAAGTTTTCTTTTTATCTTGGGAGAGTTTCTGCTTCTAATATGTGCTCTTCTAAGGCTCAGAGTCTATCTCCTGAGCAGCACAGCAGCACTGAGGATGACTTGGCCTTGCTGGCCACATGGGGCACAGATGACTTGAACACAATTGTCTGTTTGAGAGATGCCTTAGGAAGAAGGCAGCTTGTTTGCATTGGTAGTGGTGGCGTGAAAACAAAATTCTTATTAAATATGCTGCCCCAAAAGATTTTTTTGGGTGAAGGTAACGAAAGATTTGACAACTATGTAACAAATAGAGATTTTTGGAAATAAACAAAAATATCTTCCAAAATTATTGGAGGGTTTAAAAAGGTGAATCTTTCCATCTCCTTTTGACTCATTTCTGGAGTAAATCCTCTTCATGCTTCTCCTCCAGTTTCCTCCCTCTATCTAACTCTTCCTCTTCCCCTTTATCCTTTGGTTTTCTCCTACTGCAGCTCTATCTTTCTATTGTCCAGGTTACTTTGCCCCAGTCTTTCTTTAAGACGTTAAAGTACCAGCATCATTTAAATGCCTGCCCCTCCCATGAGTCAAGTATGTAGACAACTGTAGGATTTAAACTTTGGGGCCATGTTAAATTAAGAACGATAATGAAGGATTTCCCTAAACTCAGATTAAGACTAAATTGCAAGTTATGTGCAAATATGCACAGAAGAATTTAAAACTCTGGGATGCAAAAGACCTAAGGCCATCTGATCTATATTAAGTTGTATACATGTTGGTTGGATCTTCAGATGGTATAAACTGATTTGATTAATCCATGAAGGACACTACAGGATTATTCTCTCCATAAAAAAAAAAAAAAAAAAAAAAACTTAAATAAGAAAAATACCTTAAATAGGGTAATATCTTCTAAAAGCATATCCAACATAAATTCGTAAAAATCTATTGAAAACCTGTCACACAGCTGTGTGAATGTAGTCATATTCCTGAACTGCACTTACAAATGATTAAAATGATAAATTTGTTATGTTCTTTGTACCACTATTTTAAATAATTTATTTTAAAAAGATCAGTTGAATAATAATTTAATCAGGTAAACAGAAAAGAGACAAAATAAGAGATTTTTGAAAAAATACAAAAAATACCTTCCATAATTATTGGTGAGTTTAAAAAGGTGAATTATTTCTATTTCCTTTTTGTCTAACTCAAAAATGGTAATGGGAATGGTCAATAATTGCTTTACGTGAATTACAGCTCAATACATTTTGAAAGGGCTTTAGAAAACAAATGAGCTGGAAGCCAGTAGAGTGAGGTAAATCACTTCTTAACTAACACCATAGATATTTACAAACTGAAAAGGACACTGTAAAAAAGACAATATTATTTAACAAAGGAAAAAACAAGGTGAAAAATTTCCTTTACATTAGATGAATGAGGGGTGCTTTAAAGGAAAAAGAAAACAATATCTAGTTTTACCCTTAAATACTATCAGTAAATGAAATAAAAATATACACAATAAACTTTGTCAGTTGCTTCAGTACACACTCTTCTCTTCCTCTGCTAAAACTCTCCATGTTTGCAATTTATTCTTCAGAAAAAACTTACCACCCAGGTAGTAGAAAATGCTAGAAAACTTCACTAATATGCCCTATCTTCCACTCCTAAATTATAATCCCTGAGCCCTTGACTGGAAAACATTTTGGGGCAAAGTCAGCAAAATTTGGGCACAAAAGAAACATTAAATAATCTGCAGAGGTTTGAGTCAGCATATGTCAGAGATTTTGCTGTGAAGCATCCTGTGGCCCAAGTGGTGGCTGCTCTCCTATCACAGCCCTGGGAAGAAATGCCTCCCCGCCAAGGAGGCCGGGAAGACCTGCCCACAAAGGCACTGCCTTTGGACAGATGTGTTCTCTTAAATTCTTCCTTCCTTACACATACATTAAATCTGCCACAGAGATAATGATCCCCTGTGTTTAAATATGCACTTTTTCCTATACACAGGATGTTAGACTGTAAAAACAAATGTTTTGTCACCTAATAGGCTTACTTTAATATGAAGTTGTTTTTCTAGTAAAAATAGCTAACTTTAATAATGGTATATAAGTTGGATCCCACCTTGGGATGCGAGAGGCAGAGGAAGAAGTTTGCTGTGGACCGTATCCTTATCTCCTTACCAGACTGATATGTGGGGGCTAATCCTTAATATTCAGCTCTGAAAATATGTTTTCCTTTCTTCCATACCCTGGCAGTTATTTTTAATCTTATACAGTAGTCCTTCTTCTTCTGTGCAAACTTATTAGGGAGATACTTACTCTGCAAATGAAATTGGAATATTTGATGGGCATAAAATGGACTGTTTCTTCAGGCCTCAGAGGACACCTCAAGTCACAGCCATGTTGTGTGCTCACTGGATTTAACTTTGCCTGCAGCATAGTCCAGATAAAAATCTTTAAAACACACCCCCATACCCAACACTACCAGTTAAAATTACAAATGACATAGAGAAAAAATGATTGGAGCCAAACATATATAGTTCAGGTAGATCTGCCAAACTACTATTCAATTTCCCCTAATATCCCTTGATGCAAAAAGCAAAGGAATTATACTTTAAGTTGAAACTCTTATACCCAAAGAGTCTTCCCATACCATGCTAGCTTTTGTAATCCTCCTGTCCTGTCAGTAAAGAAATTGAACAGATGAGAATAACAATTTGTTCAGACCCCTGGATCATCAATAAACTTATTACTCTTTGATTCCTGTTGCTAAGCCTAGTACAAATATTATCCCGTTAGCAGGTTCATCTGAAGCCACTGACTTTATGGTAGCTGTTTGCATCACTGTTTTAAGCATATGTTTACACTAGAGTGGCCAATGTTTTATTTGTCTTGACCTGAGGACAACAGTGCCCCTAGACAGTCTCACCCCAAGTTATTGCTCAAGTCAGTACTCACAGATTAAAGTTTTGTGTGAGTCAGTTCTTATCAAAGGTATAGATGTTCTCCTACTTAGTTCAAAAAATTCAGAAGCTTCTAAGAAATTATTCAATAATTTTTTCTCATGCTTAAAAAAGGGACCTAAAGTTTCAAGACAAATTAAAATTTTCTGAAATCCAATTTATTATTTGCATTGTTAACTTGTAGAAGGAGGAGAGAAAAGTACTCAATTTTGACAGAATAAAGATAGTCAAAACCTATCCCAGACCCTTTAAAAAATAACTACTGTGAAAATTCCTAAATTTAACTGGGTATTATAAGCAATAGATGCCAAGTTTCACTGAAATCGTAATACTTCTTTAGGAATTGATTAAATCCTCAGAAAGAGATTCTTTTTTTTCTAGACATCCAAACATTAGGAGACCTTCTATTGACCTGGAGAGAGTTCTGCAGCAGCCTCCCAAACACATCACTCCACAAAAGCCCTTGGACCTGTTTGTTCATGAACAAATACAGAGATGTTCTTGGAGTTGTTACTCAGTTTCCTGAAAACCACCAAGATTTCACTCTGGATGTTGTAGCTTCCACTGCAAAACTTGGTGCTGATCTAGGTCTGGGATACCTGCTTGACCTCAGTTCTTCCTGCAGCACGGATATTACTACTGACAAAGACCTGGAGCACTTCCAGACACCCAAACTAAGTGCTCATGAAATCTTCCCACCCTGCTCCCCCAATGTTACCCAGCGTCCCACCCCTCACCTACTCCTACCATAGGGAAGAGAGTCTCATGACTGTCTGACCTCAGTTAGGGAACTTATACTCTGCTCAGGTTTATTGGAGACTCCCATTGGAGACCCTCATTGGAGATTTCCATTGGGAACCCTCATGGCTCATAGATGGGTCATACCTCCAAACTGAAAAAAAGATCATCAAACAAGATTCAATATGACTAGTTTAAGTTCTTGTTGATAGAGTCCTCTACCATAGGAAAAATTAGATATTACTACACTTATTAAAGTATATCAATTAATCAAAGCCAAGAGCACACACAAAACCATAGATATCAAGTGTACTTTTGGTATCTGACTTGAGGGTGATTTGTTAAAAAAAAAAAAGAGTAGTGTTTTCCTTTTTGGCTATTTCAATGAAATGGGTAGAGTGAAGGTAGAACAGGTTTGATGAAAATGTTTATTTAAAAAACTATTTAATTCTCTACATCTGACCATCATAGCAGTATAATTGATTCTCTACCTCTGGTTAGGTACTGGGGTTCCTGGTTCTGTAGCATCTTACAGAAATTATTCATCATTCTGGGTTTTAGGATAGTGGTCATGATTCTGACTTGTACTTTATGCAATGTCTCAAATGCTTCTTTCTGTAAAACCTACTCAGATGATTTTCAAAAATGTCAAGATTTTGTGATCCTATTGTCTATAGAAACAACTGAACAATCCCCAAGCCCTGGAGATCTTGATATCTAGTTTTATCTGAATTATTATATAAGAGATAATGACAAACAGGTGGCTGAAGACAAATATTTCAATGAACAAAGATGAAACTATACATGACCATAGAATTGTAACCCACAACCTTTGAAGCAGTTGGCCCAGGATGGCCAGAACAAGAAGTCCAGCCCAAGACCAGCCAGAAAGCCAAATATGAACCCCAAACCATTCCCAGGAGCTTCACTTCTGTTTAGCCTGCATACGTCCCTTGCCACCATGTCTGCTCAGAGCATACCTACAACTATCTGCTCTGGGCACTGATAAAGCTTTCTCAGTCTCATTGTTTGCATTTGAGTCTCTATCAAAAGCAAGTGACAATTGCTGGCTCTGTTGCTATATAATGTTATGAACAAATATCCTTTCTTTTATTCTCACATAGGTGATCTTTATTTCCTCAAGGAGTGCACAGTCCAGTGGGAGACAGTTTTAAACATATAATTATCTCACATTAAGATAATCAAAGCTAGATAATTATGTAAAAGTTACAGAAGAAACAGCAAGCAATAATGTAGTCATAAATATTTACTTTTTCTTCCAAACTGGCTTATTTTAGTGTGTTCACTTTTGGTGAAGAATGTTGGAGTAACCTTAGAATTCTGGTGAGTTCTTGGGAGAGTTATGTTAAATGGTAGCTGAGGAAGTCAAGGACTCAGGACTGTAGGTGGCATTTATCATCATTGCATGTCCCTGCCATCATGGTAGACCCTGCACATCTATAAAGCCTAGAGGGCCCATAAGTCTCATGTGTCTACAACTCCAAAGTGATGACATAGCTTCCCTGAAGCACTCCTGGCCAGGGCCTGCCTGGTGATAGAGATGAGCTGTAACTGAAGGCCAAGCTGGAAGAGGAAACACAGAGAATTCCCCATGCAGGGCTCTCCTTGTGTAGTTCCTGACCAGATGGAACATTTCAATTGCCTTACTCACCTGTCTTTTCCATAATCAGTGTTAAGTTTCATCTGCTCCTGTCTCCTCCTACAGTTCTACCTCTTCTTCATCCTCTTCTATTGGATCCTTTTTCTCTCCTTATCCTTCCCTTTTCCCTTCTTTCTTTTCTACATTTCTGTGAGAAGTATGTGCAACTGCTCCATGTGAATATCTTCAGGTGCTGATAAGAGGCCTTCCTTGTAATCAGTCCGTGAGATAACATGTTTTCTTAACATGCTTAGCAACCCACATGTTCATTCAGTGGTACTCTGTTTAGTTTTCTCAGTTGATGAGATTCCTAGTGACAAGACAAATAGCAGTTGTCAGCTTTGGTTAGGAATACCCTGGAGAAGACTGAAATAGAAGGAAAACCTTCAAAGGGAGACATTTTTACAGAATTATTCTTCCCAGAGTTAGTTCAGTAGTGAGCATATAGCCATCCCACAGTAGGGTTTTTATAGTGGTTGGGTATTGTTACAGAACTCTTGGCTACCTCAGAAGACAATGATGTAGTTTCGGGCTTGTTATTCCTCCTAGATACTGAAGCTTTCTGGAATAAGCCCATCCATCAGTCTAGGCAGAGCAAATGGCCTTCTCTGCCATCTGGGCCTCATGATAGTTATTGCTCCTCCTCTCTGGGTGCCAAGAACAAATTGAGCATAAAAATTGGGAGTCTAAAAATTTCAGTAGTTGGGGAGTTTCCACCAAATGTTTTGGCTGCCTTGCAAAAAAGGCAGGATGGTGTGATACTCTGATTCTCTCTCTCTCTCTCTCTTTTTTTTTTCTTGCAGCGTTGGTCCAGGGAGTCCTGTTTGTAGAATTCACATTGCAGATAACTTAGTGGTAGTAGACTTTAACAATATCTTCGACATCAGCATATGGTTTGTTTTTGTAAATATGTTTGAGTATGTCAAGAGAAGGTGGTCTAATGCATCCATTTGCATTATTTGAATAGTCATCACCCTGGTTGTAAGCACTCAGTTCTGGGATGTGATCACTCTAGAAGGGATTTGACAACACTATTGGTAACTACCAAAGGTACTTATTTCTTTTTTTTTTTTTAAAGATTTAATTATTTATTCATACAGAACTGGGGTACAGGCCAGAGATGCAGAGGGTGAGAGAATTCACCAGGGATAGAGTGGGGAGCAGAACAGGCAGATCAATGAAGTACACTGCTGAGGGGAGCAGCGAGCGGGTCAGGAGAGGTCTGCCACGCCATGTGGTCTCCTCTGGGGCAGGCGGGGATCAAACTTGTGCGGAAGTGGCTTAAGCTTCTTTTGCAGTGCATTAACCCACTGTACCACCAGGGAGGGCCCCGGTACTTATTTCTTTATCCCAAGGTTAAGTAGGTCACTTTCATAAGCCACAATATACATTTTTAGGCTTAAGTACATTTTTAAATTCTCATTATAATTAAGATTTATTGTTTAGCTACAAATTTTTTAAGCTGAATTTGCCTAATTTTTTTCTGATCTTTTAAACATTGATTTCTTAACTCAGAGAAGATATTTATTTTATGTTACAGTTTGAAGAGATACCTCCCTCTGTTTCACAAGAACTGTCAAGAACTCTTGCATTAAAAATAATCATCCTTAGTCACTGCTTGACCTGTTTCTTAAGTGTCAATTTTTATAATTATTCCTTTGTGTAAAATATCAGGGCTATAATGAAAAATTAAAAATTTACACTTACATATTCTAAAGGAGAATCTTGATGGTACACTTTTATTATCGAATTTCTCAACATATCTTTCATATAAAGTATGAAAAAGTCCTCAATGGGAGAGTGGAACACAATTTTGAGTTGAAGTAAGACTGTGTGGGTTTTTGATTTAATTATTATAAGAATATCAAGTGTTTGATATTTTCCTAAATATCAAACATTCAGTGAGTGCTAGCTTTGTTACTATAAAGAATTAGCATCAACTCTCTGAGCCTCGGGGTTTTATACATTGTAAATTAAAGATAATAATACTCAACCTGACAACTTCACAGTTATTATGAGGAAAAGTGAAATTTTTCTAACATTTCATGAATAGTAAAATATCCCTAGTTATAATATTTTATTAAATTAAGTTTAGTTATAATAATTCTTTGAATGCTAATTTCTCCCACATTACTAAGAAGTAACTATCATTCATCATTGTATAAGTGTAGGGTGCACGGCATAATGGTTTGATTTACGTATATTGTGAAATCATTACCAATTAACTTCAAGCAACGTATCTTCTGCTACAGATGCAAACAAAAGACAAGAGAAGGAACTGACATTCTCTTTGTGATGAGGACTTTTAGGATTTACTCTCTTAGCAACTCCCTTATATATCAAAATACCTTATTTTTTGTGTAGTGTATGTTTCATGTTACTGCTTAGAATCCATTTCCAGGACTATAGCACTTACTCTGCTGTTGAAAAGACTGATTAGCTTCGTCATCAATTTTAATTTTCGCTGGGAACTATCTCAGTGGAACTCACATATCACTGAAGATCATAACTTTTCCCAGGGATAGCCCACCCACCCCCCAGTTAATTATTAATTGCTACAGTACAGCAGTATAAATGATTGACTGCCTCACCAATTCTTGAAAAAAATATACAGGTCCAGCCCAACTCAATGGCTCCTCTTGAGATCAGTTCATGCCTTAATTAGGACTGTATCACAATCTAGCCTCTCTCAGGACCAGTCCTGTTTCTTTCTTTTCCCTTTCCCAGGTGTTGATCCCAATTACATTCTCCTTCACACTATCACTATGTCAAAGTCAACCTACCAAATACAAAGTTGGAGCCAGTTCAAAGAAAGTAGGTAAGGGTTGCTCCAGTTGAGGAAACCTGCCTCGCAGTCATGGAACTCACATACCTCTTCCCAGGAAAAACCTGTGTCCAAATCCAGTCAGTGAGTGAGTATAATGGCCCTGACGCTTGGCTCAACTTTGGTCAACCCTGAGTAATTGCCATGATCTGATGGAGGCTGTTGGTGGTCTGGCATCAGCTGCCACTTCTCCATAGCATCCTGCTTCCTTTTTCCCTCCACTGGTTGTTTCTATTTCGGTGAAAGATTGGGTCTAGGCTAACACAGTCATTATGAGGAATCTGCTTCCTCTGTTGAGGAAAGAAAATCCAGTCTGGGGAAAAGTTGAAGTGATTGTGGCCATTTTATTGTCTCTTAGAGTTTGGACTTGAGAAACAGGAATAATGAGGCTATGGGGGGATCAAAGACAAATGGTAACAATGTGTTGGATGAGTGGAGGGTAAGTTTAGTGAAGTTAGAAACAGAGGAAGTTAAGAAAAAATACATGGTTTATGAGGAGAGGTTCTGTAAGAGAGAGGAGAGGAAAGAAAAGTTTCTGAGAGACAGAGAGACTTGGAGAGTCTTGACCTGCCTACTATACATTTCCTGCTGTTGTTAAGTAAGACCAACACTTAGAGCATTTTAAGTCCTCTGAATCAGAAAACCCCCTACCCTGAAACTCCACATGCATATAAACTGCTCAGTATGAATTAGCTTGAACTAACTGGTTACCCTCTTTGCAACCAAAAGTTTTTGCTAGAACAATTAAATACCATCCTTAGCTTCTAAAGCTCTTTTCACATTAATACAAAAAATAAGAATTTGAATTAATGTTCTAGACACATAGAATGGAAATGGCTTGAAATTTGTACTAGACAGTATCTGTAGAGAATGCTCCAATGCTGTGGTGTTAACCCAATTAGTGAAATAGCAGATAGAACTATCATGAACATTGTTTTTCTTTCCTTCAAATGTCTTTGCAGCCAGAAGAAGCCCATGAGGATAAAATACTGCTTCCTTCTTCCCACTGAGACAATTTACAAAAAGGCAGGATTTAAAGTGACAGAAAGAGAATGAGTAATGTCTGCCAATGTCATTTATTAGGAGTAAATTTATAAATTAGAACTCTGATGTCTGTCACTAGTAATTTCAAAAATTAACCTTCAGAGAAAAAATATGAATGAGGGTTGAAGAAAATTATTGTACCTTTATCAAAATCAATACGGGGAGTTATTTTAATTTTTCACATAAAATATCTTAATTATTATTTTAAGACATTACTGTTATTGAGTGATCATTGTTTTACCGCCTTGCTAGAGCTTTGGACAGTAGAGAGGATCTCTTCAACTGTGGTCGCTGTACCTCTCCCTCCACTCTGAGTCCTCCATCACAGTCGGTGGTACTGTGGGCGCCAGAGTCCTATGAGCTCGTGCTCAGCTCTCCCTCACCCCCTCTGAGAGCAGCAGATCTCTGGTCAACTTTCAAGTGTTAAGTTCTTTAAAAAAAAAATTAAAATTATCATTTTTTGTACGTGGACAGAGTATCTTTTTTTAAAGATTTTATTTATTTATGCATACAGAAATAGGTACAGGCCAGAGGTACAGGGCGGCGAGAGGATTCACCAGTAACAGAGTGGAGAGCAGAACAGGCAGATTGGCAAAGTACATTGCTGAGGGGAGCAGCGGGCAAGACAGGAGAGGTCAGCTGCTTAGTATGTATCACCTCCGGGCAGGAATCAAACTTGCATGAAGCGGCCATAGCTTGCCTTAGCTTTACCGTGCAGCACTTCAACCCGCTGAGCCACTAGAGAGGGCACACAAGTGTTAGTCTTGAAGCTTGTCTTTGTCTGACCCTTTGTTTGGATTTTCTATTCTTTGTCGCACAAGAGTCTATACTGTGGACAGACCTCATGCTGATTTCAATATGCCCACATACCATGGAGGGGCCAGGACAGGGAAGAGGGCTTTCATCCATCAATAGTAGTTGTCAACGTGAGTGCCTCAGAACAGCTATATTAGCATCACCAGTGACCTCCTTAGATTCTCCCCCACACACCTCCTTTAGCCTTTGTGCCCCAAACTCTAACCCCCTGGAAACAGTAACTACCAACCACATTGACCTTGGATACTACCACTGCTAAGGTCATTTGGCTTTTTTATTACCCAGACTGATGAAGATTTTTGAGAAGAGCTACTACTTGCCTGCAGTGTTAAGTGCAGTGATAATTCCAGGAAATTGGGGCTTCAATTTCCTGGAAATTGAGTTTGTGCTAATGAAATTTGCCCTGGTTTCCACACTGAGGTTTGCTCCCTGAGCATCAGATAGAAGAAGGGAAAAGGGGAAAGGAGCTGAGGAGTAGGGACTGTGAGTTCAAATTTTGCTTTGTATTCTTACCCTGAATTCATCTATGCATGGTAAAGAGATATTTCTGGGACATTATTTTAATTAATAATAACATAGCTTTTAAACCAATTTTATTTTCTTAATACAATGTTATTAGATATTAATTAGAATTATAGCTAGTACCAGGAATATATATTCCTGAATTACTGAGCTGTCTAAATGTATTTCCTCTACTCATTAGACCAGCTACATACAATCTGGGAAAAAACCCAAAAGTTTCCAAACTGAACTCATTCCAAAGGGAAGTAGCAGTATACAGAAACTGTCTCTGTTTGGTCTTTCATCTTTGTTAAGTCTTCATGAATATTTTTGGGTTTCCTTAAATGCCTCTATCCAATGCCTCTCTTATTTATTACTCTCTTATTGGGTGATCTACTATTGCATGAGAAAGACTGGAAGTAAAGGGATGCTGACATCCAGGGGAGAAAATAATAATAATAATAATGAACAACTATAGACCAGAGACATTTTACCGGGGTGGAGTGGGGAACGGGATCAAAAATGAGAACAGGGTGCACGGGACTGTGGTGATGGCACACGTGTGATTTGGTGATGGGAAGCCCATGGAGATTACACCTGAGATGGAAAAAGGCACAGAATGATGTAAAAATAAACTATTATATTATTTTTAAAAAGAGAGAGAGGGCCCTTCCTGGTGGTGCAGTGGGTTAAATCACAGCATTAAGAAGCTAAAGCCACTTCCGCATGAGTTTGATTCCCACCTGCCCCAGAGGTGACCACATGGTGCAGCAGACCTCTCCTGACAGCCCGCTGCTCCCCTCAGCAGTGTACTACGTCCATCTGCCCGTTCTGCTCCCCACTCTGTCTCTGAGAGGTGAATCCTCTCACTCTGGCCTGTACCCCAGTTCTGTATGCATAAATAAATTTTAAAAAGAAAAGAAGAGAGAGAGAGAGATTTTGGCATGAACTGCCATAAAATAAGTGTGGAAACTCCTCTGTCTTCACTGAGTCCCTGGAACTAGCACAGCTGTTGCTAAGCCTGTATGCGATGACTTGCCAGCACTAATTGAATTATTAAAGGAAAATAAAGTCACTATAATCCTCTATTCCCAGCGCCACTTAGTATCATCTGAGAACAGAAAACTAACTAATGGGTTACAATTAAAATTAGCCAATATGTACTTTAGGATTTTCCTGGCATCCTTTTTTCTCCCTGTCTATTTTGTGCTTATTATATAAAGCAAGTGAACAATTGTATTTAACTTTTAATTCAGATTGATCTCTCAATTCGTAAAATTTGATTAGAACCTGGTTTTCTGAGTTGATACATAGAATTTGTCCCAAAGTATAGTTGAATGAACTGTTAGACTAGGGAAATGAATAAAAATGAGGCCATGATCTCTGCCATTGAAGCGGTTGTATTTCATCCAGTTCAATCCTTTTCCACTCATGGGAGGGCAGCCACTTCCTAGCTGGACCTTGAAACATTTTTTAATACCCACAATCCTGTGTGGATTTCTTACTCCTCTGCACAATTGTATGTATCATTGACTTTTTCCTGATTATCTCCTGCCTAAAATTTCTTGTCTGTTTTGTTCTGACAACTGGATTGCAAGTTTTCTGAGGATAAGGACACTCTTCTACCAGACATGCATTAGAATCATAGAATCTTATATAAACACTGGAAAGGATCTAATACCATTTCCTACTTAGTTGGGTCAATAAATATTTATTGTTTTTAATGTACCATAGCAATGATCTCCTCAAAGCTTTCTTCATAGGAGAATCACAAAATGTCTCCCAAGAATCTCAGAAGCCATGCAATTCAGCAATGCTCTATTGAACGTTATTCTCTAAGGCATACTTGAAAGGAAAGCTGTAAATGGGGAAAAGAATATTACAAAATTAAGCAGAAGTAAATAGAGCTGCATCTGAAAAGATTGCCTACATAAGTAAAGAAAGCCAGATGGTATTCTTCATTAGAAAGATATGAAAACTGATACGGACATACAAAAAGAATATTTGCTGTCAGCTTTTCCTCATTTCTAATTTTCACCTTCATATACAACTTAAATGATTCTTGTCTGGTGGGGAATAAGTTGTTTTTGTCTTTGCGTCATAACCTCCTAGCTTTCGAATAAATATATGTACTTTTAAAATCTTACCTTTAGTTCGTGGAAGTTTATATTTTAAATTTTCCTTTTTCTATTTTTCTAATGGGTCATAGTTCCACATCTCTGGGTCTCTGCTTATTTTTCTGTGTCTGGATTCATTCTTTTTCCATAATGATTGTGTATACTCTTGCTATTAGTGTCTTAAAATAGTATGCTATTGACTCCATTGCTAGCATTAGAATGCAAAATAAGTTTTTCTTATAAAGTAAGATTTAGTGCTCAAGTACCAAAATGTCCATAAACACTTTATCTACATTGGTTGCATAGTGATAACAGATTTGCAGATTATAAAATATGACAAATATTTGTCATTCTTGAGATCCCAAAGTGTCAAGTGTCTAGAAACTCTGCTCAAAACTTAGTAATAGATTTTATCTAAATATATCCTCATGTGTCTGTGGCATACATCCTTTTGCAATGCTATCACTCAATTTTTTTATGATATCATATGTAATGCTTAAAGTCTGATTGCTGGCATTCAGGGAGATTTTTCTCCATTCTCTGGAGAGTGCCATCTCCTCATCTCAAAGACACATTTGCACCAGCATAAGTGACTGAAGTTTTTAAAAATGAGTCAGAGTAGCTAATTTTTCATAGCCTTCAACTCTGAAGCAACCCAGTTGCAAAGGAGTTAGTAATTAAATATTCATGAGCTTCTTCTATAGCAACCCAGAACCCCCCAGAAATATTGGCTGTTTATACATCTGTTCATTTTCTTCTACCTAAACAGTGATCGTTTTATCAAATTCATAGCAAGGTTAGGAATCATGAGGCTAAAGGGAAGCAGCAAAAGAGATAGCAAGAGACCTTGGTGTGAAACCTGTGTCTAATGTGTTAATGTGAGCGCATTCGGCAATAGAGACCCACAAGAAGCGGTTGCCATTGTCATGTATCTTAAAAGTGCAATATTTCCAAGGAGTGGAATTGTGGCTACAATGATGTAGAGAATCCAGATCTAATCACTTCCCATTTTGTGAAAACTTCTCAGCACCCAAATGCAACTTTTCTCTTTCAATAGACTCACCTCAGTGTCATCTAAGGAATGACAAAAGAACCATTATTGTCCCCTCAGAACCATCAAAGTCAATTCAGAGAGGATTTTCTGGATTTAGAAAAGATTTCTGGGCCTCCCTGGTGGCCTAGAAGTTAAGTCTCAGTACTATCATGCTGTCACTCCCGTGGCCTAAGTTTTATTAAACCCAAATAATAATAAGCAAACCTCTCTTGCCTCATCCACTGCTCCCCTCAGCAGGGTATTTCAGTAAATCTGCATGTTCTGCTCCCCACTCTATTTCTGGTAAATCCTCTCACTCCCTGGACCCTTGGCCTACATCCCAATTCTTCTATGCAAAATAAAATAATAGTAATAAAAGTAATAACACTTTTTAAAAATAGAAAATTTTCTGGAAAGAAACTTCAAGTAGTTTTGGTGTCCCTGGTGTGTTAAAGAGTTCACTGGAAAATTCCCTATGTGTATTCAAGATGGCTTGAACAATTAAAGAACCCAATCTTCTTTAAGACAGCTTGGAAGGAGTGAAAGTTATTTCAGGATATTAATTGCTCTGCATTTCATAGGAAATAAAGGCTCACTGGAACCCTCTGGCTGTCTCTCTGTGATCTCATTTTCCAAATCAGTGCAATAAGTAAGAATCAAAGTAGCACCTTGCCTATGAAGGGAAGCAACCTCATTTTAATAGGCTACGCCACACTGGGACTCTGAGGCTAAGCACAGTTATCTGGGATCTCTGCTGTGTTTCCCACCACCAACACCCACCAACATTTCCCTCCTTTTGCCTTCCTTCTCTTCTATCCCTTCCTCATCTTCCTCTCATCCCTCCTGCTCCTCTTCCTCCCTCACAACTTCCTCCTCTCTCTTCCTCTTCTACTACCATTTTCATTTGTCTTTCTTTTCCCCTATGTAAAATGAGAACTTCCCAATAAGCTCCAGTTTATTCAGTAAAGTCGTAGGATGGTTATTCAAACAAAAACATTGTTCACTTCAGTCTTGCACCCTGCATGAAGTTATTCTGAAATAGGACTGCATTGAGATTTGCTTACATGGCCACTAGTAGGCTGAATTGTATTTTCCTGCCTGAAGGCTTTTGAGTTTGGAAGGTGGATCCTAGGGATTCTGTGTGCAGAAAAATGGTGAAGAATCTGGAACATCAGCCAGACTTGGGTAAATGAATATAGATTGGTGAACAGTGGAGTTGGCTAGTGTCCTGGAGATGACTGTGGAGCAAAGAACTACCTCCTGGCCCATCATCCACATATTAATACACACTAAGCTCTAATAGTGGTTTGAGTTGCCCCTTTACTTTCTCACAAGACTGGCCTGAATCTGAGCAGAGTCTACATATTTGGGACAGTGCTCTGTACAAAATAGGGCTCCCTTATTAAACCTTCCTACAGAGGTGACTCGGGTTTATGTTCCCTCATTCCATAGTGCCAGCCTCTGCACTGCCAATTATGTTCTAATTTATTCCAAGCAACCCTCTTGAGTCCATCACTTCTCAGTCCACGTTCCCTCTTTAGGTCCTGAACTGTGCAGAGTCCCTGCTCCGTCTCAGGCATCCTTCCAGCATATTTTATTCTGATATCCAGATGGAATGTTGTGGAGCTTCATCTGCTGAGATGACTTGGGTACCAACTCCTCAGGGCTGAATGGGGCTCTCTAACCCCAGGGAAGAGAAGTTGGGGAGAATAGGGAGTGTTTCAACTCAATTCTCCTTGTGCCTAATCATGGAGCTGTGTCCTCATTTTCTCCCAATGTCTCGGCATTATGGTAAACATGAAGATTATATACTTTTTTCTTTCAATAATCTCTAATGTTAATAATCTCAAAATTAATTTATTTCAGCAATCATAAATGCACACTTAAAATATTATTTGCTTTTCTTATAAAATAAAAATGCTTTCTTTTTAACATACAAAAGCCCGATCCCCCCCTTTTCAGGTGTTTCTCCACTTCACATCTGAAGGAAGTCACACGTTCATTGGCAATGCCGTGAAAGTTTAGGTAAAGGGCATCTTATTCACAAATATCTTTCTAAACCTCAAGCTTTTCCCTTTTCTCACAGAAAGAAGATTTGGCGCTCCCTATAAATTAGCAATAATGTTGCAGAGATTCTATAGACCCCATGGCGAAACATGATATCAAAGACTTGATGTATTGGGGTTCTAATAGCCTTGCCACAAGGGGACTGGAATGGGACGACAGCCATTGCTCCTTTTGACATCTCGGTCTTCGGTTTCTACTCCAGTTATGAGATTTTCTAAGGTGAATTTATGATTTGATGATTCACAATCACTCAAATTTTGACTGAATTCAGGGCTCACAGGAAAGCGGGTGTGACTCTTAGTATGACCCAGGTGTTGACCTGCGCTCTCCTCTGCAGAGTCCTCCCAGGCAGCGTTTGCTCAGGGCACTGGCTCCACACAGTGCCAGGCGCTCTATTCATGTGCACAAATGAGCTCTCAGACCCCTTAAAAGGATAAAAGTCTGCATAATTTTACAATCTTCAGGGGCATTTGCAATGGTGATGATTTAAGGAGTTAGAAGAAAAGACAGACTGACTGAGAGGACTCGGTCCTAAGTTCACTGTGCGCACTGCGGAATCTGACAAGGGGGAAGCCACGCTGGCAGCGAGTGGGGACAAATACAGCTTCCAATCTGTATTTAGAAAACAACTATCTTTATGTAAACGTCTACACAGGAAAACATTGCATACTTTGCTTCTTTATATCGGTGAATATTTTTAAAAATGCTTTAAGAAAAAGTACTGCTTAGGGGTGTCCTGGGTGGTGCAAAAGGTTAAGTCTCAGCACAATGGAACTATCACCAGCCACTGTGGCAGGAGTTCCATCCCCAGCCAGGGAGCTGGCCCACATGGCACAGCAGACCTCTCCTGTCTCCCAGCGGCTCCCCTCAGCAATGTTTTTCGGTCAATCTGTCTGTTCTACTCCCAACTCTGTCTCTGGGGAATCCTCTCAACCTCCCACAACCCACCTCTGGCTTGTACCCCAATTCTTGTATGCATAAATAAGTAAATCTTTTTAAAATTACTGTTCACATAATTTTATGTTTTTCCCCCAATTTTCCCAACTTGATGTGAACAGTGACGGTATATGATTACTGCTAAGAATGAGTCATTGTGTTTATCTGAATGTGTTCCTGCTATTAAAATTTCTTTCTCCTTTCCTCAGAATCTTAGTCCATGCAATAGCAAAATAGTCTCAAAACAATCTATAGAAAGATGGAAACTATTACCCACAAGACATCATAATCAGAAAATCATGAACTTCATAAATACTTACCAGACAACAATGAGTTAATAGTACCACAGACACTTAAGGAGAAAGCTGTGTGGATTGTTGAATAGGCACTATCAGCACTCATACTGTTAACTGAAAAATAATGTCTCAAGAAAAGCTAGAAAGAGTTTATTGGCAAACAAAGCGAGGATTCCAACCCAGAAAGCAGCCCCACAGATCTTACTCTGAGTGAGCTGCTCTGAATAACATAAATTTGAATTTTGTGTATATCGCTAGAAAGAGTGACATAAAGAATGTAATTATTCGTGGTGGGATGGACTTCCAATTCTCAACTGTCCCAACCTAAACAAACACTGATGCTAGTTGAAGGTAATACATCCCCTGTCTCCTCCCTTCTAAAGAATAACTCTCCGAGAGGCAAAAGCTGGGTGCCCATGGTTAAATATTTTTTATTTGAAAAAAACTGACTTACACCTCAGGAAGCCAGTTTCTGTGTACAAGATGAGACTGTAGGGGTGGCTTATTGTTTGTCCTCCAGCAAGGGTGGGGTCCCCAGAAAATTTTACATGATGTTCACAACAATAAACCCTAGGAATAGTTGTTATCTTTACTGTTACTGCTTAGACTGTAGATTATTTTCAGTTTGCATTAGGAGCACAGAATACAAAGAAGAGTGCCCACAGAAGAAATAAAATGTAAATTAATGTCTTAAGAAAACCTCCATAAATACTCTAATGTGTATCCTAGATATTTGCAGTTAGTGGGGAACTGCTGAAATGATTCAGCGGGACTTTCCAAACCACGATATAGAGTCTAATGATTCCTGAACAGTCCCCTTGGGGTTTTGGTTAAGGGTGAAAGTGGATGGTGTTGGGTGCCCCGCTGCTCTCATTTCCTACTCAATCCCAGCTTCCTTCGATGTGTACTTAAGACCTTCTCCTGGAGACTCTCCTTGGCTGTAGTCGCTCTGTTCTCTCAACCCCAACTTGTCTTCTAGTTGGACTCTGCCTTTGTCACTTAAGCCCTGACAGTCGTGCACTGATTGACTGCTCCAAAAAGATTACAGGGGTCTTTAGGCCAGAGGGTATGCATTTTATAATACACACATATACACCTGTGTACATACTACATGTGTATATATATACATGTCTGTATAAATATATGTCGACATGTACACACATGTATATACGCACATATAATATATATCTATACATACAGAACATACATATACACATACACACATACACATATATACACACTTGTGTATTCCATATGTGTATGTGCATCTTCTACATGTATGTATATGTGCATGTGTGCCATTCAATACACACATACATATGTGTGTGATATAATCTTCCAGGGCATGTGACATTGTATAAATTGCAGGCTTTCAATAAAAATCTGTTGCATTGTATGCAAATAATACAATTAATGCATTTTCTACCTCACTAGACTTTTAAAAATCATTCAAGTCCCAGTTTTACAGATAGAGAAAATGAAACCAACAGAAGTTTTAAGCTCTTGCTCAAGGTCATATGACTCATGTGTCATTGGAAGATAATCCAAGCACTTTATTCGCTTGAGAAGTAGATGTTTCATTCATATCTTGCCTACTCTATTTGTTTTCTAAATAGACTTCCTTTTCACCAACAATGAAAAATCATACTTCATCCATACCTCTTCTGGAATAAGTGAGAATTTGATATATTTGCTATTCTCTTTAGAACTCTAATGCTATGGTTAATATGCATAAACACATTTTCTAATGCTTGTAAATTTTCTTTTTTAAAATTGATAGTTTAGCCTCCATTGTCAAATCTCTATCCTTTGTTCTAGTCAAAATTATTGCATCTCTTTGCTCACAGAGAGCATTGTTTGTCTCAATTTTATTGCTTATCCCACAATTAAACCTGTATTGTGCTTCCATGAGTATATGTTTATCGTCCCTGCTAGTCTGGACTCTTCGAGCTCCACAGCTTTCACCTTCATGCCTCCATTATACCTAGCTCAGTGTCTTGAAAACAGCAGGAGCCTAATAAATGCTGAAAATAATTTTGCCCTGTCTAATCAAATGTGATGATAATTAAACAGACATATTGTATGAAAATGCTGACCAAACCCTATTTCTATTATTTTTAAAAGGAGACAAATGATAACCCATGACATATCAGCACAAATCAACTAATCTATTTCCTACAATGTAACTAAAACCTAGTAAAATGTTGAAGAGTAGCTACTGTGTTAGGAGGTAAAAAGTGTAATCGTCATTTCCTGATCAGCGAGCACTTAGTAAGGACGATTAGTAATGGCTTTGTATGCAGTGTTATATAAACATTTTATACTACTTCATAAATATTAAGTTTATGATAGAGCATAGAAATGGACACAGTGCAATAAATATAGCTGTTGGGGAAGCAAATAAAAGTTATAATAAAATGTTTAATTCTCATAAATTCTTTGTCATTGGCAGAGAATATAGTCGGGTGGTGGGGAGAAGAGTTGAAGCTATGGTTTGTTGAGGGTTGTCTATCGAAGGAAGTGGTGGGAAGAGTTGAAATAAGCAGGTGAACAAATAGCCATTTAAGACAAACTGGCATGGCCAAAGGTCCTTGAAAAATGACTTTGTGCTATGAGATAATCCCCGAGGAAATGGGATGGCCTGGTTTGAGTCCTTACCCACACACTTAAAAAAAACAAACAAAAAAACCTTAGAACAAGATATAAGGGCAAACACACACAGAAAGGTTAAAAAAAATAGGCTTATTTAAAGGGAAATAAAAAGAGGGGATCACAGAAAGTGAGAGAGATAGAGAGAGTTTAATTGGTCAATACGTCCCACTGGTAATGCTGTCTGAGCTGGGACCCCAGGTACATGCTGAAGTTAGGGAAAAACAAGATTTTCCAGGCCCATGTTTTATACCAAGCATAGCTGCTTAATTGCACCCTTAGTTCCCAATAATCCCCATTTCAGAAAGTCAAGAGTCATGGCAGACCCATGGCATGATGGGAGTTATAATCCCCGGGGGCCTGGGATCTTTTTGGCAGGGGGTGGTGGCGACATCCATAAAACGTCAGTGGGTTGAATTCATTCAGGAAGTACTGTTCCTGCAACACCGTACTTCTCAGGAGGCTCAAAGCCATCAGAACTAGAGGCTGTGATTAGCTTGCTGAGGAGATGTTTGAAATTTTAAAATGTAAAAGTGTTAAAAACAACCCATTTGCAGGATCCTTGTCTATCACCAATGTGTTCCAGGATAGTGGTTTTCACCACACCTGCACCATTTGCTGTTCAAGATCCTCTTAGTTTCCACTCTCCGTCAGCAACAGCGGGGACCCTCCCTCACCCTTCACAGCGTCTGTGATGCTGTACTCTGAATGTAACTTAAGACTTTCATCAGCATGACACACCGTAAACAATGGTGCATTGAGTTTTGGTGATATAAAAATAAATTTACTTCTTTATCATCATGACAGGAAAACATCATGTTAAAAGATTCATGTGTTCTGTGAAATTTGTATATTAAAATCTAAGGCAGTTTAGTGAGAAATCACTAATATGGGATGGAATGGAATCTGTGGAAGTTGTATAATTAGTTTTAGTTGGCTTTGTTCTGCTTCCAGGGGTATGTAATTATTCCAAGGGGGTAAAATTCTCAGGTCATCATAAATGTTTATTGAGTATGTAGAAAGTTTATATAGCACAGTCTAGAGTGCAGTGATACATAGATAAACCAGCCCAGGGTCCGGAGTTCCATTCAGAATCGGCTACATCACCTCTTGGGAAATCATTTTCTAAAGGCAGAACATGGTACTCAGGCAGAGGGGCAGGAATTCTATAACCAAAGGAATAGCCGAAGCCGGAAGGAACTGTGATATCTCTTGAGATAAAGAGAATTTGAGCATGAGAATGAATATGTCTACTTCAGTTCTAACTTAAGCACAAATTTACTCTTTATAATGAAAGATAATTCTCATGGAGAATTGCTCTTTGTAATTTTTCAAATTAGGTTTCAGTAATATGTGGTGGCTGCATTGAGACTCTGTGAGGCAGCATTCCAGGGACAATCTCAGGCTTTAATGCAGAGCAACCAATGCCCCATGGTGATGAGACTTCTGTACTCAGTGCCTTGGAAGAGGGGAGACAGGACTTGGTCTCTTAGTCTACTTTATTGGTCACAAACTCATACCGTGATGGCTCTGTTTACTCTGAAAACACAGCAACTGTCAGTTCATCCTGGTAGGGGGCTTTAATCCTTGTAAAATACTCTGACTTAAGTCCTCATGGGCTCAGGACTAAAAAAAAAAATCTAGACTTGTAGAGTAGGAACCTAACTGTAGCATAAGTCTACTGTTGAGGGGAATAGCTGATGATTGCTACCCAGCCTTCATTTTTAATCCTAAATTTCTTTGACCACCCCACCCCCATGCTGCAACCCCCATTCTCAGTCATTTTGAGGGTGTGGTTTTGATCTTGTTGTCTCTAGAGATCGGTCTTGACTATTTTGAATCTATCAGCATATCTCTTTCCCTCCATTGAGTGGCTGGGTCAGCAATATTCATGTCACACCAGTGCAAAAATTAGATATAAGAAGATGTTTGCTGGGCATTCAAGTAAGAAAAGTTTCTGTAAGGAAAAAAAATGTTCTTTTCTCTTTTTGGAACACTATGAAGAAAACAAGTCTAAAATTGATATGGCGTCTTTCATTGTTCATATTTGGTTTTTGTTTGGATATGCTTTTGACTTTGGATACTACAGGAAGAAAATTTAGAATTCCTGGAGAATAGAGTAGATTTCTTATGATGGTCCAGGAAAGAGCGTATACCAGAGCAGGACAGACAGGGAAACCAGACCTTGGCTGATAATGACCCTATGGGCACAAAGATGTTCCTGAGGCTGTCATGCTGTTAGTCTACTGAGCAATGTTTTGGCATCATTGTGTGTGTGTGTGTGTGTGTGTGTGCGTATACATGTGCATTCAATGTGGGATGGATGCCATGGGTGGGGGGCAAACCAACTATAAGGTAAGTCTTTTGTAAAAATGAGCAGAGATGATTTGGAATAGAGTGAGGCACAGGCATTTTATGGCAGCAAGATGAACTGGCTTGGAATAAAAATGGAGAAAGCTGCCAAGAAAATCCAGGTGAATCAGACATTAATTAATGAGAGTTCAAAAAAATCTGAATCTAAAGAAATGTACAAGATTCAACATTTTTATTTGACACCAATAACCATTAAGTTCCACTTACAATATGGGAAGATGAGCAAAAATATACATATATCATATGGAGAAAATTTCCATTTACAATGGCACCCCAAATCTATTGACTAATTATGAAACAATGTAAAAAGAGATCTGTTGCTCCAACACAGAAAATGTTATAAATGCTTAAGGAAGTGAGAATCTTGGAGTACCAAGGTGAAAGGATACAGTATTTTAAAGATCTAAATTCTTTTTAAATTAATGATACTGCACTTTGACAGCTGAAATAGACAAAGCTTATTTGAACTTTGCAAATGGACCTGAAGTTTTTGGAAGAATTTGTAGGTGAAATAACTGTTTTAGGAGCTTTGTTTTTTTGACTAATGTTACAGAGGTTTCTTTTTGTCAGACTCCAAATTCATTGAGTCTTGGAGACTTTTTTTTTATAGCACAGTAGGTGAAAACACCAAAACCAGGAGACAAACGCTAATGTGAAGAGTTTCTCAATAAACATATTTTATTTTCCTCCAATGAAAGTTTAATTTAAAATAAAACATCACCTGCATTGATTTCTTCACCCTCTGTTTTTTTCTGGAACTTCAGTAAATGCCCGAGAGAACTGGGAATTTATTCTTTCACGTTATATGGGGCTGTGGTCACAGTCTCCACTGCGGAGGGACTGCCTCACTCTTGAAGCATCAAAAAGACATTTACTGATGGCCTCAATTACAGCTTCCCGTTCTCTTTTGAGGCAGTAAGATTAGGTTCTCTGAGTCTTCCAACAGAGACATGAGCTTGCACAGACTCAAACAATTTTTATATGAGACAAAGCAGTTAGAATAGATCACAGCAGCCTTCTCTGTCTCTACCATTTGCACGAGTCTTCTCACAGGGATACAATGAGTGGCCCTGAGTGCACTCTGCTCTCTGAGGGACAGATACCCAGAGTAAGGAAAGCACACTCACATCCATGTTCACATTCCATCTCTATTCGACAGATGTGGACAACACTGGCCACCAAGGGAGTACCGACTGAAACAAGGAGATAACGTTTATTTGGTCATCAACTTTATAAAGCAGGGGAAAGCACACCTGTATCATGAGTGTACATATTGGTGTACTTTTTTTTTGTTTTTTGGGTTTTTTTTGGCAATTTAGCAACATGCATTAAAATGTTCAGTATGGCCCTCCCTGGTGGCGCAGCAGGTTAAAGCACAGCACTGAGAAGCTAAAGCCACTTCCTCATGAATTCAATTCCCACCTGCCCCAGAGGTGACCACATGGCGTGGCAGACCTCACCTGACCCGCCCGCTGCTCCCCTCAGCAGTGTACTTCGTCGATCTGCCTGTTCTGCTCCCCACTCTCTCTCTGGTGAAGCCTCTACTGCCCCTGAGCCTCTGGCCTGTACCCCAGTTCTGTATGCACAAATAAATCTTTAAAAAAAAAAATTCAATATATCTAAAATAACTTCATTTCCAATCATGTCTCTATGGAATGACATGGGCACCCCACAATGTGCAAAGACTTTATTTCCTAAAGCTCACATAGCAAAGCTACAGAAAGATCAGGATTAAGCTCTTAATAAAGGATAAGTGAGTAAAGGGTCATGGTGAAATTACATCTGTTCCTTAAAAATGAAATCATGTATGTTTCTGCTCATCAGTAAAAATCTTTCAAATGAGCTATGGCGGAAGGATGCCAAGTTTAAATACAAAACAGCGATATCTATACCCACTATCTTGATTGAGAAAATTCATTTTTAGCAAATCAGAGGAATCTTCCTAGCTGCTCCTCTAACAGGGTGGTCCCCAGGAAAAGGGAAGGTTCCAGGCTCCCTGCCACACCCCAAAAGAGGGTGGGGCTAAGGAGAGAAGAGAAAAATCTGAGAGGAGACTGATGAGAAAGGAAGCAGGATTGAGAGCAAGAAGGAGACCTGAAGGAGGCACATGGAGCAGAAAGACATGTGAAGAAGCGGCTCTTGTTTGTTCATCCTGGACTGGGTGAAACAGATGTGGGTGAGAGACCCATGGGTGTGGGGGGGGGGGCGGGAGTTGACTATGGCAGCATTTATCTTGATTTTGATTTTGCTCTTTCCCCCCCAGACTTGTCTGGCTACTTCTGACCCTTTTCTATGGGTCCTGGCCAGAAGGTACTTTAGCCTTGTGGCTGACTTTCAGGCCTTGCTTTGGGCCAATCCCTTTTGGGTGGACTTTTACCCATGAAGGGATGGGTAACTTTAGGTGTTTGATTTAGAAACTATATTCTTTGTCTTTTCTGTGTTGCACACTAATTGTAATAAAGTCCCTTTCCATTAGAGGTCTTATATGTTTTGTCTTGATGCAGCAGATGGCAGAAAGTATTTAGAGAAGGCAGGTTTGGGGGTTCAGCTGTGTCCCTCTCTCCCTGCCCTGTAGCACTGCTAACTAAAAGCACTTCCGGAATGTAGCAATTACTTTGATTTTTATCACCATTAGCTACATTCACCTGATTTTTAAATTTGTGTAAACGTAATTGCACAGCACACCCTCCTTATGCATGTTATCTGTGGTGTTAAAAGTGATTAGAATTTACTCATTTTCAGTGGTGTATAGCATTCCCTTTTATAAAGACACAAAATTCACTAACCCTTCATATTAATGGATGGTTGAGCTGTTTCTAGTTGGAATCACTGTGAACGAAGTTTCATCTTTTTAAAAATCGTATTTTTGAAATGTATTGCTGTTTAAAATGTTTAAAAGTAGAGGTTCATTTTAAAAACTAGGATGCTTAACTGACATAATTTGGAATCATTTTTGCAAAATCACCTATATAGACAAGATTGAAAAAAAAATACAAAAGGACTATATATAGGATTGCGTACAGAGGATATTAAAATAGATCTCCCTATTTGAATTTTGATCAAAGGAACCCAAAATCTGCACACAGATGCATTCAGACAGTGAATACTCTCACGACATTTGAGGACTCCATTATAAAGTGCCTGGAAGGTTGGAAATATGCAAGGGACCTTGTGTGGGGAGTGATACCTCCTTTTGTAGCAGCTAAAGAGTTGTGAGGCACTTCATAAAGGACACTTGAAAAGCTTCATAGGTCATCCAATATCTTACAAAATAAAAAGATACTAAAGGTGAGAAGCTGTAGCCCGAGATGACAATGTAGGGACATATTTACAGTGAATTGGATCTATGTCTCCCAATGTAGAACAGCGTTGCTTCTATAGTTTGGCAAGTGAATCAAGCTGGGGATTTTGGCCTGAGGCCTTTTACTTTCTCTGCCAGAGGCTGTTTAGAGGACAAGTGGGAGGAGGAGACTGCAGGTACTTGGGACTAAGGGAGGTGAAATTAGTGGCCACCTCAAGGAAAACACATTTTCATTGTAATATAAAAAGGGTCAAAATATCCTTGGGGGCCTCCAGAAGAATGTCCCTAAAGCAAAGATCAGCTTTCAAGCTCCACTAGGCCTGGAGAAAGCCATCACCATTTATTTTGGGGTTCCTGAAGGCAGATTTTCTTGACTCTTCCCTTTCTTCCTAATTCTCTGGTCTTAGCAGCATAAGCTGCTTCAGCTCTCCAGTGAAGACAGGGCAGGTGAGGGGCTTGAGAGGTGTCAGCCACCTTCTCCATCACCCACTCTCAGCTTTCAGCTGCAAGTAGGGGAGGGAAGCTTTACAGTTTAAAATGCTTAGAATTCTGATTATCACATAGACCTATGCATTTAAATTGCTGAAATTGAAGTGCTTATTGTTACAAAATGTGACTGGGGGCCCTTTTTATTATTTAAGAATTATCATAAATTTTATGAAATTTGCTTGAATTTCCCTCAAGGAACAGGAGGGAGCAGCCAGGGAGACTAATGTAAATAGTCAATAGGCAGAAGAATGAAGTTATTTGCACACTGTACTTTTTGGATTTCTGTTATTCAAAGCATCAGATGTATATACTTCCCATGTTATACACAATAAATATTAGGTACTTAAATAAAAATATGAAATTAAAAATAATTCATAGTGGACCCTTACTGGTGGTGCAACAGGTTAGGATGCAGCACTGAAAGCTAGCCACAGCTGCTTCAGTGTGAGTTCAATCCCTGGCCTTGGAGCTGACCCACATGGCTCAGCAGACCTCTCCAGTCTCCCCTACCACTCCCCTCAGCATTGTATTTAGTCAGTCTGCCTGTTCTGCTCCCCATTCTGTCTCTGGTGAATCCTCTCACCACCCCTGCAACTCTGGCCTGTACCCTAGTTCAGTATGCATAAGTAATTAAGTCTTTATAAATAATAATTCATAGAAAAAAGAAAATGAAATATATAGAATAAAACATATAGAAACAATAGAAACAAACAAATAAAAATGATCAACCAAACTTTGGCCATCTACAGCTGGTCACTCAACTTCAGCTCAATACCCTCCCAGTGTCTGGGAAACCTCCCACATCATGGCACCCAAATTCCTAAGTAGAAGCCAAGAATTTACCTTCCTAGTCATCCTCAAATCTTGGGTGCAGTCATGTGACTTAGCTTCACCATCAAAAGTATGCTAACGATGCTTGTACAGAAAAACTAGAATCTGCTTAGCACCTGCTTTTTTCAAGTCAACAACCCCGGGATGCAGCAGTTGAGGTTTTCCTGTCCCTTGCTAGCAGTGTGCCTGCACACAGTGGCAGAAACAAGGGCATCATCAGAGCTCTTCTGTGGTATGATTGTGCTGCCCTTAGCTTATAGCTTGCAAGACTTTGAACATTTGGAGATTCCATAAATGAATGTCCTTTTAATAAATAGTATTGCTGTTAAAGCTAGTTAAAATACATTCCCCTTTCTTTTTTGCAACTAGATTTGGGGACAATGCATTCTTCACTCTTCTCCCCCTGGACATGAATGCTTTGAATTACCATAATCTGATACCATTTAAATGTTTAACTCATTCCCTTACTCATGAGGCTGCTTCATGATTATCATCATGCCTACTGGGAGAAATGCACTGAAAATGCTGAAGTGTTCTGGATATTGAAACCATTATGCTTCTCATTTTTATTCATAATTTATAATTCTGGTTGGTGTACAGTCTTTTGTGAGTGAACATGCTTTATTATAAATTAGTCCTAAGAGATGCATCTATTCTCTGTACTGACAAAATCAAATTGCTGAACTTAAAACTTGTTACATATTTTGGGATTAGTTGACCGCATGTAAAGACACAACCCAGTCCATGTTGGCATAAGACTTTCCTTTCAATAAAGACAGATATTAATAATGACAGATATGAATAGAGGGTTATGTGTATGATTTCTTTTTAACAGGTTGACTAGATTAATAAAATACTTTAAAAAGAGAAATTTACCATTATAGAAATTTCTACATAATGCATTACATAATGCTTAAAAGTTTCAATTAATCCAAGTAACTGCTCCCACTCAATGAGCCAATTAAATAAAAAAACAAAAATGAGGGCCCTCCCTGGTGGCGCAGTGGGTTAAAGCACAGCACTGAGAGGCTAAAGCCACTTCCACATGAGTTCGATCCCCGCCTGCCCCGGAGGTGACCACATGGCGTGGCAGACCTCTCCTGACCCACCTGCTGCTCCCCTCAGCAGTGTACTTTGTCGATCTGCCTGTTCTGCTCCCCACTCTGTCTCTGGTGAAGCCTTTCGCCACCCCTGAGCCTCTGGCCTGTATCCCAGTTCTGTATGCACAAATAAATAAATTAAAAAAAAAAAGAATGAATCAATTTGAAGTTTAAAACTGTACAAGTAAAGTGGGAGGAGAGGCGATAGAAATAGAAGGCCAGTTTAGATAAAACAGATCATTTCAGATAATAGAACAGATTTTCACTGCAAAGTTCTTTATAAGAGGGTGATTTCTCTTTAATATTTAAAATTTTTCAGGTATATGTTATGGGACTGTTTGTACCTGAGCTATAGTCTCTCACTTTGTCGATATGTCACAATATCTTCTATATTCTTTCAAGTAATTGAATCAACTTAAAAAGTTGGCTTGTGGCCAAGTTAATAAAGAAGTTACTTATTGAGAAATAGTGATTTAGATCTTATGATTGTGAGTCAGTCTCAAAAGATATTTTTATGAAAAGTATAAAAGTGAACGTGTTCAAGGATACTCCAGGGAATTAACAGTAAAATCGAAGAGGGATTTAGGGAGAGTAAAAAGTGCAAGATCCAGGCCCTCCCTGGTGGGGAAGCGGGTTAAAGCACAGCACTGAGAAGCTAAAACCACTTCAGCATGAGTTTGATCCCCGCCTGCCCTGGAGGTGACCACATGGAGCGGCAGACCTCTCCTGACCCGCCCACTGCTCCCCTCAGCAGTGTATTTCGTAGATCTGCCTGTTCTGCTCCCTACTTTGTCTCTGGTAAAGCTTCTCACTGCCCCTGAGCCTCTGGCCTGTACCCCATTTCTGTATGCACAAATAAATAAATCTTCAAAAAAAAAAAAGTGCAATATCCAGATCATACCCAAAAAGTTATGTACTCTTTAAAAGTAACTTTAGCTATCAGACCATGAATAGTAGTAACTATATGGAAAAGTTGTCCTTAAAACTCATTAAAATCAAGACATTTCAGTCTTAATATAAATTCTATGGAGTACAATCAGCTAATGGTAAATTTGGAGCATAAGACTAGATAGAAACTTAAAAGATAGTGGAGAAGGTGTGAAGTAACCAAAACTCTTTTCCATTGTTTGTGAGAGTGAAGAATACTTCCATCACATTTGGGAAATAATTTGGTTTTGAGTAAAATTAAGCATATGCCATATGTATGACCTGGGAATTCTATTCTTAGATAGATGCACAAAATAATGAATGCATGTATCCACAAACATACCTGTGGAATAGTGTCCACACAATTTTATCATACTAACTCAACTGGAAATAACAACCAAATCCCCCATCCATAGTAGTAAATGAATAAATTGTGAAATATTTATATAATAGGATACTAAATAAGGCAGGCAATAAGCCAAGAAGAAACCCCAGACACACATTAATACCATGGATAGATTTAATAGACAGAATCTAAGAGTTTGATGTGCCAGAAACAAAAGAATACAAATCATATGGTCATGTTTTTATTAAGTTCAAGGACAGGCAGAGCTAACCTAGAGACACAGTGATTAACTCGGAGTAAAGTATTGATTGGGAAGGCCCATGGCTAAAGGTCATTAAGTTTGCACCCATGGTTATGTACTTCATTGTATGTTATATATCTCCGTAAAGCAATTTTTAAAAACATAAAATCAATAGTCAGAGGAGAAAAGTAATTCAATCTCTTTTCTCCCTATTTCTTAGCTAGATATTTTCAGCTTTGTGAGGAACACTCCACTTATATTCCAAATAGACATTACTGCACAAAGCCAAGAGCGAGGACTCTCTAACCACACTGCAGGAAAAATCCCTTTAACCACTATATTTCCCATATCTTAAAACTAGTGTCACTGAAATCGTTCTGTTACATCACCTAACTGATGAGTAGCATTTTCAAAGCAACAGAGACCATTTTCTAAAAGTATTTTTCTCATTGGTTTGACTCACCATTATCTTGGAGTCAAGAGGACCTCAGGCAGGCATGAGGTCACTGCGTCTGTCCATTGACCATATTCTCGTCACTGAACAGAACTGTATTTATTGAGCTGATGTAATGTTCAAATTCTTCCAATTATATTAAAAACAAACTATGTGCCTGACCTAAAGAATAAATCAATAATCAACCCCAAATCAAAGGAGAAACTAACCAAAAAAGAAATAGTAGCATGTACCACCCAAAAAGGTCAACAGTAAAGTGTTAAATGATGAGAGATTAGAAGACTCTTAAAAAGTACATGTGAATTTCTCTCCCCCTTCACTCTATGTTGTCCCCAAGGTGCTGACTACTAGGTATATGACCTTTAGCTTAATCTAACCAAGGGAAAAAGACTTAATCAGTTCGGTAGCCCATACCTCCAACCTCCAATAGCCTGATTCATTCTCAGCCAGCACCAGAGAAGCAATTGTTAAATTTGCAGTGGGGCATTACTACATGTGAATGCCCAGGTGTTCTGGGCATTAGAGGAAAGTTTCCAAATAGAATAAGCAGAAAGAAACTTGGGAGTTAAAAAAAAAAAAAAAACAGGAAACAAAAGTCATTTGAAAACCTATAATTAATATTTTTCAGAGGAGATTTTGTTTCCATTAATTCAGAAGAAGATAATGTAAAAAGAGTCATGGAAACAAGAAAGCACTCTTAGAAAATAAAACATGATGTGAGAAATTTCCGGCAATTCACAGGAGAATCATGTCAGTGTGCATCAAATCTTCTAGAAAGTTGGGCGAAAATACAAAGAGATGAACAGCAGGAGAGAGAAAAAAATCAGAGGGGCAATTAAAAGGGTATTATATTTGACTAGTAGAAATTTCAAAAATAAGTCATAAAGAAAAGGGTAGGGGAAGTTGGGATGGTTGTCAAAGAAATAATACAAAATATGATTTCACGATGGGAAGGGCCATGGAGCCCAGCACCATTAGTAAGGAAGGACTGCCATCATCATAATCATACAATCTGGACGCCGCTGAGGAGCAGGGAAAACAGGTCTTACACAAAAGATTGTGCTTCCAATTGACAGTGGGCTTTTCACCTACACAGGAAGCTAGAAGATAATGCAAAAATGACTTTAAAACTACCAAGGGAAAAGTCTTTCAGACTGGCCTGGAACTTCATATCCAAGATGAATCAGTATAAATATAGAATAAATTTATTTTAATATAGCAAGGTATCAACAGTTTTGCCTCCCACAAATTTTCTTGTCAGGATAACAGAACAGAGAGGGAGACATTATTAAATGGTAAGCCTCTGAAACCTGTTCAGAATGACCTCCCCAAGATGTTCAGAGCAGGCTTTTTCCAATATCTGTCACCTTAAACTAAATTCCTTGATGGGTATGACTGCACTGAATGGTGATGTTTGTAGTTTTGTTGAAGATGCGGAAAGAAATAGGAACATATAACTTAAGGAAAAATAAAATTGTGTAAAAATAAAATTATATCATCAATATAGATCATGTGGTTCAATTATTGAAAACATGTACTTGAGATTCATTATGTAAATATCAAAGAAGACAGAGAAGGGAAATATGAGGTTGGATCAAAATTGTATTTTTTTCAAAGGTGATCCTATCCACGCTTCCCATTCAGTTGTTCTGCTGTTATGTTATCTTTCCAAGCTTCCTTCCAGAGATGGAAACTAATTCTCCCTGGCCCTACGACCTACTTGTTACCCACACAATGAACCAGAAGTGATGTTGAGTGACTCTGAAATCATGTTCAGGAAAGGTCGTATGAGGATGCCTGGTTCTCTTGGAATTCTTGCTTTTGGTGCCTTCCTCTGCATGTCAGAAGTCGGCTTCCCCTGAGACTCCATTCTGGAGGCACCACTTAGAAAAAAAGACACTGCGTAATGGCCACAAGCCTTAGCTGGTGCAGCCCTCAGCCTATTTGGAGCCATTGCGGACAAATCAGATCTGTGAGTGTTCAAGAAGACTCCTTTGTGACAACTTCAGCCTCGGCTTCCATAGCCCACAGGAAGGAATCAATCCACCACCCAGATCACCTGACCACAGAAGACCTGTGAGGGGTGATTAAAAATTGATGGTGGTTTCAAGCTTTTATGTTTTGGGGTAGGTTTTCATAAAGCAATAGTTGAACCAAACAAATGCTAAATTCTTATTTATTAAAGCTGAAAGTCAAAGAATAGAGAATAAAGTGAACAAGCCAACATATAGAAGTGTAAGCTAATAGTTAAAAAAAAAAAAACCCAACTGATTATAAATAGAAGAATCAGCCCAAAGAGATAAAAGTAATGTCTTCTATTGTATAAGATGCTAACAGGCACAGGTAAGATAGGACCCACTGTTCCTAGTTGTAACTTTGATAGTGCTCTTTACTTTTAAAACTAAATGCACATATCAATTTATACAAATGTAAATATTAAGTTAAAAAAATTCAAATAGCTACCCCACCTAGGCTTCAGAGTGCCACATTTGCTGGTAGATGAGCCCGAGGCATGCAGACGTACCCAGAGCTTCATTTCCCTATTGTTATTTTTCATTATTTCCTGTTTGTCTTCAAACTTATTATTCAAACAAGTTTGAAAACAGTTCAGTTTAATTAGTGATCAAAATGTGGTTCTAATACCAGCCTTGCACGAAATGTTAAGCCCTCCACCAGATTTCTCATTTATGAAGAAGGACAGAGTAGGGACGGATGTGACGGTGAAGATGTCACCGCCTCAGTGACACACTGTTAGCTGGTGCTTGACCCCAGAGTTCATGCCTAGGGCATTCTATGATGACCTATGTAAAATACATTCAAAATGACCTAAGATTGGTGTTTTGCTTTCTGATCTCATAGCCCTTCACACTTTTTAAATCACTGAAGACCTCAACTAGAGCTTTATGTGAGTTAGGCCTTTTGATAGCTACCTACTAGAAATAAAAAATTGTAAACAAACTTACTCACCAATGACAAGAAATCCCTTGCTTCTTAACATATTTATAATAAGTAATCATTGTCTTCCTAAAAGTAAAGAGAGGCATGGTATGACCTTACATTTTAATGAGTTAATGTATGTATGTCTGTGATGTCATATCTGCCTCCGCTTTTGCCCATTGCAATACCATCCATTAGGTAACTGCTGAAACCACAGAATACTTGGCTACAGAGTGAGAGTGAGAAGGTAACAATGTTTTGGCATTATTATAAAAGCAGGGTTAACCTAGAGATCCCATAAAAGACTTCTGAGAAACTCTGGTCTGAAACATTAAAATGCACTGACTTTGAAGAACTTTAGAGACTGGCTTTTAAAGGCAAGTCTTTAGAATGTCAGCAAGACATTAGAGAGGAACCATTTGTCTTTGCTTTACAATGGCGGCTGGGGCCTCCATGGTGGTGCAGTGGATTAAAGCACAGCACTGAGAAACCAAAGCCACTTCCGCATGAGTTCGATCCCCGCCTGTCCCGGAGAAATCCACATGGTGCGACAGACCTCTCCTGACCTGCCTGCTGCTCCCTTCAGCAGTGTACTTCGTCAGTGGACCTGTTCAGCTCCCCACTCTGTCTCTGATGAATCCTCTCACTGCCCTGCACCTCTGGCCTGTACCCCAGTCTATATGCATAAATAAATAAATCTTAAAAAAAAAAAATGATGGCTGGGGCCACCATGATGGTGCAAGGGGTTAAGCACAGCACTATGAAGCTGTCTGCAACCAAATGCAGCCTGAGTTTGATCCCCAGCTGAGGAGCTGACCCACATGGCACAGCAGAACTCTCCTGCCTCACCCACTACTCCCCTCAGCAGTGTACTTTGTAGATATGCCCCCCTTCTTCTCCCCACTCTGTCTCTACTGAGACCATATCTCTGACCTATACCCCAGCTTTTATATGCATAGATAAATAAACCTTATTTATCTCCAGCCTACACCCCACCATATTCTGGTCTACACCTCAGCTTTTATATGCATGAATAAATAGATCTTAAAATAAAATAAAATAAAATAAAATAAAATAAAATAAAATAAAATAAAATAAAATAAAATGATGGTTGGGCCTCTCTGTGACACAAGGGGCTAAGTCTCAGCACTATGAAGCTATTGGCAACCACTGCAACAAGAGTTCAATCCCTGGCCAGGGAGGTGACCCACATGGCACAGCAGACTTCTCCTGTCTCATCCACTGCTCTCCTCAGCAATGTATTTCAGTAAATCTTTCTGTTCTTCTCTTTACTCTGTCTCTGGTGCATCCTCTCAGACCCTACAACTCTGGACTACATCTCAGCTCTTGTATAAATAAATCAATCTAAAAATAAATAAAATGATGGCTGTGAGCAAGGAACTCAGGGAACTGGCGTAACAAAATAGTCAAAGGCTACACCTCTGGAATCCTGTGGCAGGAGATCAAATCCTGATTCTGCAATTTATGAGCTGTGACAATTTGGGCAAGTGACTGAGTTGCTCTGTGCCTGGAGGGTCATTGCCAGGTTTGCATGAATCAATCTCCCTTAAGTTTTAGAGGATCAACTGGCACATAATCAGTTCTAACATATATTTGCAAAATAATATAAGCTGCTTCAGGGAAGAATCATCAAGTTCATGCATGATGACCCTCAGGCAGGATGTGTCTTTATTGGGTTTGTAGTTCATAGGTCACATGACCTTGGGTGACTATTCCATCTGAGTTCTGACCCCTAGTTTCTCTGAGCAGGTGCCTTTCACAAAATTCAACAGAGGTGATGTTTGGGGAAAGCTGAGGCCTGCTGTGCACAGATAAAGTGTTGTTCTGATTCAGATCTCACCTATGGAATCATCTAGATATCTTAAATAGCAAATGGTGACTTTTGAGAACTTTAACTGTCCTCCACCCTTCTGGATTTTCTTTGCCTTCAGTTTTCAGGACTGCAACTGTTACCATATCCCTTTCTCTGTCTGTGGCATTTTGATTTGTGTTTCTGAGTAATGTTCCTTTCCAAAGCAACCTCATTAGGCAGTTGTAGATGTATGATTTGGTTTTCACATCATGTAACATTTGCTGAGTTTATCAATCCCTCCAGGCCTCCACAGGGCAGAAGAGGGGAGAGATACAAAAAGCTCTTAGAAATACCATTATTATTGTCATTATTCACTGTAGACAGAAGGTGGTTTTATTTTAGATTCAAAGTATTGCTTGGAGGAGGAGAGAAAGGGGAGCGAGGATGGAGGGCTATGCCAGCCTTCAGTCAGTCCTGTGACTGGCGGTGCACTAGAACATGGGAAGGACAACAGGCCAGGGAAGCCTGGTGCCCTCCATCAGCTGCCTTGTGATGTGGCCACTGAGAACCTGTTCTCAACGAGCCCACATCAGGCCCAGAAGCAGGTGTAGGGGTGGTGTCAGTTGCCTGAATGTAACCTGGAGTTGAGATCCTGCAAATGACTCCGTAGCTCATGAAATACAGTCAGAAACATTTAATGGAACACAATCCTGCAGTCTTCCTATACTCTAGCCCCATCTAGAAACTATGGTAGTTTCCAGAATCTGCTGTGCTCTTGTGCCTCCGCACCTGGTGTGTGTTAGAGTTTCTGCCTAATGGGCCTATTTTCAGGCCAGCAAGCTCTTGTTTTTCCTGCAAGCTCCAAGCTGGTTGTCCTGGGCCTCTTCCAAAGAAAATTCAGGTGCTTTGTTTTGATCTACTTCCATCTAGGTCTCACATCTAGACCCCAATCCCTCATGGCATTTGTTCATCTCTAGTTGACATGTCTATTTCCACAGATTGAGGTTTTGGGGACACACATTTTGACAGCCTGATCACCTTTCCTGCTTTATACCGGTATAGCAGTGTTTGTGGAATAAATGCTGATTGCTCAAATGATTATTACTGGAAGAGTCTGACAGCTCCTTGTCTAGAGACTGAGCATAAGGCAAAGGTTCTGACTGACTGGGAAACTTCCTTCCTTGGAGACTGGAAGTCATATTTATTTATTTATTTATGCATATAAGAATTGGGGCAAAGGGAGAGGTATGGGGCATGAGCCAATTCACTGGAGACAGAGTGGGGATCAGAACAGACAGATTGACTGAAATACTGCTGAGGGGAGCAGTGGGTAAATCAGGAGAGGTCTATCATACCAAATGGGTCAGCTCCCTAGTCCTGGTCAGGGACTGAACTAATGCTTCAGTGGCTGAGGAGAGCTTCATAGTGCTGTGTTTTAACCTGCTGCATCACCAGGGAGGGCCCCTGGAAGTCATATTCTTGAGGCTAATCACGAACCAGAACTCAGGCAGGGTGATTGGTGGCCATATAGCAACCCCCTGTGTTTTGAAACAGTCAACACCCTACACTAAAAATTTGAGGAAGTGGAATCAAACTCTAATTCCTTCTTTAGTTCTGTTTGCTTGGTAAATTGCTTTCCTTTTCTAGGATTGACTGTTAACTCACTGAATGGCACCCCTACTCCCTCCCTCTGATTAACCAGTGTAGGCTTCACCTACATTCTCGGGAGCTTGAAAAATTGTGTTACCTCCCTAATAATTCTGTGTCCCTCAGGGTTGATAGTGGTGTCAGGAACAAACAGCTGCTGATTGCTGAGAAAATACCAGGCTGGGAAAGTCACTCCCCTGGACCCCCTCAGCTGGTCTGCCTGCACCACTAGGGCCTGGTGATCTTCTAGCATAAACCCCTTCATGCAAAGACAACTCATGTGATTAAGACTTTGGCATTCTGGACTCCAGTGAAAGACCCCATTTAGTTTTCTTATAGCTGCAAGGGGGTCCCTTACCTGAGGGCTGAAGCTCAGCTCTGTGGGAGAGGGCAGGAGTGTGGAGTCAGGGTGGGGCTAACCAAAGTCCACTGTGGGCCCAAGACCCCACTCACCCAGCACTGTAGATAACTAAAAACATGGGGATTTCAGTCTATATTCAAGAGGCACAAGTTGCAGCAGATGGAACTTGGGCTTTGAATTGGAGTCTGATCCTATTCCCACCACTGATTGGAAGCCTAATTTTAGATGAGTTACATAACTACATCTAATCTCAATTTTCTTGTTTAGTTCTATTTCAAAGTAGGACTAAATATTCTTAAGAAAGTGAAGCCTTGTAACAAAGGTGCTCAATTTGGTAGTTTTCCAAGTTTAAACATCAGTCTGGACACTCACTGAAATTCTAGTGGGAAAGCCTCAGTTTTCCTCTTGATAAGTGGGGATAAAAATAGTCCTTGGGGATTTGTAGCATTAAATGAGAGTGTGCACCTAAATTGTTACTCATAGTGCCAGCCATAAGAGCTTAACTTGAGCCAGTATTTTTATTAGAGAATCTGTAAAGCCTTCAGCACCAGCACTTGCTACATATCAACATCCTTTCTTTTTGAGGGCCTGCAAGTTGACACAGTGTTAGAGTGATCAATTATTTTATTTATGTATAATTGTAGCAGTGTAATATCCATGGAAAGAGAAGTTCCAGGTTCTCTACCTACCCAAGGAACTTGTACTTGGGCAACATGGGTGAGAGACCCTGGGGCGGTTCACCGTAGCAGGTTTTACCTTGACTTTTGGTATTGTTCTTTTCCTTCCAGACTTGTTGGTTCCCTTCTGTCCCTTTCCTAAGGGCCCCTCCCAGAAGGCCCCTTAGACTTGTGGCTCTACTTTGGGCCAACTCTGAAAACTTACCCACGGGGGGAGGGGGGTAACTTCAGGTGCCTGTTTATTTATTCTTTCCTTTCTTTTGTCTTTATTAACCACTAATTTTATCCAAGTTCCTACCCATTAAAGGTCATATGCCGCAGATCATGTCTTGTCTTGATGCATGAGATGCAGAAGGTATTTAGAGCTGGCAGTTTTAGGCTCCTGGGGTGCTCCCACTCTTTCTTCTTTTTTACCCTGTAACATAATTACATGAATTTTAACTTTTTTTTTTTTAAATTAAGGTAACACTGGTTTACAACACTGTACGTGACTAAGAGAAATAGGTTGACAACTCTTCATTTGTATGTTGCCAGACTAGCCAGGTAAATGAGTTGTGTGGAAATATAAGCTACCTGTCTCTCCCTCCTCTCCCCTCCCCACCCAGCTGATTTGCAGTATTGAAGCCATACAGGTTCTGGCCCTGGGAACACGTGCCGAACTCTGGGTAATGAAGGCACAGCGTTCCTACAGTGTTAAATTTCCTGTGCAGCCTGGGACAAAGACGCAAATGCTATGGCCACTTCCTCTCTGTTAAAAGATGGTGCCCGTCTTCCCAGAAAACAAGTTGAAACTGTGCTGAAGGGGGTCAGCTTCAAAACGTGTTCCTTCTCTCTCCTGAATCTTATGACAAGTCACAAGCACACCTCCAGCCTGGTGTCTGGGCTGAAAACACACTAGCGCTGAAGCTGACATGATGCACTTTAACTAAAAATAGAATTACAAGTTTTTAACCTATATGGCAACGTCTGTGGACTGGAGGGGGAGGGAAGAGATCCCCTATTACCCGCCCAGCTGCAGCTTGGGCTTTTCTCCAGGGGCACCAAGATGCAGGCTCCGAAGCCCTCCCTGGGGAGAGCCCTGTGGCGAAGGGGCTCAGCTGGAGTCAGCCTTATCTAAATCGAAATGAACTCTTCCCTGGAAGCCTGGGGAAGCCAGGCTCTCCCACAGGGAGGGAGGGCAGTGGGATCTGGGGATTAGAGTGTGGTGCAGCCCGTCAGCGTCAGCGTCAGTGGTTGGGATCCAGGCTGGACAGCAAGAATCTCAGTGAGACAGGCAGGTGGGCAGGGCTCAGGTGCATCCAGGGAGGGTCACTGTGGTGTTCTTTTGGGCACATGTTTTATAGGCCTCCCCCAAAAAGCCTACCTTGGCTGTTGACTGTGTTACAGTTCCAAGTGTACTGACTGCCAATTACTGAGAACAAGGACCAGGGACAGTTGCCCAGATATAAACTATTAAAGCTATATTTGGATTCCTAATCAGAAACAATTTTTATTTCCCATTGGTAGCTTGATCCATTTAGGCTGCGAGGGCAGAAATACATAGGAGCTTAAACGGCAAACTTTGGTTTCTGACAGTTCTCTGGCAGGGGGTGGGGTGGGGTGAGCGAGGGACCACAGTGGCAGCAGGTTTGATGTCTGGTGAGGCTGCTTCCAGGGTCTCCAGTGGCTTCTCACATGGCAGGAGGGGAGAAACCTGGTCACCTCAGTCCCTCAGGGGCAACCATTCATTTCATAAGAGGGGGCCCATGAAATGGATAGGCCCCCAAACCCCCTTCCTGATGCCATCACATTGTGAGTCAGGAGCTCATCATGTGAGTTTGCAGGTGAAGGTGTTCAGCAAAGGTCACCCCAAGATTTTCAGAGTTGGGCCCAGGAAGTCCTGAGAACAATGAAGGCCCTGGAGGCTAAGGAGAAATTCTGGCCTTTCCCCTCTATCCTTGGTCTACCCATAATTGAGGAAATTGTTGACTGGAATAAATCTCTGAAGGACAGCTGGAGTTTGTTAGGTTGTTAGGTAATCAAAGTGAGGGCTGAAACCCATAAAGCAGGCTGACTGATTTTACTCTGTGAAAACTGCTCCAACCATCACAAGTTGGAATTTCACTTATACGCTTAGGGAAAAGGAGACCTTGACAGTTAAAATGTGATCATTCTTTTTTTTTAAGATTTATTTATTCATACAGAACTGGGGTACAGGCCAGAGATGCGGAGGGTGAGAGGCTTCACCAGAGACAGAATGGGGAGCAGGACAGGCAGATCTACGAAGTACACTGCTGAGGGGAGCAGCGGGCAGGTCAGGAGAGGTCTGCTGCGCCTGTGGTCACCTCGGGGGGAGGCGGGGATCAAACTCATGCTGAAGTGGCTTAAGCTTCTTAGTGTTGTGCTTTAACCCGCTGCACCATCAGGGAGGGCCAAAATGTGATCATTCTTGACAAAGCCTTTTGTTCCTGTTATTTTGACATCTAGCTCTGTGGATGCTACCAGTGCAGAGAGTGAGGCAATGCTGGGATTGACCCTTCCCTTTCTGAAGAGTGCCCTGTGGTGATGCAGATACCGGAACCTAGTGCTTCAGGCTTCTGTATCTAGCTCCTTGGTCATCATTCCTCTCATTTCCGCTACACCGCTGGCTTGTACCTCAATTCTCTATGCATAAATAAAGAATTCTTAAAAAAGAAAGAAAGAAAGAAAAGTATTATCCTTTCTTTTCTTCTCTCTCTGTGCACATTACCCTATTAAAGTCCTTTCACCTGAGAGTATGCTTTGACTATGCTGTGGGTGGTAAACCCCACTTATAGCATGATGCTTGGCATACTGTATGCACCCTAACAGTCTGCACCCTAACAGTCTGCACCCTAACAGTAGGCCTTTGTGCCTATAAACATACACAAATGCTAAGGCAATATACCACCTGTATCTGGGGGGTCCATACATTTACCTGGAGTGGAGTGAGAATAAGTTATGCTGTTGGTTTACCCAATGAGCTTTTCAGAGAGGTTTTTAATGGACAGGATAACTTTAAATTGGATCCTCTAGGTTTCATTCAGGAAAAGTCTCCTTATCTAAGGTACTTTGCAGTCATGGATGTTAAGACATCAAATTTACCTGAACAGGTTTAAGGTCAACCTGGATTTTGTAATCAGCCTTAGAACAAGCACTGTAAACCTGTGTTCTCCCTTAACCTCTCTGACTTTAATTTCCTCAGCATGAAAACTGGGTTAGATCTGGGTTGCACTGAGTGATTAATTTCCTTCTAGCTCTAAAACTTTTTGAAAAATAAAATCTCCCTTAGTAAACATATTCATATGAGAGTGAATCTACACCTATATGGTTTCATAGACACCAGTAAATAGTGACCTATTCATGTATCCTACGTATTTCAGATCCATTTTTGATTAAAGTGAAGAGTAGATGTTTTGTTGAAAGGATGAATCAGAGTCCTGACCTTGAAAGGAAATAGTTGGCACAATCAGGCAGACAATTAGGAGAATTGAGGGGAAACCACTATTTAAGTAGGGATTGAAGGACACCAACAATTTCCCAAATTAATGGCAGTAGCAACTATTGCTTCCCCCCCAGGCCTAGAGTGTGAGAGGGCAGAGAGCTTCTGGGCCCACACAGAGACCAAGAGCATTAGGACAGGAAGCCCCAATGGCGATGAGCCACGGCCTTTGGTAGGAGGGATACAGTCGTTAACTCATGGCCGGGCAGGAAGGAAGCCAGAAAATACCTCAGCCTTCCTCCCTCTGGCCTCCTGTCTGCCTCCTATTGACCAAATCAAGGCCAGAGACAGAGAACAGGAAGCCTCTATGAATATATTAATCAGGGTTTTCCAGAGAGACAGAACCAAGAGGATTCCTTTCTTCCTCCCTCGTCCCTCTTTTCCCCTCTCTCTCCCACTTCTCCCTCCTCTACCTCCCTCTCCCCTCCCTTGTGGCCTCCTTCCCTTCTTTCTTTACATTTCTTTCAATCATCTATCTATTTATCAAGAGATAAAGAGAGAGAGAGAGACAGATAGATGCTATTTTTTTAAGTTGTTGATTATTGAGGCTGGGAAGCCCTAAATCAGCAGAGCAGCCTGGCAGACTGGAGACCAGAGAAGAGTTGCTATTGCAATCTTAAGTCTGAAGGCAGAAATCCCTCATTCCTTCTCAGGAGGGCTTCAGTCTCTTTGAAGGATTGTATGAACAGATTATTATCGGCTTTAATCAAAGCCTACTACCATATATTTTGAATGCTAATCACATCTAAAAAAGTGTAACATCATAGTAACATCCAGAATAGTAATTGATCAAATAACTAGTCCCTATATCTTACCAAATAAGATATAGAAGATTAGCACCCAGTAGTGTCCACATAGGTCAGCCTTGGGGGTACAGAGTGTCAGGAGGGGGACATATGATGAAGGGAGGGAAACACAGACTATTTGCTTATATCCAGTTCTACCAGACTTCCCATTACTTCCTGCCAGACTTCCTGAAGGTAGGAAGTGGGAGCATTTCATACCCTATTGAGTCCCCAGAGCCTTGCCCTATACCTGGCATACACTGCACAAGATTCCTCAGGAGTACTGGAAACTCAGTACTGAGTACTGAGAATCCAGTGTTTAATGAGATGCCCTAGGGAGTAGCAATATCTCAAGAGCAATTTGTAAGAAATGGGTAAATACCCCCACAATTCTCCATCACCCATTGCCTATGGGGAAAAGCAACACGTCGTATTGATCTGAGATGCTCTTTCTTCTAAGGTTTAGGAGCAGATGGCCTTGCTGGATTTCATGCTATGCCTCATTAATAGAAGAAATTAGTCATTGAGCTGGATGATCACCTACACTGATGAAAACTTTCAAATTGCTCCCTTTGTTACCGTGCAATTATAGAAAGAATTGGCTATATTGCCGGGGTGTGATGGAAGTCATTCATCAGATAATCTTGAAAACAATCTAGTCTTAACGGTCCACACCTGCGAGAAATGTGACACCAGATTTACTGGGCACAGTGAAGTGGACCAGGCATCAGCATGCATCTGGTGTCTCAGGACAGTGGAGACAGACAAAGTTGACAAGACCTGTGAGTAAGGTGCATCCTGGACCAGATGACACATTATTTTCAATGTCACTGAAATGGTTGTTCAAAAGCTATTGAAATAATACCCTTTGAGAGATCACTTTTTGGATCATTTCATTTTTATCATCCTACAACCAGAAGCAGAGCTGCTATAAAGATGTGAAGGAAGGATAAAGGTCGCTAGGATGCGCTTGGCCCTTCCAAGGCCATGGTGTCACCGGGAGCCAGAGGCCCTCTGGCAGAATGTCAGTATGGCGCTGGGTGTCTGTTGGTTCTGATAAAACTCTTTCTTTTGGGCCTCCCTGATGGCACAACGGGTTAAGTCTCAGCACTATCAAGCTATCACCAGCCACTGCAGCATGAGTTCCACCCCCAATCAGGGAGCTGACCCACATGGCGCAACAGACCTCTCCTGTTTCGCCCACTGTTTCCTTCAGTAGTGAATTTCAGTCAATCTGCCCATTCTGCTCCCCACTGTGTTTCTGAAGAATCTTCCCACCTCTCCCCCACCTCTGATCTGCACTCCAGCTCTTGTATGCATAAAAAAATCTATGCATACAGTACCAGGGTACAAGCCAGTGGTACAGGGGTGGTGAGAGGATTCACCAAAGACAGAGTGGGGAGCAAAACTGGCAGAATGATGAAGTACACTGGTGAGGGGAGCAGCAGGTGAGACAGGAGAGGTCTGCTGCCCCATGTGGGTCACACCTGAGGTTGGGGATCGAACTAGGGCTGAGGCTGCTGCAGTCAGCTTGCAGTGCCGTGCCCAAACCTGTTGAGCTACCAGGGAGAGCCCATAAACAAAATCGCCAAATTAATGAAAATGTGTAAATACTTCACCTAGCATATGAGGCCTGGACAGTGATGCTTCTTGTGACATGAAGTACCTGAAAGTTGTCACTGGAACACTCACTGTTTATAGCTGCTTCTGCCCTTATCTGAAGCCCCTGTGTAGCAACACACACCCCATGCCACCTCACACACAAAGCACTCATATACACCCCCCAGAACATACATACACATCTCCAACACCAGACATAGCACCACACCAGACACACACCACGTGCCACATACACCACACAAACATACCACACGTCAGACACACATCTCACACAAAACACACACTCCCTGAATCCACATGCACATCCCCACACCACATACAACACACATACTGCAAATACCCACACATTATACATACCTCATATACCACACACACACACATCATGCATACACCCCCACATACATACTTCACATATCACATACGCCATACATCTCCCCACATATATTACATATGCACAGATACCCAGACACAAATATATGTGACCTACATACCCCTCACACACATAGGACACACCCACCTACCCCCCCACACACAAACACACACTATGCTTGCCACATACCCCCTGAACACCATACACATCTTACCACGCAAATACACTCCACTATCTCCTGTAGCTTTCCTGGGCCTTATTCCTCAGAGCCTGATTTGGCTGTTTCCCTAACGGTGCTGAGGCCATCGGCTGTATCTCTGTCTGAGGCCTAGCATAGCACCTGGAACATTGGAGGTGCTCAATCAAACTTTGCTGAGTGAATGAAACTTCAAAAAGTTGTTGGATAAAAGTGGCTCAGTTACTTCTGGGTTTGGGAGTATTTACAAAGTAGTAAAAGTTCTTCAAGTCAGACTCTCTAATGACAAAGTTTCTGTCCACGCAGCCGGCAGGGACCACAGGTGAGTGGCTAGTGTTATCGGACATTGACAGCCGCCATCATTTCTGTCTCTCTTGTTCCAGAAGGCAGAGACTGGGGTTTCTCAGAGCTTGGGTTCCAGCAAGTTGCAGAAGCTGCCATACTTGGCACCCATGTCTCCTGCTCCCCCATAAGCTGGCAGCCACGGGTGGCGTGAGGTGCCCCTCTGTCCAGACATTGAAGGGACACAAGCTCAGGTGGTCTGCAGTCGTCTGCCCTTTCGCAAAGGTCACCCTATATTCTGTCACCTCTGTCCTCCAGAGAGTAAACTCAAGCTCTGTGCCAGATGAAAGTTGTTCAATAAATACTTCATTTTTTTTTTTTTTGGATTTCCACATGCTAGTAAGAACTATACATCCTCAAACCTCTGATTTCCCTAAGGAAATTACTTTTTCATTTTTCATGCCTTTTTTTGGTTAAAAATTACATATATTATATATAGTTTATACATGCATACATACATACCTGCACATATATAAAAATTCTCTGCTCAAAACATGCCCGGTGACTTCTTATTCCAAAGGGTAGCTATATTTCCCACCTGATATGCTAAGCATAGGTTCTTCATGCCAAAACATGGACCCTTGTTTCAGTCCAAGACCATTCTGGTAGGTTTCTGGGGGTCTGGAGTCCCAGGTCCAGCTGAGGAGCATCATCCCTGGGCATGGCATGACACACAGGGGTGTGCATACGTGCACATACATGTACAGGGGCTTCATCCTGCTAAGATTAGCATTTTCTTTATGCACCGTGATTTGTGTGTTCGTGGAGGGGAGGTTGGGAAGAATTGCTCTATTGCAGGGCTGAGTGAATTTTTTGTCGCCAGGAGCAGGTGGTAAATAATTAGGCTCTAGGCATCATGTAATTTCTGTCTCAACTAAGCATTGCCATTTTAGCGTCAAAGCAGCCAAAAAGGAGGTTGACCAAAGGGAATAGCTGTGAGCCAGCAACAGTATTTAAAAAATAGGGGGCAGTTTCAATGATAAACACCTCTAAGTTACAAATTATAAGGCAGTATTATTTTATATAGTTTAGATATTTTACCCTAACATGTATAAAATAAAGGGAAAAAGTAGGTTATCAAATGTCTTTAGTAGTCGTAAAATGAAATACAAACTGGCACTAAGATTAGTTTCATGATTAAGTGGGCATTTGAATTGCTCAAGTCCTTCCATTGAGAACATTCACTCTCCTTCCACAAAGCTTTCAAAAAACCAAATGAAGACATGCATGACCACGATGCTTGGCACAGGCAAGGGAGTTTGGATTTGCTAAACATAATGGTGTCACTTTGGTATATTTTCCTTTGTCTTAACTTATTAGTGCTATTTTAAACAGAAGGGTTGATTCCTATGTGGAAAAAAAAAAATAGGTGTCAGAATGGGATTTGACTTGAAGGCCATGTTTGCCCAGCTCTACTCTGCAGGATGGATTTTGCAATTTTTGTTGCAATTGCTCTTGGTCTTGGCCTTACTCTTGTCTGCTTATTTGTCTCCATTTGTTCTCACTGGTTCAAATGTCTCCTTTGTCGCCAAGAAGCGCTCTGTGTCCTGAATCTTTGTGCCTATAGCAACGTGCTATGTGCTCACACATATGCCCATGTTGATATAATATGTTGGAGGGTCTGTCCTTGCAACAAATCATAAAATTCATTATGATGGGCACAGTTTCACTGTGACATCTGTTTCCACATCTGTATGTCACATGGTTGGTTCTCCATGTTCATAGCATGAAACAGAAGGGAAGATGCTAGAAGAAAGGAACAAGGGAGGGAGGGAGGATCCTCTCCCAGGTTGGTCATTGGAAATACATTTCACTATCTCAAGAGAGTTTGGGCAGTAAGTGGTAAGCACTGGTGATAAAGTAACATGAGTGAGGGTGACAAAGAAAATGAGCAGCTAGAGAATTTAGGAAGAAAGTTGAAAGGGAGCACTGGCTGCCACTGAGGATGTGCTATTTCTGATTTCCTTGTATTATCCCAGATAAACCATCATCATAAAAATAGATGCCTTTGGCCCTCCCTGGTGGCGCAGCGGGTTAAAGCAGAGCACTAAGAAGCTTAAGCCACTTCTGCTTGAGTTCGATTCCCGCCTGCCCCAGAGGAGATCCACATGGCGTGGCAGACCTCTTGTGACCTGCCCGCTGCTCCCCTCAGCAGTGTACTTCATTTATCTGCCTGTTCTGCTCCCTGCTCTGTCTCTGGTGAATCCTCTGACCCTCTGCATCTCTGGCCTGCACCCCAGTTCTGTATGAATAAATAAATAAATCTTAAAAAAAAATAGATGCCTTAAGCACCAAAATAAAAGATGATTGTGGCAAAAAGCAATTCACCTATGATTTGTAAAACCTGTCGAGGTCTAGAATTTATGGCAAGCAAATGAACCAGAAGTAAATGAATCAGAAAACATAATCAGAAATAACTGGAAACCACAATTTAGTTAATAATAAACCTCAACTATCAAATAGAGCTAGAGATTTTATGAATTAACATTTCTTTCTCCTGATGAATTGTTTTTGGTTTCCCTCTGTCTTATAGATAATCAAATAATTGTATTTTCAATGTACCTTTCCTTCCTAATAGCCAAGATCTTAGGGAAAAATTTCATCTTAAAAAAAAAAAAGTCAAGTTTCATGAACTAACTCTGTGAGTCACATTTCTCTAAACAGTAGGATTTAAACCTGAAATATTTTTTAGTAATGGATAAGTAATGTGTAGTGAAATTGAGGAAACAGATACAGAAAGTGTCAAATTTCAAATAATATTCTTGTAGTCAAAGCAGAATTTGTAAGTCATAAATAATTCATTCCACGTACATCAGTTTGCCCTTAAGATTTGATTTTAGGAACCCCCGTGAAGGATCCAGAGACATCCCATCTTTCCGTCTGTATTGCCTGACCTGGTGGAGAATCCACTGAGATACAGACAAAATGGAAGTTCAGTATCTTCTGCACTGATACCAAGCCCCTACCATGGTGCCACAATCTCATGTGCTAGAGAAAAATAAGTTTGTTTTTTCTATTGACATTTTCAGATCACCGTAAATACTCGGTACTGATGACTTAATACCAAACACAGTATTGTAGCATGCTGTTGCAACAGAAACATTTTGCCACTTTGCAGTGGAAACACGAGGGACCCAAGAGTCAGGGAGCAGGTTTGCAAGGCAAGACTCTGCTGCTTGAGCAGAAGCTCTTGTGCCATTTGTTGAAATTATGCAGGACAGCAAAAGCTGGTCATGTGACAATGGTATGAGGAATAGGGCCTGGAGGGTAGGCTAGGAATGGGGGACAAAGTTTTACAAAAGACAGGGAAGGGAACACTGAGACCCTGTGTGTGATGTTATCCCAAGACCACCATGGAGACAGTCACGTAATCAGGTTAACAGTGGCGTAGACGTCCCAGACCTGCCTTGGAGCCTGCCACTCACAGGAACTTACAGTGTGCATCATTTTATTTGATAGCAAATGGCTTTTGAAATTACTTCCCAGTTTGTTGTCACTGAACTTTTTCAGTTCTTCCAAAGTGCTCAAGCCTCAATGTCTATAAGGCAAAGTCTACTGGCCAGAGGAAGCTGACTGGTCAGATAAAGGGGGGGGGGGGCTTAAGAATGACATAACATGGGTTTTGCAGGAGTCTAAGACCTGGTGGAGACTCAGGAAAAGTCTGCTTTTCTTCAAGACTTTCTTAAGGGAATGGATGTTTCTGATTCCAATTATGAGGATGAAAGGAGGTTCTCAGACAAGAAGACTCCGAAGGCAAGTTTTAGAGGGGGAAGAATTCTCTCTGTGTCTTATTTTCTTCATACTAAACAAAAGTCTTTAAATGTCTAGCTTATATTCCTGGGAGATTTGACAGGTATGGCATCCGCTGTGTGGAGAGGGGTCCAGAAAGAATATGAGTTACATTCTGGGAGCTTCAGAAAGCAAGTGCTGTCTATTCAGTAGACATGTCTACAGTGATGTTCCTCTAGGAAGGTGTGGTTGATGCTTTGTGAAGGTTGATTCTTCAAGGAAGTCTGACTCAGTGCTTTAGCCTGTGTCAGTTATACCACGAGGTGTCTGAGGTCAGGTTGGAGCTGTCCTTCGGCTGGTTATTGGAAGTAGTAGTGGGGTTGTCAGAGGCTAGTGTGGAGGTGGTGGTGGGGAAGAGTGAGAGCTCCCTAGAGGCAGGAGGAGATCAGGACACCACGGGACTGCAGGGTCTAGTGATCACCATCCATTTAGAGCTCCGGTTTGAGAGTCTAACTTTGCTTCACTACAAAACTAACCATGACTGTTAGTCCAGGGAAGGACCTCCCGGAATCACCTAGTCCATTCTATAGACTTCAAATAGGGTGGAAAATGCAAACCAAACCCACAAAGAGTCTGGCACAATATGTCAGTCTGTAAAATGTCTTCTAGTCATTGTTTACTTTTGGTAGCAATGCTTCATAATATTGAGCACATAATTTAAAAGCACACAAGAACAACAGTGTATATCTCAGCTTTTGAGAAGATCACTTTTTCCTCTCAGCTCTACTTTCTAATATTTATTACTACCCCAAAACACATGTATGCACATTTCTTAAAACATCTGAAATATTTCACTCATTTGTGGAATTAAAGATAATAAAGCAAAACAAACAAACAAAAAAAAATTATGAGCTCTGATGGATACTATATTGATGCAAGAAAAACTAAACTAGTACTTACATCCAAATCTTTCCCCTATTTGTCCCAGATTAGTTGTTCTAGAAATTTCCATCATTGCCAAAAGGTGGAAATATTTTTGGCTTTCACTCATGCTTAACAACACCATGGTACACCCAAAATATTTTTTTTTCTCTAATGTTTCTCCAAAATTGGGAGATTGGTTAAAATATTCATCTCAGGTAAAGCACATATTAAAATTCATATTTTGCTATTTATTTTTTTTTGCCTTCCTACTGTCGGTTAGGCCTATAGATTACACTGGATTTACGCAGACGTGACATTCAGGGCGTTTGGGTCATAAATCTTCCCCGAGTTCTCCAAGCAAGCAGAATCTTACTGGCCAAGTGTAACGCTCCTTAATTTAACCAGCACAATAGAAGCAAATGTTTTCAGTCTCAGCATTTCCTTTGGCCTAATCTAAGCTTTAAACTGTTATTAAACTGATTCGAATGTCTTATATTCAGGGGGAAAAAAAAACATATAAACAAATTGTGGAAGAAATTTTCTGTCAGTGTATATTTTTTAATGCCTATGGGGGAACAACGAAATACACATTCTGTATTTTGAGCCTCAATTATCAGCTCAGTTATCCTGGAGCACATCAAAGGTAAATGTTATTAATGACTAGGGGCTGATGGCTAAGTTTTATTTGTTTATGTGAGGCAAGGCTTGTTTTAGGGATTTAAAAGTATTTTGAATTCTCCAGAGAAACATTTGTTTTTTATTCTTATTTATCCCATTTCATAGATGAAGAAAAAGAGACACAAAGTAATTAAATAACTTGCTCAAACCACCATTCAGCACTAAGGGAGTTTGCAATGTGGACTTGCGCCAGAACCTGTCTCTTTGATCTAATCCACCTGCTATTTATTGAGTCCCACGTACCAGGCTCCTTACCTGTCATATTACTCATGCCCACTAGGAGTTGGTATTTTCTTGATGGGAAAATGGGAGATTCAGCCTGACCCAAGCGCTTGCCAGAACTCACACGACTTCTAAATGATAGATACGATAAGACCCTAAGACCCTCCTCCTCTTTTGAAGTTCTTCTCTCCAGATCACATAGTTTTATTCAGTTCAGTGCTACTAAGATGTTTAACGTTTCATTGAGCACACTAATGCTCTATTTTGGAAAGAGGAATAATTTAACAGCTAGTTCTAGAGTTTCCAAAAGATGTTTCCGAGGGTCTTTGCATATTTACAGAGGAAATCAAGTTTAAGACTAGAGCCCCAGGGTGATTGCAACTCAGAAGCAAGCTGTGGATTGTGGGGTTCAGCCTTTCTGAGAATGTCCCCTGGGAATTTAAAAGTCCATGGTAGAAGGTTCAAAAAAAGAAAAAGCTGATACAACCTAAAAAGTACTTTATAAACACCCAAAACTGGGATTTGGGGTCTCTGTGGCCCTCTACCCCTTTGAAGAAATTGTATAGAACAGAGAGAGGGGCAGCCCAGAACCCCCAAACCTGCCCACTATAAATAGATTTTTCCAAGAAACTTTTGGAAAGGAACTTTAGTGGAATTAATGTGCAGTACAAAAAAGACAAAGAATGTAGTTTCTAAATCAAGCAAAAAGTCCACTCAAATGGGACTGGCCCAAAGCAAGGCCCAAAAGCCCACCACAAGTCTAAAATACCTCAGGGCAGGAATCATTGGGAACATTTCAGAAATGGCCAGGAGGAAAAGAACAAAATCAAAATCAAGGTAAAAGCTGCCATGGTTAACTTCCCCATGGGTCTCTCACCCAAGTCTATTTCAAGTGTCTGTTTCCATGTCTCCAAGTCCCTGGTACAAGTGCCAGACCAAGAAGCAAGCGGAGCTTCCTCACGTGTCTCTCTGCTCCATGAGCCTCCCTCAGGTCTCCTCTTGACTCCATCCTGCTTCCTTCCTTCCTCCAGTTTTGTCTCCAGCTTCCCCTCCTCCCTGCTCAGTGCCACTCTTACTTGGATGGGGTAGGGAAACTAAAGCCTCTCGTTTTTCTGGGGACCACCCTGTCACAAAATTAAGAAAGGTGAGAGGGAGCCCGGGAATGCATGAGTCAACAAGCAAATGCTGGATGGATAGGAAACATAGCTTCAGGAAATAGTCACATTAACAAATAGGAGAGCTTCTTATAAGGATCTGCACACTGCGATTTTTAACATGGAGAATAGTTGCACATGGTATATAACAAATACATGGTATCTAGACTTGAGAAAAGCAAAACTTTGAAAACTGTGTCTGTCTTTGCTATCAATTCATAACGTGCCTCAAGCAAAACTGAATGAGAATTTTCACAAGTGCTCATTGTGAAATATTTGTTTTTTGTGATTCACTTTTCTCATCAAGTCAGATCCTTGGTTTCTGGAGCAGACACCATGAACACCAGCTCAGTATGAGGGTACCCAGACCCATGAATGAGCAGCCGCCTTCCACATACATTCCCAGCCACTTCAGGTTCTCGTTTGTGATGTTCTTTGTGTGTTGCTTTCCTCTTTGGTAGTCTGCTCTCTTCTCAGGTATATTCTAGAGGATCGTGTCCAGGATATTCCATAATAGTCTTCCAATTATCCCATGCAGTCATTCACACATCTTGGGAGAGTTACCTAGTTCCTTCTTTCCTTCCCCCTCCCCTTTCTCTTCCTCCCCACCCCCTTTCTCTCTCAAACAAAAGGACATGGTTCCAACAGCCCTTAACTCTATTTCAACCTCTGTTCTCTTTGCCCTGCCTTTTTATGACTCTTACAACTCCCATGTTAAAAATATACCTGTTTAGGGCCCTCCCTGGTGATGCAATGGGTTAAAACACAGCACTATAAAGCTATCGACAGCAGATTCAGCATGAATTTAATCCCCATCCAGGGAGGTGACCCACATGGCTCAGCAGACCTCTCCTGACTCACCTGCTGCTCCCCTCAGCAGTGTACTTCGTCAGTCAGCCTGTTCTGCTCCCCACTCTGTCTCTGGAGAATCCTCTCATTTCCCCACACCTCTGGCCTGTACCCCAGTTCTGTATGCACAAATAAATAAATCTTTAAAAAAAAGAAAGAAAGAAAAATAGTTTAGTGCACCAAATCACTAGCAGGGTTAAAAATAAAAAACAAACAACAAAAAAAAAACTTTGCTGCCTGAAGTCTAAAGCTACTAATTGGGTTTTAAACTGTTACACACCAGCTCACACATCCAGATTAAGAATCACACTACCACTAGACCACAAATTTCTTCAGGAGATCTGTAATTTGAAATGTAGCTCTCATCGCCAGTCACACACACACATACAAACATCATGTATAACTAAAATAAAAGCCTCACAAACCAATCCTTGCCCACTCATGGATTATGGGAACACATTCTGCATTGGGCCCTGTTTACAAGTCTGGTTCTGTCACCTGAACCTCCCCTCCCCCATCCTGCTTTTATACTTGCTACAGGAGTCAATTAGACTTAAATGCCCACTGACCCAGTCAAGTGCCTTATTAGGCAGTTTACACTATAAATAAAAAGATCTTGGGAAGAGCCACAGAGAGGGAGTAGGAAATATAAATAAAGCAAGATTAAGGTTGAAGGTCTCCAAGTTAACTTCAACCTGCAAAGATACAATTTTGCCTAAGGCCAGCTCCACCTGCCATTTGGAATTTCTGTCCCTCAACAGAAGCAGAGGTGAGTCAGTGTTGTCCATTGAATTACTTCCTCTGAGACTGAACATTCTACCAGGTTTGGATGAGTCCCTGTGCCTACCTGCCAGCCCCAGGGCAAGGTCATTATCCACTGAGCCACCCCACTGGGTGGCCACAGTCAGCTAGGTTTTTAAGTTCAGTTGTCAAATTGTGGTTTTATCCTGCTGTTCTTAGTATTACTACTAAATCTTTTAAATCTTTTAACTAATTGCCTCTTACCTCTCGAGTTCGCGCCTTAAAGCACTTTAGAGACAGACACTTGCTACATAGCTAAATAAATGATGACCCCCCAACCCCCAACACAGAGTAACTGTTTCTATAAAAACCCGATTTTCAATTGTATAGCTGCTTTGTTCCCAAGATAATTTAAAAGTTCTTCTTAGTGGTTCTAGAAAAGAGGTTTTTCTAGGGTGTTTGAAGAATAGTGTGAACATTTTATTTGAATAGCAGCTATAAATGAAAATAGTGGAATATACTAGCAGGTTTTATAACTCATCATCTTAAAACCTAACCCCCCTAAAATCATACATGGTTGAATCTACTTGGAAAAGTGTTTTTTTTTTTAAAGATTTATTTATTTATTCATTTATGCATACAGAACTGGGGAATGGCCAGAGGTGCAGGGGTGGTGAGAGGATTCACCAAAGACAGAGTGGGGAGCAGAACAGGCCGACTGATGAAGTGCACTGCTGAGGGGAGCAGCAGATGAGACCGGAGAGGTCTGCTGTGCCTTCTGGGTCACCTCTAGGGTGGGGACCGAACTCATGCTGCAGTGGCTTTAGCTTCTTAGTGCTGTGCTTTAATCCGCTGCACCACCAGGGAGGGCCTGTTGTTGTTTTAACCTTAGTTGACTTACCATTTGCATAGCAAGTAGATTTAATTGACTTAGCACAGATAGGTTCCAAGATTACAGTGTTCACATCACACCCCCCATCAAATGTCCAGTGACCATCCCATACCAACCAGCAGCCTCATTTACCCTTCCCTACTTCTACTCTTAGAACCACTGTTCTGTTATCAAAGGGCTTGTTTTCTTTGTTCTCCGCAAATAAGTAAAATCACAGCTATTTGTCTTTTTCCTTCGGACATTTCACATAGCGTAACCTCTTCTAGGTCCATCTATGTTTTATCTAGTTTATTTATGGCCTACCATATGTGCAGTATTTGACCCATCCCCAGGTAATTTTATTGTCAGAGACTCTGTCCCTGATCATGGATTATTGGGGAGCAGAACAGGCAGGGTCTCAAGGTGGGAGCAGTGTCAGTGAGTGGAGATTCCTAGAAAAGGGGGAAAAGGAGAAAAGGGGGAAAGGGGAGCGAGGAAGTCACGGGATCGGAGTTGGGTACAAGTCTTCCTGTCCTGCCTATAGCAGAAGTTTATTTTATACATTAGGACTAAGCAGTGGGACAGCATCAACACATGAACTGGGCTGAGAGATTACAATCATCTTTTTTTTTCCTAAGAACAGTTTAGGGTCGTATTGCCCTTTAGCTGAGATTTAATATTCATTATTCTTTTCTTTTCTTTTTTAAAGATTTATTTATTTTTGCATACAGAACTGGGGTACAGGCCAGAGGCTCAGGGGTGGTGAGAGGCTTCACCAGAGACAGAGTGGAGAGCAGAACAGGCATATCTACTAAGTACACTGCTGAGGGGAGCAGTGGGCTGGTCAGGAGAGGTCTGCCACACCATGTGGTCACCTCTGGGGCAGGCGGGAATCGAACTCATGCAGAAGTGGCTTTAGCTTCTCAGTGCTGTGCTTTAACCCACTGCGCCACCAGGGAGGGCTTAACATTCATTATTCTTAAAGTCAATCTATTAAAGGTAAGATAGGTACATAAATTCATAAATTTAAGGCAAACATTGTTATATTTACTACAGTGATGATTGGCTAAAATAAAATCCCTTTAAACCTTAAATGCTACTTAATGATCTTCATTCTCATTGAGACATCTTAGAGGGTAAAGTAGAGTGGAGGACTAGGGTGGAGGCTGGACTGGAGGTGTGAAGGGGGGCAAGGCGAGGTCATGGGCCAAAGGGAAGTGGAAGAAGGTAAAGTAAAGTTGAAGACAAGGGTGGAGGAGCTTTCTGGTAGATAAATCACTAAGGGAGATAGTGAGATTCCTCACTTAAAGACTGAGAAATAAAAGCTTAAGTAAGAGAGTAGAGTGATAAGATTTGGGTTCTCATCCTGGAGGCATTTTATAACAGGATAACCCCCAGGAAAAGGGGAAGTTCCAGGTTTCCTGCCCCGCCCAAAGGAGGGTGGAGCTGAGCAGGAAAGAGAAGAATCTGGCCAGGAGACTGAAGAGGAAGCAGGAAGGAGAGCCAGAAGGAGACCTGAAGGAGGCACATGGAATGGAGAGACACATGAAGAAGCAGCTCCTGTTTCTTGGTTCTGGAGTAGTTGAAACAGATGAAACTTCTGGATTTGTCAGGCTGTTTCTGCCCGTTTTCTATGGATTCTCACCAAGAGATGCCTTAGACTTGGGGCGGGCTTTCAGGCCCTGCCCAACCCTGTTTAACTGGACATTTACCCACTAGGGGACAGGTAACCTCAGGTGCTTCCTTTGGAAATTATATATTTTTTTTGTCTTTTTCTTATCTTCTCTTTATTGCACATACATACTAGAATATGGTTTGTTTTGAAGTGGCAAATGGTAGAACCTATTTAGAGTGGGCAGATTGGGATGCCTGGGGTGCTTCTCTCTCTACCCAGTAACAATTTCATGAATGCTTGTTACATACACGGCCCAGGTGAGACAAGATAGAGCTCTGTGAAGCCCGCAGTCTCATGGGATGTAAAGATTGTGGATGTGGTGAATCTGTGGTCCTGGAGTGGTTGATTTGTTATAGGGCACCTCAATTCAGAGAGAAGCACCCCTGAAGTCCCAAAACCTGCCTGCTCTAAGTGGTTTCTGCCATCCGCCACAACAAGACAAAACATATAAAGCTTTAATGAAAAGTTGTTATAGGGCACCTCAATTCAGAGAGAGGCACCCCTGAAGTCCCCAAAACCTGCCTGCTCTAAGTGGGTTCTGCCATCCGCCACAACAAGACAAAACATATAAAGCTTTAATGAAAAGTGACTTTAATACAGTGAATATACAATATGGAACACAAAGAATGTAACTTCTAAATCAAACACCTGAAGTTACCCATCCCCTCGTGGGCAAAAGTCAACCCAAAAGGGATTGGCCCAAAGCAAGGCCTGAAAGCCTGCCACAAGACTAAAGCACCTTCTGGATAGGACCCATGGAAAAGGGTCAGAAATGGCCAGACAAATCTGGGAGGAAAAGAGAAAATCAAAATCAATATAAACACGGCCATGGTCACCTCCCTACAGGTATCTCACCCACATCTGCCTTAACCAGTCCAGGGTCAGGAAACAAGCACGGTTTCTTCATCACATGCTTGCTGCTCCATGTGGCTTCCTCAGGTCTCCTCCTCCATCTGCCTCTGCCTTCTCTCTTCTTCTCTCTCCTTTTTCTCTGCTCAGTTCCACCCTCCTTCTGGGTGGGGCAGGGAACCTGGAACTTCCCTTCTCCTAGGGACCACCCAGTTACAGATTGATGGGGTCATTATCAAAATAGAGCCTTTTGTTTTGAACTCCATTTTTTTTAAAGATTTATTTTTTTATGCATACAGAACTGGGGTGTAGGCCAAGGGTGTAGGGGCAGTGAGAGGATTCACCAGAGACAGAGTGGGGAGCAGAATAGGCAGATTGACTAAATACAATGCTGAGGGGAGCAGTGGGTGAGACAGGAGAGGTCTGCTGTACCATTTGGGTTCACCTCTGGAGGTGGGGGGGGGTTCGAACTCACACTGAAGCGGCTGCTGCCCACTAACAGTGCTGCGTCCTAATTTGTTGGGCCACCAGGGAGGGCCTGAACTCCAATTTTAAGCAAAATGAACCCTGTTGTTAAGCCAGTCACCTATTCAGCCCACCCTAGGAGTCTTCTTTCTCCTTTTTGCAGTTTTCTTTTTTTAGAAGTTCTCATTTCCTCTCCAATTATAAGAACAATTAACTTGGGGTAGAGATTTATCCATTGCAAGCAATTCTAAATTGCCTTTGGTCTGTCTATTCTTTCTCTGGCACAGGCAACATGGGCCGTTCAGGTATAAACAGCTTCTGACTTAGGTTTAGAATACATCACTTATTTCTTTGAATGAGGTGATGGTTTTTCCCAAGGCTTCATTTTAGAGGCGCAAATAACAAATTCATGTCTATCTTGCCTCTTTTGCTTTCCTGAGGCTTTCAGACTAATTTTCTAATCTCACTGCTTGTCCTTGTAAGTCAAAAATAGTATCTACTATTTGGAAACTCTTGAAAGAAAAAGCAGGGGGTGGAGGGAGCAGCAAGTGTTTTGATCTTAGACATTATGGCTGAAGAAGTAAGAAAGAAAACTTAAATGATGATGTTCTTTGGTTCTCTCCTAATTAGTATCCACAACCTGACTTACCCAGTCTTTGCTTTCATTTCAAAAGAGCAGTGTTCTGCTTCTTTGGCATCTGTGTTGGCTTTGAAGAAACCATATAATTTGGGGGCTTATCTGAATTAGTGCTGAGTCCAAAATACAACATTGTATTTTTTTCTTCCCACAGTGTAACTGTCAAATGGGTGGGAGGTTAGATGCATTTTTGTTCATTATCCTGCCTATCCAGTGCCATCAACAAACACTTTGGTCTTAACCACATAACTTCAGGAGGTAAAAAACCCTGAATCCACAAAGTGCATCTTTATGATAGAGGTTCATTTCCTTTGCTGAACATACTGTGAAGGTTTGAGACCTCTCCTTTGCCCCCACCTTCCCAGCTTAGCAGGCAGGAAAGCAAAGTCATCTGCATAAACTTCAGGGCAGTAGCAGGGCACCCTGTTCTGTGTGGCAACCTTGCAGGTGTCTGTTGCTGCAGGTAAACCAGTGACCAAGAAGCTGACGTGAAAGACTTAACGATGGGCTCCTTGCCTTTACATAGTGCATAGAAACCCGTGACGTGATGAAGTCCTGGCTTTGGTGTTTTGCATATGAACATTTCTTCAGGTTAAGATTACTGAGGACATTGAAAGATCTAACCAACGGATGAAAGCCCGACGCCCTGTGGTGAGAGTAATCACACCCCCCTACCTCAGGAGTGACTCACTTTTCCTCCCTAGGTGCACTAAACGCATCCTTGTGATGTTGGACCAATTTCTTCAGAGTAAAACTTGTTGGCTCACTTTTGGGTGCCAAGGAATCCTCACTTTCACTATGTGATAATCTAACGATCATTGAGACTTATTTCAGTCAACGGTCTCAAAACAGAAGTAAATTGGGGCCCTCCCTGGCGGCACAATGGGTTAGGATGCCACCCTGCAAGCTAGCTTAAGCCACTTCAGTGCACATTAGATTTCCCAGCCCTGGTGGTGACCCACATGGCGCAGCAGACCTCTCCTGTTCCACCCACTGCTCCCCTCAGCAGTGTACTTCATTGATCTGCTGTTCTGCTCCCACTCTGTCTCAGGTGAATCCTCTCACTGTCCCTCTACCTTTGGCCTGTACCCCAGTTCTGTATGCATAAGTAAATAAGTCTTTGGAAAAAAAAGTAAATGACTTGAGATGCCCTCATTATTTTATTTCCGAAAGGAGACACGTTGCTAATTGCTTCATCAAAACAGTGTTTATTGTTGACATTAGTTAGTGCTCATGCCACCTTTGGAACGTGAGCTGAATTGGGCAGCAACAACATCCTTGCCTATTTATCATGCTGATAGTTTAATGTTATGGCCAGGTGATACCATTCACCCATGTTGCAAGGAGACCATGGGACAGAGCAGAATTTGTCTTTCTGATGTATTGACTCACTTGACGTGTAGGTAACCTATCCATTTCAGCCTAGTAGACGCACTCAGTTCCTTCTGCCTTGGTTTCCTTCCTTCCCCCAGTAACAATTTAACTTGACCTTCACTATAAATATTGTCCTATAATCCCGCTCCAACTGTTAACTCTAAGGAAAAGTGGTGTCTACAAGCCCTGGAATTAAAATTAAAAAATTTAGGACTAGCGTAGAGGAGGGCCTCCAAATCAGTCAAGTAGAATGCCTTCTGCACAGGGCGACTGATTTCAAATTAAGAATCTTGATAGAAGCACCCAACTTCATGCGCTACCTGCGGGGCTGGGAGCCAGTGACCTGTGTTGTTTATCCATTATCAACTCAAGATGCGTCTGACATACCTGGGCAGTTGTCCCTCCTCTAACAGGATGATCAGTGTCCAGTAGGCTTTGAGTACTTTTTTTTTGCAGGGAACACGTGAACATTTAGGGGTTGCTTTGAAGGGCATGGGAAAGCTACTCTTCTTTTCTTCAGAACTGCATGCTTCAAATGCACTTCAAGATTCATATCAAAGCTTCCCTATTAAATCCCATAGAAATTTTCCCCTGTTAATTCCCATGGACCTTAAATTCTGTGGAATACTTGTCAGCACTGGGCAACATATATGATGATGCCAGAAGCAGCTCTAGGCTCTTGGTGATTCTCTGCTGCCAGCTGTGAATGTGTAAGGTTACATGGAGACATATTTCTGAGAAACAGCAAAGGACCAAAACTTTGGATCTGGTTTATCATCTATTTTATGTCATACACGGTACAATTGCCTTAAAAGATTTTGAAAAAGGCTTTGTTTAATTAGAGTAAATGTTTCCTTGAGAGATTTGGTCATGATGTGTGATTTTGGTAGATGCCTATGTAGTATGCATAAGATTTACATGTTCTGTATGCATGAAAAGTAAATATTACATATGATATACAAGTATTAAGTGTTGACATTAAATTTTAATTAATTTAAAAATACTAAATATGTGTGATATAAATTTGCAAATATATTTGTAAATATATATATTGTTTAAAGAGTTATTTATTTACTCATATAGAACTGGGGTACAGGCCAGAGATGTGGATGGTAAGAGGATTCACCAGGGACAGAGTGGGGAGCAGAACAGACAGATCAATGAAGTACACTGCTGAGGGGAGCAGCGGGCGGGCCAGGAGAGGTCTGCCGCACCATGAGGATCTCCTTCAGGCAGGTGGGGATCGAACTCTTGTGGAAGTGGCTTACGCTTAGTTCAGTGCTTTAAACCGCTGCACCACCAGGGAGGGCCATATTTGTAAATATTTAACACAATTTTTATGAGCTAGAAATCAAATGAGGTTTGGGGGCACAGAGAAGACTGATATAAAACTTGATAAAAGAGAGGAAAATAAAATTGTGTGAATATCTAAATAAATTTGCTAATCAAAAATGTAACTGGGCCCTCCCTAGTGGCCCAATGGATTGAAGCATAGCACTATGAAGTGATTCACAGCCACTGCAGCATGAGTTGTATACCCGGCCAGGGGGGTGACCCACATGGCACAGCAGACCTCTCCTGACTCACCCGCTGCTCCCCTCAGCAGTGTATTTCTGTTAATCTTCTTGTTCTGCTCGCTACTCTTTCTCTAGTGAATCCTCTCACCACCCTCTAATCCTCCTACACCTCTGGCCTGTACCCCATTTCTTGTATGCATAAATGAACAAATGTTTAAAAAATATAAATTGTCTGGTCTGGTGGCACAATGGGTTAGGATGCAGCACTGCATCAATGCAAATTCTATCCAGGGCCCCAGAGGTGATCTACATGGTGCAGCAGACTTCTCTGGACCCTCCCGCTGCTCATCTCAGCAGTGTACTTCATTGATCTACTCCATCTGCTCTCCACTCTGACTTTGGTGAATCCTGTCTGGTATCTGCACCTCTGGCCTGTACCCCAGTTCTGTATGCAAAAATAAATCAATCTTTAAAAAATAAAGAAAGATTTGCATATTTTTTCCTTTAAAAATATGTAACTTTTCAATGAAACAGTTTTGTTTTTGTCTTTTCCACCTTTTTTCTCAAGTATTGGAGGAAAAAATCTTTCAATGTTTATTTTTAAATGATTTTCCTCTGACAGTATTATTTTGAAAAAAATGTCAAACCTACAGAAACTTGGCAGAAATAGTACAATCACCACCCATCTGTCATTTACGTAGATTCAGTAATTGTTAACATTTTGCCACATTTACTTTCTCTTTCTCCCTCTCTGATTATTTGATAATTCTTTTTAATATGACTTGCAGATAACCATGAACCATCAAGCCGGTACACTTCAACAGGTATTCTCAAAGAACAAAAACTTTCTTCTATAAAGCTACAATATAATGCACAACTTGGTAAATGTCATAACCGATTGTGTATTATTACCTACTTTCTAGCCCATATGAATATTTCCATATTAATCTCAGTAGTGCCCTTTCCAGATTTTGGGTTTATTTTTAAATCCAAGATCCAATTTGGGATCATATGTTGCACTGAGTTGTCAAGTTCAATATAGTATTTAAGGCATCTGAAGAACACCACAGCCTTTGTAAACGCTTTTATCAAATAGTGCTTTCACAGTGTACGAAAGAACATAGATCCCAATCAAGACTGGCTGCTGGATGCACTTGTTCTGCTCAAGGGCAGTGCCCTCTGCTGGGCTGTTTGCTCAGTCTAGACCTTTCTGATGACTCTATTGTAGTGTAATTGATTCTGACATTTCAAATAGAAGTACATCTTTTGAATTTTATTCACACAGGACCATTCTTTCTCCTGAGATAAGGGAGGTAATACATAAATCTCAGCCAGTGGCTGGCAAATTGGTTCTGTATGAGACTTGCTAGTAAGTATTTTAGGCTTTAGGGGCCTAAAATGATCTCTGTCCCAACTACTCACCTGCCACTGCAGGAAGAAGTTAGGAAATAGGCATAGGCGGGTCAGTGAGGAACAGGGTACCCCAAGACCCAAGTTCATTTATCTGCCTGATTGAGAAAACATCGCAAACCAGCAGGTTCTCCCCAGTCCAGTTAACAATAGAATGTTCAGAACATCAACATAACAGCACAAGAACAAGAGACCAAGGCTGGTCTCAGGAATGTAGTTTGGGTAAGTAGGAACACTCAGTGCATCTTAGTGATTCAGGAGGGCCCGGGGACCCTCTGTCAGCAGGAGACAAAGCAGGGACACACAATAGCCAACCCCACCCCTTGCCCCTTGTACCTGTGCAAGCACCTGCTTTTGGCCACCTCTAGCTACCCACTCGGGACCACGCTCCACTGAGAGTTGTTCTTCCTACTTATATAGCAATCATTCTCTTGCTTTTCTGTAGCTTTGGTCTCGCTCGATGCTGAATGTTTTCCTTGCTGAAGATAAGGAATGGAGAAAGAGCCCACCTGGGGTGCTCAGACTCTCGGTCTGCTCCCACTAAATCCCCAATTCACCACTGTAGCTCAAAGGAACTCAGATGAGATGTAAATGAAGGGGTGTGGCTGTTTTCCAATAAGAGCTGTGTTTACGGTACCCCTAAATCATATACAAAGTTGTAAAACAATGTTACCTAAAAAAATGATACAATTAAAATAACTTGGTCTGGTGCTTGTATAATAATTTGCTGACCTTGATTAAGATTACATGACTATAGGGCCCTCCCTGGTGGCGCAGCAGGTAACACAGCACTAAGAAGCTAAAGCCACTTCAGCATGAGTTCAATCCCTGCCCTGGAGGTGATCTACATGGGTGACAGACCTCTCCTGACCCGCCCACTGCTCCCCTCAGCAGTGTTCCTCATCCATATGCCTGTTCTTTTCCCCACTCTGTCTCGGGTGAGGCCTCTCATGGCCCCTGCACCTCTGGCCTGTACCCCAGTTCTGTATGCATACATAAATATTTTTTTAAAAAAGAGGACATGACTATAGATAGCAATAGTTAAGGCAATGCCTTCACAAAAAACTTAGTTTTACATTAGCTGCAGCATGCTGGAGATAATCCATTTAGAGGAAAAAAAAAAAATTCTCTAGACCTTGGAGAATATATGGCCTGACAATACCAGTTTAGGAAATTATTAAGTCTTAGACCCTGAACATGTTTTTCAGTTATGAAATTATTGCTGCAAAGAGGATAATGAGTTGGTTTCATACAAACAAAATTAGAGAATTCTACTAGCAATCTCTCAGCCACATTTTACAACAGGTATCTTGACACTTTAGGGACTGTGGCTGGTTACTGGGAAGGAAGCTGCAGCAGGGCAGGTAGTGGGTTTTAGGGAAACCTCGATCACCTGAAGCGTGGCCATGTGCTCATCTGCCCCCCTCGGCTGGCCTGCCCGACTGCTCGACTGCTCTCATCACACGTGCTCAAGTCCATTGGATCGACTGTTCAAGGACCACACTGGCAGCCCATCAGCCCCAGGGCCCTCTGGTGAAAAGGGGTCATTTCAGGGCTTTCGGAAGCCGAATGTCAATGTGTTGCCGAATGTCAATGTGCTGCCTCATCCTCTCCTGAATTTTTAAGTTGGTTGTGTGTGCTCCTAAATAGAAAAACAGTATGAAATCATTTCTCAATATCATTTTTAAATTAAAGGAAATAAAGGACAAATCACAAGTTGTACTATCTCAGTGACTTTTTTTTCTTAAATAGAGTCTTATAACCACTGCTGAGCTCAATAAACAAAACACGGCAACCAAGCAGCAACCTCTGCCTCACCTCACCCTTCCCCGTCCCTGCCCTGCCAAAGGGAACAGCTATTTTAACATTTCTTCCATACACTCGTTTTGCCTGTTTCTGAATTTTCTGTAGTTAGAATTATAGAGTGTGTATTTTTGATACCCAACACTTTTGGTTGATGTTATGTTGGTGAGAGTCCAACATTGTTTGCATGGAAGTAATGTATTCCTTTTCTTTGCCATAGACTAGTCCACTGTGTGACTATAAAAGTAACCAGCCACAGTCCCTAAAATGCGTACCAGCAGGTCAAGATACCAGTTACAAAATGTGGCCCAAATTTCATACTATTTTTGTATTTAGAAGCACACACAACCAACTCAAAAGTTCAAGAGAGGACGAGGCAACACATTGACATTCAACTTCTGAAAGCCCCGAAATGACCCCTTTTCACCAAGAGGGGTGAAATGACACCCTTACAAGCTGCTTAAGAGGTCAAGAAGTCCTTCCAAAATTAGGTTGCCTACTTTTCCTTATTGACTGATGAGAGTTCTTATTACCAGACACAAATTCTTTGTAGGGTTCATATATTGCAAATACCTTCTCCCCCACTATTTTCACTTGTCATTTAACCAACTAAATTGTATCACCTGATGAATATTTGAGGTCTTTGATTTCAACAACCATCCCATTTAGCAATCATCTTTGTACTTTAGCTTCTTGGTGGTTTATTTAAGAAAGCTTTGCTTATCTCAAAATAAACATGCTATTCTTTACACCCATTTTTCTAGAAATTGTATTACTTTTACTTTTCCATTTTATTCTCAAGTCAGCTGAACTTGCTCTAAGTTTACCCATTAGGTGTATTGTTATTCCTGCAGGAGGAAGTTAAGAAATGGGCATAGGCGGTGGGTTAGGAACAGATACACCAACCCCCAAGTCCATTTATCAGCCTGAATGAGAAACCATCGGAGACCAGGAAGGTGCCCCCCAACCCCGCCCAAGTCAGTTAAAAATGGAATGTTCAGAACACCAACATAATAGCACAAGAGCAACAGACCAAACTGGAATGAGAAACACAGGGAAGCACTTTGGGCACAGGAGGGAGAAGGAGGGAAAGAAGGGCTGAAGAGCTGGGGGTGGGGGGTGGGGATAGCGTGAGAACACAGAGGTCACCTGGAAGGTTTCTATGAATCTAGAAACCTGTGGAAAGGTTTGAAGTAAAGAAATGGCATTATTAGATTGTAGTTTTAAAACATTCTAGCTGAAAGAGGAATGGATTTGAATGGAGTGTGGTGATGCAAGTGGGAATAGAAAAAGTAGGCACAGTAAAATAATTTTTTTAGTAAAATCAGCAGGGCTTGATGGATTCATGGGAAAAAAAGAAAGTGTTAAAGACTGGTGTGTAATGAGCATAAAAATAAAAAAAATATATCAAGAATGTTTGCCTTACTGGCTCCTGGACACTGGAGGACAGGAAATGGCAAAACTGCTACCAAGGACATATTTAAATTTGGGCAATTCTTTTTCTGTCCATTTATTTTTCATAAGCTATGCTAATGAACTTACGTCAGTGTGTTGATGGGGAGCTGGTTGGAAGTTAATCACACAAATGTGCAATTGCAAGAGCTGGAATGGGTTGATTAGGAATCCTAAAGAAAATCAGGTTATTCTTCAAAACTGTGCTCTGGACACTATCCTTAGTAGAATTGCTGGCCAGACATAGCAGGAACATTTTATGTTACATATAAGAGTGAGCCAGTTACTGCTGGCAGGAATAACACTTATGAACATCAGAATAGAATACAGGAATTCACTTATGAACATCAGAATAGAATACATTTCTCTCCACCCTGACTATAAAACTGATCTCTAGGGCAAGTGGTGAACATGTCTCCTTTACCATGTTAGTTACATACTCCAAAAAATGCTCCACTTTGACCTGGCTTAAGTAAATACTATGGAGAACCTAGGCATGTGTTGGAGATATGTGAGTGCAGACCTAATTTGCACTTGGGGATGGTTATTGGGTGTATTCAGTTCCATTCTATTAATATTTATTAAACATTAGGTACTATGAGACTGCACCAGAGATTAACATTTCTAGGAAGTAGTCACTGTGGAGAAAGAGTGCAGAGTAGAAAGAAATATGTCACTAATTTCGTTCAAGTCATTTATTGGGAATCAAGCATGTACCTGTCACTCACATCAAACTGTATTCAAGAGTCGTCTGAATCTAGAACCCAAGCACACAAAAATACACGTCTTTATGTTGAGAGATTAAGGGAGTAGAGAATTGTGTGGATCCCATGAAATTTTCTAATGAATCCTATGAAGATAAAATTTCCAAATAGTGTTCTTTAGTCTCACATGTCATATTTGCCTTTGATTTCTAGGTCTTCCATCATTCTTGCCCACTTTTTTTTTTTTTTTAAAGATTTATTTATTTATTCATACAGAACTGGGGTACAGGCTAGAGATGCGGAGGGTGAGAGGATTCACCAGAGACAGAGCAGGGAGCAGAACAGGCAGATCGACGAAGTACACTGCTGAGGGGAGCAGCGGGCGGGTCAGGAGAGGTCTGCCGCGCCATGTGGTCACCTCCAGGGCAGGCGGGAATCGAACTCATGCGGAAGCGGCTTTAGATTCTCAGTGCAGTGCTTTAACCCGCTGCGCCACCAGGGAGGGCCCTCTTGCCCACTTTTTAAAGATAAAATGTTATATCTACCCTACTTAAGCCTGGAAATACCAAAAATGTTCACCACCTAAATTTTTGACTCATAAAATGGAAAAAGAATAACTAAATGCTTGCTTGATAAAGTTATAGCAAGTGCAGATGGTACACACACTACTCCTTTTCTGCCCTCCCAAGTCATACATCAAGGATGGGTTTTGCTTATTACATTAGAACTTATATGCTTCGGTGCCCATGAAACTAAAACATCATGGAGGACTGAGGACCGGCCAGGATGGCTCTGACAGCATCTAGCTTTGAATTTACTTTATACTTGCGGCTGCTCCCAGGCCTAAACATTCATCCCGCTACATCGTCTAGTCAGCTTCAGATAAACTCAGAAATTTATGTTAGCTAAGAGGTTTTAAATTGTACTGACTCGCCACTTACATGGGTTGTCTTGCTAAAATGTGTAGCAGATCATGCTTATAAATATCTGCCATGCTTATAAACTTCTGTTGATTCCATGATGATGAGTTCCCAAATTATGAAGCCCTTAATTACTTGACTCCTGTTAACCTCACGAACATTAACTCCCATCACCTCCCGGCAAAGGTTCTGGGCTGCTCACAGTTTTTATATTTGAAGTTCAAAACATGTCTCATGACTGGGCCTTTTTTTTTTTTAAGACTTATTTATTTATGCATACAGAGCTGGGGTACAAGCCAGAGGTGCAGGGGCAGTGAGAGGCTTCACCAGAGACAGAGTGGGGAGCAGAACAGGCCGACCGACCAAATACACTGCGGAAGGGAGCAGCGGGCAGGTCAGGAGAGATTTGTAGCGCCATGTGGTCACCTCTGGGGCAGGATTGAACACGCACTGAAGCAGCTGTGGCTAGCTTGCAGTTGCTTCGTCCTAACCTGTTTCGCGACCAGGGAGGGCACTGACTGTTCCTTTACACTTTGTCTGCCAAAGTTTCCCCCAATCATTTCCTTTCTTTTTGGAGGCTGATTATGTCTCTGCCTACTATTCCTGATTCTTTGCATTTCCTAGACATAGATAAGTCTGTATTCCTTATTTCCTTGAACCTAGGTGTGGCCATGTGATTTGCTCAGCCAATGCAAATGTGAGAAGTTTATTTGTTACTTTTTTGGGAATCAAGACTCTGGGTATGACTGTAACATCCCCTTGCTGAATCATCTGAGAAGACTAGTGTTCAAGTTTATGGAGTTATGTAGCTGTGGACCACTGTGTCAATATGTAAATAACAGTTAGTTGCCCAGGTGAGTGATCAGACCACAGTAGATTTGTCTATGTGAGACGTAATTCTCTATTTCGAAAATGCCCTGCAAGCCCAGCATGGTTTCTTGCCACACTAAAACCTATTCACTGAAAACAGTCACACCCACCAACTCTACAGGAAGATTTGCCAGTTCACTCTTTTGTATTGCCAAAGTGTTTGGTTAACCTATGTTTTAGGGAATGCCATATTTTATTATTATTGAATTCTTTATACATATGTTTCTCTCATTAACCTGTGACTTCCTCAAGGTTCAGGATCATGTATTTTTAATCTCCATGTCCCACAACTGATCATAGTTACTGGAATATAGATGTCCAATAAATATTTATTGGGGCCTCAATTCTGTCCCTGGCTCTGTTGAGCAATTCATTTAGTAGCAATGTTCTTTCAGCATCTTCTTGTGTAAATGTAGATGAGAGTGGCCTCTCTATCCCATCAAGGTCAAAGGCGTTAACAAGGTGAAGAACTTGGAAAACTAAACGATAAATTATTATTGCTATGAGTTGGGGCCAAGACTATTTGAGAAAGAGCAGAACTGCTTGAAATATGGGAGATGCTTTTATATTCCACTTATTTTTATAGTGTTCTCAAAGAGCTTTCTTTCTTTTTAGAACACACTTTTTAACATCACTGGAGAAAACAGAGGACAATGAGAGTGATTTCCCAGGCCATAACATCCTTTGACCAAACTTTCAGTCTTTGTTTCCTGTACTGGCCGGCCAGCATCCTCTCAAGAATGATTCTCCCCACAAGGAAGTGGGATTCTGCACATTGAAACAAATGCTGTTGGTGCCTTGTCCTTCTCTGCCCAAGACCCACAACTTCTAGAGCTAACTTCCAACTCTGCTCAAGGACTCTCTCTGCTCAGTGTGTATGAAACTGAGGCCCAGCGTTCCTGAGTCAATGCTCCCTGGCAACAGCCTTCAACCACTGGCGGGCTAGAACATGGGGGTAGGCACCCCAGCCTCCCCATCGTTCGGGTGGGAGAGGTACCTTTTTTTCCTTTTTATTGTACTATTTTTTAAAAGATTTATTTATTTATGCATACAGAAGTGGGGTACAGGCCAGAGGTGTGGGGATGAGAGGATTCACTAGAGACAGAGTAAGCAGCAAAATAGGCCAACTGACTGAAATACACTGCAGAGGGGAACAGTGGGCAGGTCAGGAGAGGTCTGTCACCATTTGTGTCCCCCACAACCCACCCCCCACAAGGGATCCCCCTGACAAGGGATAGAATTCAAAGTGCTGTACTTTAACCCATTGTGCCACTAGGGAGGGGCCTGTACTTTTTTTTTTTTTTTATTGAGGTCATGCTGGTTTATAACACTGTATATGAGTTAGAAATATAGATTCATACCTCTTAAGATGTATATTATCATCAGCAGATAGGGCAACTAACCTGATCTCAACCTAGGTGGATAAGCCAGAAGTGTAACAGTCCCAGGCCAATACTTCACCTGGCAGGAGTCAGAGGCATGGAGCTGGGACCCCACTCCCAAAACCAGGAAAGGACTCTGGGCCTCTGGTCAAGGTTAAAAAGAGGCCACCCCCCCCCCCCCGCCCCAGACCCAGATACTGGTGGTAATAGGCAAGAGTCTGCATTTATTGACTAGCGACAAAGCAAGAAAGGAGCACTCTGTGCATGAGAGGGAGACTCCGGATGTGTGGAGGCCTGGGGGCTTCATAGGTTTTGGACTGGGATTTGAGACAAAAGGACTTAACAAGTAGTCTGGACGTGGCTTCGGCCCATCACTGTTGCTGATTGTGCCCATCATTCAGCTGCAGCTAGGGGTCATGCAGGCTGGCGACCATCTCCAAGGTCAACATCTCCTGGACGCTCTGTGCCCACAGCTCCAGGTTGAAACAGTTCTGTCTCAGGTCTGGGACTTGCTTTTTCCCCTGGGTCTTTTTTAAAATGAGTGCATGAGTTTTCAGTTGAGTTATGTTTGACTGTCCAGTGTACCACCGTAGTTCACCTTCCAGCCAACCGCCCATTTTCCATTGCCAAAGTCCACTGCGCGTCCTGCCCTCTTTGTTCTTTCCTCTCACCTCCTGCTCTCCTTCCCCACCGCTATCTTGGTGCATCAGTTGTGTTGTCAGCTGTCAAGGGGACTTTTTCTTTAAAAAAAAAAAAAAGAGTTATTTATCTATGCATACAGAAGTAGGGTACAGGCCAGAGGTGCAGGGGCGGTGAGAGGATTCACCAGAGACAGAGTGGGGAGCAGAACAGGTAGATCGGCAAAGTAGACTGCTGAGGGGAGCAGCGGGAGGTCAGGGGAGGTCTGCTGCACCATGTGGGTCAGCTCCAGGGCTGGGGTCAAACTCGCACTGAAGTGGCTGCAGCTAGCTTGCAGCGCTAAATCCTAACCCATTGTGCCACGAGGGAGGGCCAAACGTGACTTTTTAAGCTTGTCTTTATTTGACTCTTAGTTTAGTTATTTTATATTCCACATCTTAGTGACACCACCCGGTATTTATCTTTCTCCTTCTGGCTCTGTAACTCCCCTTTTCCCATAGCAGCCAGCTTGATAAACTGTAAAAAGAGAGCTCAGGAATGCCCAGGCTGGAGGGGAATTAGTGGAATAAACAACAAGGACCCAGGAAAATTTATGGCAGCAAGTGTCTAAACCCAAATTCATCAGGTTTTTAACCTCTTGCTTATCAGCTTGTGGGACACTAAATTTCTTGCAAACCTTTTTTGCCCTTGATTCCTGTCTTGTCCCCATCCCTGTCCTGAGTCCCTTCTTATCTTGCTACCACCCCACACCACCATGAAAGCACCCACATCCTCCACCCTAGTCCTCTGGGCCCCTCTCTCCTTGGCTCCACCACCTCCCCCTGTCGTGTTTTAAAGTCTCCTGGCAGGCGGGCCTGCTCATTCTCTATCTACACTGGCTTCCTTCCCACCCCAGTTTTCTCTCTCTAGAATTCCTGCAAATAAACTATTTGCACTGAAATCTTTGCCTCTGGCTCTGTCTCTGGAGAACCCAACATAAAGTAGGCTGCCCTCCCCCAAAGAGTTCTTAACATTTAATACAAAAAAACTAAGAAATAGGCCCTCCCTGGTGGTGCAATGGGGAAGGACACAGCACTGTAAGCCAGCTGCAGCCACTTCAGCACAAGTTCCATCCCCGCCTGGGAGTTGACCACAGGGCGCAGCAGACCTCTCCTGACCCACCTGCTGCTCCCCTCAGCTGTGTGCTTGTCAGTCCACCTGTTCTACTCCTCGCTCGCTCTGTCTCTGGTGAATCCTCTCACCGCCCCTGCACCTCTGGCCTGTACCCCAGTTCTGTATGCATACATAATACATTTTTTTTTTTTAAGAAAAAGTCACCCTTGATAGCTGACAACACAGCTGAAGCATCAAGAGGGAGGTGAGGAAGGAGGGCAGCAGGCGAGAGGAAAGAACATAGAGGGCAGGAAGCGCAGTGGACTGTATGCATAAATAACCTTAATTTTTTAATATTAAGAAATATACATATTTATTAGATATAACCATAGAGTATAAATAAAGAACATTAAAAACATATAAAATAAATAAAAAGAGCAGAAAAATCAAAAGTTGATGCTGGTGCCTACACATTTCTCAGATTTACAAGGAATTGTTATGAAAGAATTGTATTGTTTTATCAAAAATAAACGAAGGGCAGAGCATCTTATCCCAGGTGCTGGCCATCGTAAGAAACAATTTCCAGAAGTCTCCTCCTCCACTTCTGGGGAGGGGCCCTCCGGCATGTGTCAACCTGCTGCTCCCTGGGTGGGCTGGGGTGGGGGCCCAGGCTCAGATCTTGAAGGGGTGCAGGATCTTCAGACTCAAGCACGAGACTGGTCCCAAATGACACAGGTGTGCTCACCTCAGCGCCGGACATCCACATGTCTCTTTCGTGGAGGTTTTCAGTCACTGGAGAGGCAACGTCCAGAACTAGCCTTTATTCTTCCCCCTTCATCCAACTTTGAAACTGGGGATCATGACAGTTGAAGCAGAACTGATCTTTAAATCTTGTTACCTTCTGATTTCTAGCTTCTCCCTGATATTTTTTCTGGCTTTCAGAGAATAAATTAGGCACAATTTTCATGCTGGCTTGAATTTACACTGAAGGGTGTCAGAACTTAAACTTGCCTCCTTACCAGCAAAGCAGACCCCCAGAGAAACACAAAACAGGTACAGAAATATTTTAGCCTGGGAACTGGGGCAAAGGGAGGGGAAAATTCAGACTTTATTACTTTTTTACTTCGAAAAATTGTGTTCCTTTTAGCTAATGGAATTAATACTTTTTCTCAAGTGAATTCTCTAGGGTTGTAATCACGGCTAATTATTAAAAACAAAAAACGTTTTGGCCCTCCCTGGTGGTGCAAGAGGTTGGAATAAAGCGCTGTAGCTAGCCGCAGCCGCTTCAGCGCTAGTTCAAGGAGCCACGTGGCGTGGCAGACCTCTCCTCTCCAGCCCGCTGCTCCCCTCACGAGTGTACTTCCACGATCTGCCTGTTCTGCTCCCCACTCTGTCTCTGGTGAAGCCTCTCACTGCCCCCACACCACTGGCTTGCACCCCAGTTCTGTATGCATACATAAATATTTTTTAAAAAAGCGACAAAGTTGAATAAAAAAAAAAAAAGACAAGTTTTAAGAGGCACGTTAAGAGGGAAAATAATGCAAACTTGGGCTAAGCATCCGTGTGCCCTGCACACTCCAGCCACTTTCCCAGTCACCACAGCTGCATGGGGTAATTCGCACTGACTGTGAGCAGCAGACGTGACTGTATCGCCTGCTGGGTAGCTGTTCCCGCTCTGAAGTGAGAGTGCAATTTGCTTCTAAAGGGACCGTTGGCAGCTTTTCAGAAATACCAGTTAAATTTGAAAATGGACTTGGGAACAATGTCAATTTATGCCAAACCAACTCAGTTATTGACCTTGGGTGAAGAAAGCAGAAGGAACTGTTTTGGAAATAGAACATTTTCAAATTAAAGGATCGACTTGCTCATATCACCTTCATTCTGGGATTCTGGGATTCTGTCCTACTGGTGAACTGCTTGTTTTAACATAGCATCCTGCACCATTAATATATATTTTTTTCTCATACATTGTGCAACAGGTATTTCATATTCATTCTGTAAATGCTCACTGAGAATTATGCTCAAGGCACTATGTGAAATTTTCCTAAATGAAGAATGAAATGAATGAGGACATCGAGCAGTCATCTATAAGGCAGTGGTGAGCAGTGGGCTAAGGGAATTAAAATACAAGCAGGATTTGGTTAGCGGGCATACATCACATAAGCTTGAATTTTCTGTCTCTGTCTTTGTCTCTGTCTCTCTCACACACACACATGCACACTTTCAGAATCCTCAGGATCTAAGGACATTCAAGACAAGTAGTAAAACTTTAACAGCAGAAAAGTGTCTCTATGATTCTTGGGAGTTTAAAGACCTGGAGGCTAAATCTATTCTGCCAGTGACTTTCCACTTGAACTTCAGCTTATAAATTCACCTGTCTCCACTTCAATTTCCTATGAAGTTGGAGACTGCTAGTTTACAACTTCATCCTAGCACCCAGGATAATGCCTAATACTGGAAGATCTCAACAAATATCTCGTGAGAGAACGAATAGAATGGTTTGGTTTCAAATGACTAGGCTAGGTCACAGATAAATGCAAAAGACATACTAACAGTTTCTGGCTATGCCTGCCTTAGGGGCAGACTTCAGATTAGACACAGAATCTAATAAAAGAGTTAGATGTGGAGGACAGCTGAGTTCAAGGAAACGAATGGATATGGGCTGAAAGTTACCCAATACCTTGCCCAGCAGCACTGGTGTCGGGTGAAGGGAGGGTGGAAAGGGGACATGGTTTAGGTGGTGGGAGGAAAATAGTGAGCTGATGCGTGTCCAAAAGGTTTGTCATAGAATCAGAGCACTGAATTCAAAGCCCAGTGTTATCTCCCTTCTGATGACTTCAAGCAAAGCTAAGTCTTCATTTTTAGTTGATTCCATAGCATATTGTATTTTTCACTTTTATTATTAACATTGTTCATTGTCAATTTTGTTTGCCTATTTCTCTCAAGGTTATGTGGTCTTAAAGACTAAAATGTGTAGCACAGGGAAGATAGTATTTGATGGATAAATACAGCATCTTAAACATGAACATTCACATATGTCATGACTGTGCCCCCTTACTTGAACATTTACAAAATTTAAGCTTATATTTTATAATCTTTCTTGACTGTTAGGAAATGAAGGTTTTATTGTAACTTACTTTACAAAGGGAGAAAGGGACGATATTTCCTCACAGTTGTCCTCTGAGACATTTCTCCATTTCACTCCTTTCATAGAAATGATTAATCACTTCTCTTCCATCTTGCAACAATTGGTTCTTTAGGTCATCCACCAAACACACACCATGACCTTTTGAAAACCCAAATATAGACTTCCCACAGAAGTAAATTGGATAGCATTTTCTTCTGTTGTGACAATATTGAGTTTGCAGTAAATAAAATCAAGAGAAGGAAAGAAACAGTGTCCTCGTTTTGGAGAGGAATTCTGACACTGTCAGGTGGTGCTTATTAAATGGTTCATCAGGAATTGTCATTGAGCAAAATTTATTGTAGGCAAGAAAACAAATTTGTAAAACACTGTTCCAACTGGCCATCTGCCAGTTATCACAAAATAGCTTTATGTGTAATACTTTTCATTTTGATAAACAAATTTTACTTAAATACATTTACCTTGTTACCTGGCATTATAAGTAGAGCAACTTGTTGGTCAATTTATTTGGAATTGGACACTGCTGTTGATGAAACACTGTTTCCAAAGTTACAACATTTAATGCAGTCGATCAAAGTTTCATTTACCAGACAAGGACATTTCTTGTTGACTCCAAGGACTTGGATGAGAGGCAGAGGGTCTGCTTCCTTGTCAGAAGGATAGATTTCCTCTCTCTGCTTAGTTTACTTCAGGTGGTGAGGGATACACTAACCTAATTTTCTACCGACGTTCCCTTGATGTCTTTCTTGGCAACTGCTGACTCCCCTCCTATACCCTGGCATCACTGAAAATAGCTCAGTTTCGTGCCCTCTTCAATGGGCAGTAGCCTCCACAGAAGGACAGGGAATCTTTGATTTAGGACCTTGAACATTATTAAAACAACAATAGACAAACTTTTCCTCAAATGAGTATTGCCCATGACTACTCTTTTATTTTGCTTGTGTGGGACATTTTAGCCTAGAATGAAAGTCTACCTTTTTTTATGAGTGGGGTTCATCACTTTAACTTGGACAGTCAAAGGATTCAATCCCTAGATTTTAAAAAATAATCTGACAAGAGGCAAACACTATTTTCCTATGTAACGTGAAATTTGCTAATAAAATTACAAAGGAATGTTTATTAAAACATTGGCAAACCATGCTATTCATTAAATAAATTTGTATTTATGAGTCGGATTGTTCATTTTGGGTTCTTTGAACACAAAGACTCTGACTTGGAAGAGCTCACAATGTATTGGAGGAACCATAAGCCAAAATGTTTATTACAGAGAAATAGCTACTATAGTAGAGTGAGGGTAAAAGCACTGAGAAGGGTCTTTAGCCTTTCATCTGAGTTGTGTCCAGTATCACACTCTTCTGGATATTTTACATACATTAACTCACGGCTAAAAGACTAACATAATCAAGGAATCATTGAAGATAGTAATAGCTCTTTTAAAAATAGGTACAGATTTAAAGACATTTTCATGCACTCAGATGGAATATGGATTAGTAATTTAGTAATCGGTGACCTATATAATAACATGTATTTGCTCTTTGTCCAAACAGAAAAGGCAGACAGAAGAATATAGAGAGCTGGAGACAAAGAATTGGAGAAAGAATTTGCTGAGAACTCTGGGTAATATAACAGCTGGCCATTTTCATTTATTATTTGTTTGCAACCAAGAATGCACAGACCTCTGTATAACAGCATTCATTGACAAAGGGAAACCAGGCCAAGGGGAAACTGTCTAGCAAGGAGAAACTAGGTAAGTTTGTCTAGGGGAGGGTGCTATTTCCATTTGCATCACAACAGTAACATTTATTGGTTGTCAACTCTCTGTGAGGCTCTAAATCTGTGAGGCCATGCACTCATTCCACATTTTCCCCAAACAAACAAGGTAAATCTCTGGGCCTGAAGCCTTTAAATGATTTCTCTAGACTGATTCATAGTAGCAGAGCTAGAATATGAACCCAGACCTGGTCAATCAAGAAGAGGTAGATGATGAACCCCAAGTTACTCAGTTCTGTTGATGCTTCCACTGCTCATTTCTGAACATATACTTAATATCATAAAAAGTATCAGTGCTATAATACAGAATTAATGAGAGGTCCTCCCTGGTGGCACAAGGGGTTAAAGTACAACACTGTGAAGCTGTCTGCAGCCACTGCAACACTAGTTCGAACCCCCAGCCAGGGAGCTAACCCACATGGCACAGCAGACCTCTCCTGTCTTGCCCGCTGCTCCCCTCAGCAGTGTATGTCAATAGATCTGCCTGTTCTGTTCCCCACTCTGACTTTGGTGAATCCTCTCATGCCCTGTACCTCTGCCTGTACCCCAGTTCTTATATGCATAAATAAATAAATATTTCAAAAATATATAAAATTAATGATATTGAAATGACAAGAGCTATAAACAATTAAAAAGAGATAGGTTTTATTTAGCATTAGCCTGTGAAAACTTATTTAAAAAGCCCCAAAGTTAGGGTTTAAAATTAAGTTCCTATAATCAGCAAAAGAAAAATATATCTCATGCTCTATTAATAGTAAATGTGTCCTTTATAAGTAATCATGTAAATTAAAAACACAGCTTATCGTCTCTTCCTTTCCCTACCTTACAATTGCTACCATTGATTTTATAATCTCTTTCTAATTGCTAGTTTTCATTAATTGGCTAATGAAATTAATAGTAAACTCAGTCGTGCAGCAAAGTTCTTTAAAATTACTAACTCCCTTCCCTTGGCAACAATGCTAGGTCAACAGGTTCTGGATTTCTCAGCTGTTTGCAGAGCAATTTGGTCTTCTTTGTAACCAGTGTCAATAAGGAAGTTCTTAACACTGAATTTCAGAAATCATCATTGACATCTTTCAGTCTCTCCATATATCAATTATTTACTCCTTGGGTTATTCCTGCAATCCCTGCATGGGATTTTTGCTTTTGTTAAGTATAATGTCACATTTTCCCATTCAAAATGTAATTTTCTTATAGGCAATCAAAAGTCTCAATCTTAAGATTATAAAAATTGAAGCTATAGTCTGACTCATTACAATGAGAGGGCAAGAAAAGGAAATAGAAAATTGGCCTTCTGTTTCTTACACCAGAATTTTCATAGATTCAGAAAACCTTTTTACTGGTTTGCTAGAAGCAAAGATCAGACTTTTACCCCTCCAAATATCCATGCCTTTAGATAACATGAATCATCAAAAATATTTGGAAGAATTGGCCTTGCAACCTAAATCTCACTTTCGTAACCCTTTGTAGATGGATTGGTTTGAAGTGATCCCCCGTTCCTAGTGTTCACTCTTAGGTTTACTGAGGACAAGGTGTGTTAGTTGTATTCTTTAAAGATAGCGACATCTATAAAGATAGCTATATGTAATAGGAATTACATAGGGTAGGGATTCACCTTTCTTGAGATGCTGGAATCTTTTTTTTTTTTTTATACATACAGAACTGGGGTGCAGGCCAGAGGTGCAGAGGCAGTGATAGGATTCACTAGAGACAGAGTGGGGAGCAGGACAGGCAGATCGACAAAGTACACTGCTGAGGGGAGCAGCGGGCGGGTCAGGAGGGGTCTGCCGTGCTATGTGGATTCCTCCAGGGCGGGGAATCGAACTTGCACTGAAGAGGCTGTGGCTTGCTGGCAGTGCTGCGTCCTAATCCGTTGCACCACTAGAGAGGGCTCAAGATGCTGAAATCTTAAGAAATGTTTCTATTCACATGATTTTACAACATAAAAATACATGCTCAGGAAAAAAGAGTAGAAATTACTTAATTCAAGAACCTCACCCAAGGTCATTATCAAAATAGCAGTTGTTGGAAGTACAGGCAACACTTAGCTCTAATTCTGGTGAGAATTTGGAGGAAAAATGGTACATCATAATTCTTAGAACCTTTGTTAATTATAAAGTAAGTGAATTAATAAAAAAAGCATGATAGGTCATTAAAAATGAACTCTTAACACTCAATTTTAACTGTACTTTAATACATGGCAGCTTAAATAAGGATCTTTGATTTTCCTAAGTTACCTTCTAAGGTAAGAAAGAAACAAGTAACTTTTGAAAAGCTCTAGTTGTGGGAACAGAGAATTAAAAGTTCTCTTGTTGAAAATTAGAAGCAGATTATATATGCCCTTTACCGAATTTCCAGCCATCTAGCTTTGTAATTCTGATGACCAAATATATACAACATGTACTTAATGATAACAATGTATTTTGATTAGGCAAGTAGTATGTGAGTTCGAGACCTTATTTTTTAATAATTCAGAGGTTGTGCTTACTGTTTAACTATTTGTAAACCATTCATATGTGATGTCATTAACCACAAGGTCATATATTTTTGGTGCCAGGAGTGTGGGGGTGTGTTTATACTGACATGGATCTTGAAAGATGTATAAATGAATTTTTCAAAAGGCAGGTAGGAATAGATGAAAGAAAGATGTGCTACTGAAAGGAATAACGCAGCACAAAGGTCTACTCGCCTTCTGAGACCAGTAAATAAAATATATTTGAAATATCTGAGGATCCTGCCAGATGAAAAATATTGAATACATTTTCAAGTTTTTTTCTTTTTATTTAAAGGTCAGATTGAGGTTTATAAAAACACACCCTGGTAGAATGGGAAGAATCAATCAATCTTGTGGAAGCTGTGTCTCTAGGACCAAAGCATCGAGCCCTGACTGAATGACAAACTCCCACACTTCCTCCCTCAATGAATATTTTACTCAAAAATTGGAATCATGCAGATAAGACTGAACTGGTAAATTCCATAGGATTGAAACATAATAAAATGGAAGAAGAGATACTGTCCCAGAAAACATTTTAGATATTGAAACATCCACATAGATGGACTATTGTTTTTAACTAATGGCCCTCTTGACAGTATTACAGTATGGACATAAATAAACAGTAATAGAATAAAGAGAAGGGATTGACTAGGGGTGTTTTTGCATCAATTCCATCGCTTTGTTCTGTCCCTCCCTGCTGGCCCCATGGAAACAGGGATGAGGAGGGATGTCAAAGGCAAGGTCATGACTAATTCAAGCCTCAGAAGACCCTGTACGTGTTTAACAGCAACTTTAGGACATCTTTTCTATGGGCTACATTTATTGAACAATTTCTTTGGTATAGTGGCTGAGAAACTGCACTTGAAATCAAGAGAACAGAATTTGTCTCATCAGAAGGAAGATGAAGACAAGCAATTGAATCCCTCTAAGCCTGCTTTCCTTACCTAGAAAATATGTAAGGTGCTATCCTGATGCTTTCTTCTACAGATGCTTACTCTTCAGTATAAAATGACCGTCTGCAATGTCCTGGGCCTTGGCAGCCAGAAGAATGCCTTTGTCAACATAATAATGACTGTTGTTTTTTTTTTTTTAATAGAGTATCACTTCATTTGATTCATTTGCTATTCCTGAAAATTGAGTTAGTCAATGAAGATTATTCTTCTCTGTTTCCAGGTGCATTTATCTCACCTATCAGAGCAAATTACAGTAAAAGGCACAAATCCACAAATTCATCCTCTTGAAATTGTGCACCACAGGAAGGAAATCCCTCAGTGTAATGATGGCCCACAGATCTGGCACCACCTCTCCTCCACCAACCCCACCAGCTCAGCCTTTACCTCCTAAACCTGCACCTTCTAGTCTGTGTCCTCACCTCCTACCAATTATGTGCAGCTTAAAATCCACAACTCCACAACTCTCTTCCTCTCAGGGTGTTCTTCATCTCTGCTTCCCTTTTGAAGGTTTTCCCAAGGGGCTCCATTCTGAGTCCCCCCTACTACATGACTTAAGGAATACTGATACAGTCAGAGGTGTTCAGATTACTCACCCTTACCCCAGCTTCCCTAACATTGTGAAGTGACTTTTCTTTTCATAATTAACTGAGCATGAGTGATTCTTTGCCCCTTGTAAAGAAAGAAAGCATTTTCCTAGAACTACTTGTAGCTATTACCCTGCTTCAATCTGCATTAAGATTTTCTGCCTACTTCAATGCACATATTTTTGGGAAGATGATGAATGAAGAATTGCTATAGACCTAGTTTCTAGAGCTGTCTGGCTATGTGGCTTTAGATCCTGAATATAACTGTGATTAAAGAAAGAGTTCTAGGTCATATCCTTGTCTCACCAGTTATGATATAAAGACCAGGGTAAAAAAATCTGCTATTAGGATGTAGAAATGCTATAGGGACCTCATGAACATGCTAGAAGAAAGTCTTTTAAATATCAGGATAGAAACTTAATTTTTGCTACCCAAGCAATTCTTTAGATTCACATGAAACTTAGTTCAGTAGTCACATGTATCATATTATTTTAATGGTAGATAAACTGGCCTAAGTATAAATTCATCACATGCAGAGGACCATGAATGACCATAAAAAGGTACATGGTGGAGAAACCAACGAAAGAATAATTGCCATAAAATTATATAAAGCAAGTCAATATGGCCTGATGTGATTCATCTTCATGTTTTAATATATTTGTACACCAAAGACATTTTGTCCAACATGAGACAATTCTGATGGGTCCCCTCAGTCTTATCTGTGTGGTCAGATAGCTTCCAAGGCTGTATCAAAGCTGCACTTGTTCCTCTGCTCAGTTGACTCAGGGAAACTAGAGCTGACCCCAGTATTTGCCACTGTTTTTTCACCTGCTATACCCATCTGTGTTGCTTAGAAATCTATGCATAGGTTTCTCTGAAGTTTTCTTTATTTTGAAGATTGTCACTATTAACAAGAACGTCCACAATGAGATACCATCTCACAGCTGTGAGAATGACCCATATTAGAAAGACCAGAAACAATGTGTGTGAGAGTGTAGAGAAAAAGGTCCCCTCATACACGGTCAGTGGGAATGTAGGCTGGGCCAGCCCTTGTGAAAAACAGTATGGAGGTTTCTCAAAGTATTAAAAATAGACCTTCCAGCAATTCCACTCTTACTCTCGGGCGCCTACTCAAAGTATGCAAAAACATTAATTCAAAGACAGGTTTGCACTCTTACGGTCACTGAAGCACTATTTACAACAGCTAAGTTGTGACACAAGCTGTGTCCAAGCACGTGCATGGAATGGATAGGATAATGTTAACTGAAATGAGTCAGCAGGGGAAAGTCAAAGACAGGATGGTTGCACTTCTATGTGAGATGGAGGGGAAATAATGGATCAGATTACACCAAAGCAGTAGCAAATCCCAGAATCTGACTGTAGATTTGAGGCTACAGGACAGGGGGAGGGTGGAGAGGAGGGTGTGCAGGAGGACCGTGGACTAAAGAGAAAGACTATGGTGCTCTGTGGAAGATGGGGTACGGTGATATTCATTCGACGGGCATGATCCTCTACCTCTCAATCACATACAATGTGATTAACTATTGTTACCTCAAAACATTTTTTCACTTAAAAATAAAACAAAGAACATCCAAGATCACTGTTGAGACATGAAACAAAGAACCTCCAAGATAGCTGTTGGGGATTTTTCCACAAATTTTACCATCAAGATTTGGAGTTTATTCTGATTGCAGTAATTATCCTGATTAGTGAAATTACTTCATTTTAGAGCCTTGGTCTGAGAGCCTGCTGAAGTAGCTATGAAAATCTGAACAAAAACATGTTTTCATTTTTCATTTGCTCTAGGAAATGAGATTGCATGAAAGATGGGTCATAACAATGACTATCCATAAAGAAGAAAACAAAGCAAATATTAGTGAAGTAGAGAGATGATGCAGCCGAAGGAGCTCAGACACTTACCCAGCGTCAGGAAGCCCATTTGGTGGTGAGTGAATGGGAATGCAGCTGCTTTACCAGCATACTGCACAACAGATCCCTCAGGCCAGTCTGTACCATCTTGCCACCAAAGCAGTCCACAAACCTTGAATGCGACAGACGTGAGTTTAGCCGTTAGCTCTTTACTTGAGTTTACCTCCATCCTTCAAATCTCCTTCTCAATCCATCCCCAGGAATACTTTAATTGTAAGGCTTTTGCTATTTTCAAAAAATTAAGTTTATAGAGTTACAGGAAATAGAGACTGAGTTTATTTTATAAATTAGTTAGATGCATGAAATTTTCTGCAGTTTCTATCCTGTCTCCAAGGCACAGTTCAAATACTGAATAATTCCTGTGATTTTTTTTTTGTAGGTCTATTTATTTATGCATACAGAACTGGGGCACAGGCCAGAGGTGCAGGGGTGGTGAGAGGATTCACCAGAGACAGAGTGGGGAGCAGAACAGGTAGATCGGCAAAGTAGACTGCTGAGGGGAGCAGCGGGCAGGTCAGGAGAGGTCTACTGCACCATGTAGGCCAACTCCTGGCTGGGAATTGAACTCATGCTGAAGCGGCTGCAGCTAGGTTAACTTCTCAGTGTTGTGCTTTAACCCATTGCACCCCCAGCAAAGGCCCAATTCTTGCGATTCTTAACCTAACATCCCTAGTGAATTATTCTTTTCCCATAAGTTCATAATTTTTATTAAATATTCTTAATTATTTATCTACTTTTTTTAGTGCATGTGATTTTTCTTTCTTTCTTATTTTTTTTTCTTTTGCCATTTTTGTGATTAGTTTAAAATGGGATTTTTTTTTCCTTCACAGGAGTACATTTTATTGTAATTCTGGTGTGTTTTATTTTTCATCAGTCATCACTCTCAAGTTGAACCCCTCTATCCACTCTTCCCATCCAGTCCTCTCTTTCCCCCTTAGTAACCACTATATTTTTCATAGATTCCAGGAGTTATTCTTGTTGTGATTTGTTTTGGTTATTTATATGCCACATATGAGAAACCATCTGGTAAGTGTCCTTCACTTTCTGACTTATTTTGCTTAGCATAGTCACCCTGACAGAAGTTTGGATAAAGAAGGTGTGGTATCTATACTCAATGCAGCCTACTCAAGCTATTCATAAAGATGGAATCTCATCTTTTGTGACAACGTGACTGGATCCTGCGGAAGCATTTTCAATAAGAACAAATCTCTTGATCTCCGTGCTTCCATTAAAGTTCACCAAACAGTTGACCGTGACTGATTCAAAAATGATAAAAGACTCATCATTCCCCTACTGTTCTTGGAAATCACAAGAACATCACAAAAATGTGAAACAAAAATACACATTTCAGAAGAAACCTGGCACTACAAAGTAAACATAGATGAGAATTAACGATGACTGTGTGGGGAGGGAAGCAGAGATGGTGTTCCAATCTCAGGAAATGGTGGCCTCTTAATACCTGTTGGAGAGGAATATGTCTGGCCAAACCCAAGTGTGTAACAGCAGACCTGACCATGGGCCCTGCGGCAAGGGGACTTTCTCTTCATAAAAGGTGCGTGTTTGCTAGAAGCTAACGCCTTCAAGTGAGGGAGGGTGAGGTTTTGCATGCATGGCCCCACAGCTTAAAGAGTTTCCTGCAAGGCTGTCACTTGGTCCAGGTCTCTCCAACCCCAGTCTCCTGCTGGTCCTTGCTTCTTTTATACCCAGCCGCCCCTAAAGTATCAAATAGCTTTATTTTTATTTCTGACTTTTGTCTTTCTCTGCAGCTTATCATACCAAGACTGCTTAATTATTCAATTCCTTTCAGGATGCCACTGGAAAGAATTTTTGCTGTCACATACTGCTGCTTACCTTGATCTAACTTGACTTTTAATTTTTACTCAACCACAGCAATATCTGACTTTAAAAATCGTCTTAATCTCAACCAAAAACTGATCAATCCTCTGAAAAACAATTCACTGAGAACTTAATTGCTGAAAGATTAGTTTGCTAAATGACAGTTCTCTGAATATACAAAAACAATTTTAAAAGGTTTTTATAAAAGAAAAGATTTCCTAAGAATATACAATGAGTGAGTATATATTCTTATGAATGTGTTAATGAACATATGCTTCTTGGATCTATTCAATAAAAATATTACAGGAATAATATTTTAATGTAGCCAAGTTGTAAGGAATAACTAATTTGTCAACAGTTGAGGATTGTTTCTCTTCTTAAGAATATACTTTTTTAAATATGCTCATCATTATACTTTGTCAGCTTTATTGAGGTTTAACTGGCAAGTAAAATGACAAGGTAGTTAAAGGGTACGTTGTATTGATTTGATATACAGATACATCATAAAAGGATTCTCTCCACTGAGTTAATTAATGCCCATCACCTCATCTACATACCTTTTTATTTTGGTGAGAATATTTACATTCCACTCTCAACAAATTTCCATTATACAATGTAGCGTTATTGATTATAGTCACCATATTTTACCTTAGCTGTGCACACCTTATTTATCTTACAAATTAAAATTGTACACTTTTACTAACCTCTCCCTATTTCCCCACCCCTAAGATCTTGGCAATAGATTTTCTACCCACTGTTCTATGAATTTAATGTTCTTACTTTTTTCAAAAAAAAAAAATTCAAGATACAGGATACCATGCAGTATTTGTTTTCTTCTGGTTTACTTCACTTATCATAATGGCCTCACATTTCATTCATATTGTTTCAAATGGCAGGATTTTCTTCTTTCACATGGCTGCTTAATATGCTACCATGTGTATATACATATAACATATATAGAGAGGGAAATATTCTGTTGTATATATATATATATATATAATATATACAGTCATATGCCATTGAACTAAAATTGTATAGACATGTACATATGCTACATATATCTTTGTTATCCATTCACCCATGAATGGACACTTTGCTCCATATCTTTGCTATTGTGAATAATGCTGCAATGGGCATGAAAATAGAGATATCTCTTTAATAGCCTGCTTTCCTTCCCTTTGGATTTAGACCCAGAAGTGGGATTGCTGGATCATATGATAGTTCTATTTTTAAGTTTTTTTAGGAACTTCCATACTTTTTTTCCCCCAACATTCATTTGAATATGTTAAACACATTATTCTTATGAATCTCAATTTTCAGTGTTTATTTTGAATGTTTAAGTTTCAACTTTTTTTTTTTTTAAAGATTTATTTATTTATTCATACAGAACTGGGGTACAGGCCAGAGGCTCAGGGGTGGTGAGAGGCTTCACCAGAGACAGAGTGGGGAGCAGAACAGGCAGATTGACGAAGTACACTGCTGAGGGAAGCAGCGGGCGGGCCAGGAGAGGTCTGGCTCGCCATGTGGTCTCCTCCGGGGCAGGCGGCAGGCGGGAATCGAACTCATGCGGAAGTGGCCTCAGATTCTTAGTGCTGCGCTTTACCCCGCTGCGCCACCAGGGAGGGCCCTAAGTTTCAACTTTTTTAAAAAAAGATTTGTTTATTTATGCCCGCAAGAACTGTGTAAGAGGCAAGAGGTGTAGGGTGGAGGGAAGATGAGTGATTTCAACAGACAGAATGGGGAACAGAAAAGGCAGATCTACAGAAGTAACACTGCTGAGTGGATGGGACTCTACACCCTATTCCAGTGATTGAAAACTACAAATCCCAGCAGTACCAGGGAGGTAACTGTGAGGACCCAAGGGCGGGGCTAGCAGGAATGGATTCTGGGACATTTTGGGGGGATCAATAGGGCACTATTGCGTCTCACAGGCTCTGGCTCTGGCTCTGGCTGGATCTCCTGCTCTCTCGGTCTCTCGCTGGCTCACTTGGGAAGCAACTCTCCAGGCCACGTGACTTGGTATGTTCAGTCAGTCTAGCCATAAGGTATTCCACTTACTTTGTATCCTGCTCTCTTTCCCTGTGTTGTTTCCTATTCCTTTCCCCTTTTGTAAATAAACCCTTTTGTGTGTATCTGCAGTTGTGAGTGCGCTAGTGAGGTCCCACAGACAAGGCGGCCCAGTCCACTCTGGGCTACCCTGTAACAGTAAGAGAGAGGAAAGCAGAACTCCTGTTGGATGTGGTACCCTGGTGTGTATTGTAAACTTGGCAAGAATCTTTTGAGTGGATAGTGGGAAAGAAACCCAATTGGTGTGGGTCCATGAGAGACAGGCAGTGAGAAAGGGGAGACAGAGTGTATATAAATCTTCAGGAAGTTTGATTATGGAGGACTAAAACTGAATGAAGCCGAGAAAATGTGGTTTGATTTTAAATACTATGGTAGTTTAAATAACATTTTTTTTTTTTTTTTTTGGAGATAAGAGAATGTGCAATGCATTTGCATCGCTACTTGATACATTCTAGCTTTGATGCTGATCTATGGCTCAGAGCAAAAATGGCAGCGGAAGTTGAGTGTGAGAGGCTGCATGGAACTCAGTACCTTTCCCAACACTACAGCTAGGGCAATTTAAGGTGGATATGAAGGGAAACAATGGCACTCAACTCAAAAAAATGGAAACCTGTAGTGGGAGGAATCAGGAGCACCACCTGAGACTGGTGGGACCTAAGAGTTGTTCTATCATCAAAAGAAATATTTCAGTTTTCCTCTGTCTGAAACCATGAAATAGGCATCTCAATAGACACAAATGCCTGGGTTTAAACATTGAGAAGATGAAACTAGTTGCATTTGACATGATAAGAAAGACCTTAATGGCCTTTTTATCTTTAATACACACATTTAGAAATTTCAAAATCTGCCAGAAGAGGAAAGTGTTATGGTTTTAAATATCTCAATGAAAAGCTATCCTGTACCAAGAAAGTATGACTTTAATATATTCTCTACCATGATGACTGCATTTAATACACTATGCTACCTAATTCTGAATCTTAGCACATAATCAAATTCAATGTCTTTCTTCCAATTCTTGGAAGATTTTTGTCTTGGGGTAACCCCTGGGTATAGGTACTAGAGATATGGAGTTGTGGAAAGAATTAATATCTATTCCCTCCTTACTTCATTTAGTTTCTTTCAGAGGCAGACAGCCTTTCTCCCAACACATCATATAATACCCCTTATCCAGCCTCCCAGGAATAAAATCCAGGTTTCTTATTGCTGAAACTACAAGAAAAATTCATCCCCAACACATTGTCAAGTATAATGCATCTGGGAAAGCAAGTTTTTTGTGGCCTCAATGAAATATTGGCAAGATTGTTACTGCCACATCATTAGTGCCTGCAAATGGCGAGCACATATGTATTAATAATTAGCGAAAACTCACATAGGATGACATCATATACAGATGTACTAAAGTGAATACCCCTATAAAGTCAAACAAAATACTTTTCTGGCAACAGTCTAACTCATTAATAATCCTAAGGCTTGTTCCCTGAACTCACCCCCCCCAAATATTTCCCCAAAGTTGGCATGCACATCACCTTCATTTGTTCCCAGATGTGTACACCTCCCTGGTGACACTACACAGTTTGAAGATCATCTGATATTCTGTGAGGATTTCAAGTATCCAAGGATGTGATTTTCCATATTCTAGGATGTGTTTGGGGGACTAAGTTTGAGGGTGTTTAGTCATCCAGTAAAGGTGGAAAGAAATCCTACCAATGAACAATATCTCACTCAGAAAGCTGTTCCAAGCTATAAGACTCAGTTGGCATATTAGAGTGAAATGGAATATTACCAGTTTTCCCAAGTGTCAGTCATACACCAAACCTTAGGAGCCAGTCACCTTCAAACCATCTACACCTCTAGATTATATAAACTTCTCAATTAAAAAAAAAAAATCGGCCCTCCCTGGTGGCGCAGCGGGTTAAAGCACAGCACTGAGAATCTGAAGCCGCTTCCACATGAGTTTGATTCCCGCCTGCCCCGGAAGTGACCACATGGTGTGGCAGACCTCTCCTGACCCGCCCGCTGCTCCCCTCAGCAGTGTACTTGTCAATCTGCCTGTTCTGTTCCCACTCTGTCTCTGGTGAAGCCTCTCACCGCCCCTGAGCTGCTAGCCTGTACCCCAGTTCTGTATGCACAAATAAATGAATCTTTAAAAAAAAAAATCAATGAACTGGTCTAGCCTATCATTCAACCTGAATACCTTCAGCAAGTACTGATGGAGAGGTATTTAGAGTGCATGAGAAGAACACTGAAATTCATCAAACACCTGAGTGCATATCCTGGTTCTGTCATTTATTGGTCTGAGAAAGTTGGTCAATTTCTTGATAGAGACCCTTGTCTCTGTTTTATAATGGAAGAAGCAGTAACTAACTCACAGGATGAAAGCAATGTACCTACATCAATGTTTCTCTGCCAAACAAGCTCTTAATCAAACATCATCCTTTAGAGAATTTGTTTTCCCTCCATGATGTTGACTTATTTGATTCCATTTTCATTCTATAGAAGAGCTAACTAGAAATTTTTTTTAAATAATAGTTTATTTTTACATCATTTTGTGTCTTTTTCCATCTTTCTCAGTTGTAATCCCCATGGGCTTCCCATCACCAGATGACCCATGTGTCATCACCATAGTCCAGTGCACTTACCGCCACCCCCCTCCCCACCATTTTTGATCCCATTCCCCACTCTACCCCTGTAAAATGTTAAAATGTCTCTGGTATGTAGTTGTTCATTATTATTTTCTTCCCTGGGTACTTTATACTCCTTCCACGAGTGAAACCATCCAGTATTTTTCCTTTTCTTTCTGTCTTAATTCACTAAGCATGATTCCTTCTAGTCCCATCCATGTTGATGCAAAAGGCATGTGTTTATCTTTTTTGATTGCCAAATAATATTCCATTGGGTATATGTACCACATCTTTTTAATCCAATCATCTACTTTTGGGCATCTCGTTTGATTCCTTGTCTTTCCTATTGTAAACAAAGCAGCAATAAACATGGGGGTGCACGTGTCTTTTTGAATCAGTGTTTTTGTGTCTTTTGGATAGATACCTAGGAGTGGGATTACTGTATCATATGGAACCTCCAGTTTTCCATAGTGGTTGTACTACCTTCCCACCAGCAGTGCAGGAATTTTTTTCCACATCCTCCCCAATGTTTGCTGTTGCTAGTTGTTTGAAGATGTGCCATACTCACTGGTGTGAGTTGGTATCTCATTGTAGTTTTAATTTGCATCTCCCTTATTACAAGTGATGTTGACCATTTTTTCATATGCTTGTTAGCCATCTGCATTTCCTCTTTGGAGAAGTGTCTTTAGCTCTTCTGCCCATTTTTTGATGGGGTTGTTTGCTTTATTTTTGTTGCGTTTCATCAGTTCTTACTTGTGTGAGAAAATTAATCATTTAGCCTTGTGTGAGAAAATTTTTTTCCCAATTAGTGGGATGTCTGTTGGTTTTTTGTAATGTCTCTTTTGCTGTATAGAAGCTCTTTAACTTGACATAGTCCCATTTGTTTATCCTTTACTTCACTACTGTTGCATTGGGTGCTGTATCTTCAAAGATGTTATTGAGGTGTATGCCACGTAGTGTTTCACCCTTCTGTGCTTCCAGGCATTTTATGGTCTCTGTTCATATGTCTAGTCTTTAATCCACTTAGATTTGGTTTTTGTGCATGGTGTGAGGTAGTGATCTAGTTTCATTTTTTTTGGCATGTAGCTTCCTGCTAACTGGAAATATTTTTAAACTACGTTTCATATTTTAATTCTACCTGCTTTCTGACATATACTTAAAAGTTGGTTCTAGTTCCAAAAAGGTCCATACTCTTTCTCTGCCATTCACACATTTTAAAAAATAAGGATTTAAAAAAGCACCTTCATGATGGTTTCCTCCTGCCTCTTTTAGATGATTTTGGAATTTAATTATATCTGTGCAGGGACTTAAGCCCAGGCAATGAACATTAATAGTAGGAATTTAATAGGTGGATGAGTGATTAATTCGGGGCTTTTCTAAGTAACCACAATTTTTTTTTTAAATCAAGATTATAGCCAAAAGTGCATTTGAGAATGAAAGCCATGCACGCCCAGCCAACATAGCCAAAGAAATTTCTCCAACCAGGAAGCTCTCTTTAGCACTCTCTCATAAAACCCTCTGTGATGATGGATGGTCCACATCTGCATGAACCAACACTGTAGTCACACTGTCCCTATGGACCACGTGAAATGTGGTTGGTATAACTAAGAGACTGAACATTTTATCTCATTTTAATTAATTATAATTGAAATATCCACATGTGGTGGTGGCTACCATATTGGATAATAAATGAAAATTAATTAATTAATGAAAATTAAAGTTCATTAATTTTCCTTAAGATAGAATTCTCCTCCTCCAAGTGTCACTGGTCTTTTTCTATATCCTTTATTTATTTAATCAATTCCTACTAGTGTTTTTTTTTTTCATATAGGCATCTTTCTTTTTTGTACCCACTGTTACCAGTTGTTCTTAGATCCTCCTCAATCTATGTAGAGAAACCCAACAGCCTCCAAACAATCTTGCTTCTAAATTCACCCTTATCCAATTCAATTTCCAGGGTATCATTATAAATAACCAGTATACTGATTAAAAGCCTTCTTGCCTCAAGTAATATAGACAACTTATAACTACATGACTATGCCTGCTTCTGATGTAAATTTAACTCAGAAGAAACACAATTAGAAGCCTATTTTGTTTGCTTTGAAAGTAAATATCCATGAGACAATATAGATTTGCAGTTACATCAAATTTGTAGAACACACAGGGATTTAGTGATTAGTGTCTATTCTGTGTTTGTCTTTCTTGCCTACAACACCTAATAAATAGGCTTATTTTCTTTTTTAAATTACTTAATGTTTGGGAGTTCAGTATGGGAAAGATGTGGTTAATTCTCATGTGCTATTGTTTACTATCCTGAAGAAATCCAGATGTCCAATGTATTTGGTGATTTTTTTAAATGACTTATTTTATTTATGTATACAGAACTGGGGTGCAGGCCAGAGGTGCACAAGGTGGTAAGAGTTTCACCAAAGGCAGAGAAGGTAGATCGCCAAAGTACACTACTAAGAGGAGCAGCCGATGGGTCAGGAGAAGTCTGCCACACCATGCTGTTCATCTCCCTCAAGAGGGATAGAACTCATGCTGAAGCGGCTGCTGTGAGCTTCACAGTGCTGCTCTTTAACCCGCTGCGCCACCAGGGAAGGCCTTTGGTAACAGATTTTTAAGATGAAACTTGCAGAGAGCATATAATGCAATATAATTAGTGGTCAACAAGACCAGTATTCTATTTTCATGACTACTCAAGACAGTTCACACAGTTGTAGAATTACTGATGCATCCAAAACTTATAAGCAGCTTTATAGGCATCTATCAAAAAGTGTTCATTTCTTTCCCTGTTAATAAAACAACTTCTTGAGTTTATAAACTTTGTGCTTGAAAGAAAGCTTTTAACAATTGTCAATTATGGAGAAAATATTTCTGAACAGGAACAGTAAATTCTCTTAATCAACGTCAAGAGTTAAAAATTTGGGCCCTCCCTGGTGGTACAACAGCTTAAAGCGCAGTACTGTGAAGAAGCTAGCCTAGCTGCTTCAGCTACTTCAATCCCCAGCTGTAGAGGTGCTGCAGACATCTGTCTCACCTGTTGCTCCCCTCAGCAGTGCATTTTGGCACATCTGCCTGTTCTGCTCTGGTGAATCGTCAAACCCCACTCCCTACATGTGTGGCCTGCACCCCAGTACTTGTATGCATAAATAAAAAATAAACCTAACAAACAAACCAAAATTAATGAGATAACCAGCAGGGAGAGAATGAGTGGGGCATGTCTGCATGTGGAGGAATACAAATATAACCCCCGAATTAAGTTAATAAAACAAAAAGTAAACACCAACCCCCCCCTAGACATACTAATGGATGCTCAATGTCACAATGGAATAAAACTATTCCAATATGTCACTATAAGCAACCATAGAAATTAGATAATTTGGGTTCTTTGAAGGGGGCAGTAAGAATCCTCAGCCACAGGAGGAATGGTGCAAATTTAGGAAAACAGGTGTTACCTAATAAATATGAGTATACAAGGATTCTATGATGTAATTGCTCTCCTCCAAGAATACACCTTAGAGAAAGCATTGCAAATCAGAACTGGAGATGTTATGGCGGTATTACATGCAATATTAAAAACCTGAAAGTAATTTAAATGCTGATAGACTGGACAAAGATTAAATAGTGTTGACTTTTTACTCTACAGTAGAATATTGTGTAACAATAAAATAAATTAAAACTATGTATGTATGTATATGTATACATATAAATCATATATATACACACACTATATCTCAAAATGGATAAACCTCTGAAACAATGTGAATAAATTCACCAGAAAGGACTATAGGCAAAGTGATTCTGTGAATACAGATGAAGCCAAATGTAGAAATAATGAAGCCATACATTATCTGGGATGGTAGACTCATGAAAAAAAGCAGTGGGATTATAAACAACATTTGGCAGAGCGATCACCTGAGAGGGAGGGGCTGGGTTGGAGAGGTGGCACTCGGCTTTCAAAGGTGCTCTACCTATTAATCTGCGTGCTGAGCACATGTTTTCATTTTATTACTATTCTTTAAGCCTAACATCTAAGTTTTATAGACGCTAAGTTTCATATGATAAAAGAGTTAAGAAATGCTTTTTACTTTACTGGAGAATATATTTAAAAGATTTTTTTTTTTTTTTTAGGTAGAATAGAGTAAATAAAAGTTAGGCTACCAGAAGGAGTTGGTGTAGATTGAGCGGCAAAGTGGGTGAGAGAGAGGACCCAGAGGGTGGAGGATTATAGGTGATTTGGTGGCGAGTGTAGGGCAATACCATGCAGCTGAATATATGAACCCATGCGGCCAGTCACACACTGTATTATAAACATTGTCAACTCATTAAAAACTAATACAATAGAAAAATAAATTAGTGATTTAAAGAGCTTGGGTAAATATATTTCATTATTCTTAAATTTGCAAGTTAGAAAAATAAAAATGTTTACCAAAAATAAAAGCTCCTTTATTCTTTGTTTCAACATATATTTACTGCAGTCTGTCTGTCAAGTGCTCTAATTGTTCTTTTTAAATTGTTATTTAATGAAAACACTTATCACCTTTGTCTTAAATATCCAACATATATTTTAGAAAGATTGTCTGAAAATATTGTTCATGCTTATCTGAAAAGAAAAAATAAAATGGAGGACTAGAAGATATTGGCAAGAAATTGAATGACAAAGAAAGAAAATTACAGAAACAAGTTATCTTGCAAAATGTCAGCCAAGGAAGATGCTTGTGAAGAACTGATAACCTAAATTTAAGAATGAACTCCTGCCTGGTGTTTTCTGTGTTGTATTTTCTCTTTCCCCAGGTCAAAATACTCTACTGGATTCTAATCTATCTCCAAAATACAGGTAGGGAGTGTCTTACAGAGTAACAAGCAGAAACTAAAAGTATTTAATGCCATCCACTAAGTTTCCAATAGTCCCTTACCTTAGTGCTTGTGAGCCTTCAGTTCCCTGTGCCTGGGGCAGGGATGGGTTCATCATTTACAAAGATCAAAAACCCAGGGAGAGAGACTGAGAAAGCAGAAATGATAAGATCCTATCTTGAGGAACAGCCTCTGGGCATCAGTCATCCCCAACATGATCACTGTAAAACTGCCATGAATGATACAGAAAAATAGCAAAGTTGGTTGTCAGGAAGACCTGAAGAAGGAGGTATTTTTGCCTTGTGGTACCTTTTAACTCCAGGTGGAAGACTTCAGTGGGCCAGAAAACATGCAGGGCCCCATGATTTGTAGAAGGCTGTTCAAATTTGGCCAATAGCTCAGAAATGCAAGAGTACTTATAATAATGGCTTGTAACATTCTTGAATATAACATAGGTAAGACACTGCTGACAGGAAGCTACTTTCACTTGGTCAAATGCAGTGCTTTGTGTCTTCAAGTTGGGATTTGCACACAGGTGCGCATGTGTGTGTGTGTGTGTGTGTGTAAAATTAGCCTCAAATTAGAATTAGCTTTGGATACAGAAAAGTTTAAAGTATCTGGAGGCTGCATCTACATTCATTTTGACAGCAAGGAGATATTTTCCTTTGAGTTCAGATCTTAAATATTGATTGATGGTTTTGATTTTTTAAAAGATGTATTTATTTACTCACACAAGAACTGGGATACAGGCCAGAGGTCTGTGGGCAGTCAGAGGATTCACAAAAGTGGGGAACACAATGGCAGATGTACCAAAATACACTGCTGAGGGGATCAGCAGGTAAGACAGGAGAGTTCTGCTGTGCCATGTGGGTCCCCTCCCTGGCTGGGGATTGAGCTGGTGCTGAAGTGGTAGTGGCTAGCTTTGCTGTGCTTCAACCTGTTGTACCACCAGGGAGGGCCCTCAAGTTGATGGTTTTACCTTAATTTTTTATAATTTATTTATTTATGCATACAGAACTGGGGTACAGGTCAGAGGTGCAGGGGCGGTGAGAAGATTTCACCAAAGACAGTGGGGAGCAGAACAGGCAGATTGATGAAGTACACTGCTGAGGGAAGCAGAGGGCGGGCCAGGAGAGGTCTGCCGTGCCACGTGGGTCACCTCTGCGCAGGCAGGGGCCCAACTCATGCGGAAGCGGCTTTAGCTTCTTAGTGCTGTGCTTTAACCCACTGCACCACCAGGGAGGGCCGGTTTTACCTTAAATTTTAAAACCATATTTTAGTTAATGCTAATTCCTTTTATAGCTTCAGAATTCTAACAAGCATAAATAGTCGCAAGACCTCATTGTAGCAAAAAAAAAAAAAAGTAATTAGCTGTTCAGTCAGTTTTGGAAGATGTAGCTAAAGATAAAAATAAAGAGCTGAGATATAGTTCCTTGCCCCCCCCCTTTAAATCTGTTTTATTTTCCCTAAAGAATATAGCAGTGAATTTGAATAAAAAGTCATGGTAGGGTAGAATCGTGCCTGAACAGTACAACGATAGAGACACGTTTTAAACATTGCTTATGTGTTAAAGTGTTTCACCAGATCTTGATGATGCTGAATTCAGTTATATGTTTTCAGTTACTGTTGCTCTCAAACAAAAGCAACCCATTATTCCAACAGTACAAAGGATTTATTCAGAAACAGAAGAAGGGGAACGAAAGTAGGTTGGAGTGTGCATTCATGGGGAGACCATATGTACCTCTTTGAACTCAACACTAACAACCCCCTAAATGCCCTCTGGAGGTGGTTCCCTTAAATTCCCCAAAGGAGAAAACAGCATTGTTTTCTTATGCACAGCCTGGGCGGGTCTGTAGTTTGCTGATTTACCATGCATAGATACCCTCTGCCCAGCCTCTCAACTTCATTTAAAAAGGATTCTGAATATTAATGCTCACATTTCCACCTTCTGGTCTTGAACTTTTTCTGAAGGCCACTGATCATCAGATATAGTGTCTGCTCTCAGTGCCAAAATGATACCTCCTGAGTATTGTTCCCCATGTTGGAAGCAAGATGCACAGTCAGGAAACTAGTGAAGTCACGTTGGTTATAAGGAGGGTACAACAGAAAGCTCAGATATTTCTACATGAAGGTCTATATCTAGGCCGTGGAGATCCTCTTGAGCTGCTAATGTCACCTCTTCAGGCATGTTTCCACAAATCAAGATAGAATTCAGCAATAAGGATACTAAAGGCAGAATTAACCAATGTCACATGTCCAAGTTCCATGATGTTCATCACATGTCCAGGTTCCATGATGTTGCTAAAAAACTGTAAGACCAAAGTCCTTTGTGTGCTTGCTGCAACCAATGCACTTTCCAGGTGCAACATTTTACTTTAGCAAGTTGATGGTCAAGTTATCCAAAACTACTTCAGCCCATGAGTCAAGTGATAACTGTTGAGTTCAAACCATTTCATAACAGATTTGGGTTAGCTCTCTTAAAGTTAAAATTTCAAACCATTAAAAAATGTTTTCCTTTTTATAGTAGAGGGGGAACTGTGGACAAAAGCACTGTCCATCCATGGAGAAGAATAAGAAAAAAGCATGAAGCAATGATAATGAGAAAAATATACGCAGATCTCATTTGATGGGCTTTAGGAGACTCTTAGATGTTATCCACAATGTTATCAAAGTCTTGGAAATCTTCATTTTCAGGTGACAGATGATAAGCAAGTCTAGTCTTTGTTCATGTCATGTGAACCTAAAAATCTATTTCCAGAACTTTCACTGCACATGCATTTATCCAGAGAACTTAATAGGACCTTTTATTCAGAGAGGTTCTTTTCAGAAGAAAGGTTTTCTAAAGATTCTTTTTTCAATAGGTGAAATTTCTAGGGTGTGTTGCTTAAGGTTATTTCCTAGTAGTCTGTGAATGATTGCTCAAACAAAACATTTTTTTTAAAATCAAAGAATTAGACTTTAACAATATTGTAGCACATCTCCTATAATCAACTGTGGATCAAAAGGGCAAAAATCCATTGAGCATCCTGTGATTATTTCAGAAAGTGAGAGTTTATGAGTTCCAAAAGGTTGAATCTGAGATTTAGAACATCAAAGGCAGTCCTTTTGGCCAAAGTAGTTACAGGGTCTCTACAAATTTGACAACTGAGTTTTAATAGGGCTATAGGAGCATTAGATTAAACCAAGTGATTGAAGATGATAAGCATTGTGAAAATTGCTACAAGACTGGCAAATAGTAACTGGACCAGTTGTCTAGAAAAAATGGTTGCCTCGGTCACTATACAGTTCAAGCAAAGTTTTCAGGTCATATTTTCCAAATGGACTCTGGCCAGGGAAACACAGTATCTTGTTTACAAGGGAAATGTTTAATCTAGTGGGAAACCATACAGATTCTAACTAAAGCATAAATGTGTGAGATGGTGGTAACTATATGAAAACCAGTGGCCATTGGAATTTTAGGCAGTTTATAAAGTGTTTAAGAATTGTGCCAACAGGCTTTTCTGGAATTATTAGGGACAGACGGTAAATATGTAAGGCAGGTAATAGTTGACCTTATTAATATGTCTTCAGCCATATTGATCTATGAATGCTTTTACTTGATCAATTGACCAACCACTTAATGCATGTCCCATGGTTAGGAGTGGAAAAGCGTCTTGGTTGGATGGATTGTTATTCAGGCCAAACCAGAGATATCTATTTTTGTCATAAAGATTGTTATGTGATTTCCAATCCTGTTTGTCTTTTCTAGGGCCAGCTGTTAGACCTTTTCACCAGGTTTTCTAAGTTCTCATTGGAAAGATGTCCCTTAGGCCATGACAAAGTTTGGTTGTTATTGGTTCCTTTGCAAGAATCATCCTTTATAAAATGTCACCAACATTTCCTTTAGCTCCCCAAATTCAGAATGACCTATAATCTTAAGAACAGTTAAAAGTACAAGTGAAATTATAACATCCCAAAATTCTGCCCCTTCTGTTGATATCAAGGAAGTCACGTGGCTCTTACAACATTCCAAAGCCACAAACTAATTGTAGAGAATAGCTACTATCATTGTAAATGCTGGCAGTTTTGTTCCTGAAGAGGGCATTAACCTATGTGTACATATATAATTTAACTTTTGGATCTGTCGTAGCCAAAGGCAAAAGGACCACTCCAATTTCATCAAAAGGCATTGCTATTGCATATCCAACCCAATATTTACCATTTTAATCTCTCAATTATAAACCAGTAGGTAATGATTAGATGTCAGGATTGCTCAAGGGAGTTTCTCTAATGTCATCAGAAGGGGCCAGGAGGTGATCTATCTATGTCAAACAGTCCTAAAGAGCTTCAGCAGTCACAGCTGCAGGGTAAGGCTATAACAATAACAAAGAGTTATAGGGGAAGCAGTGTGCAAAAGAAGTTCATGGGAGGAAAGACAGTTGACAGAAATGTTGAATGACAACTCAAGAACACTTCTTTTGCAAGAGGTTCAAATATGGTTAAAAGGGAACCCACAATAATTTCTTCAGTGGCCTTAACAGTGACTGTAGCAATAATCCTAAGGCAAAGATGCTATTCTTGTGCCACTAGATCTTATTGACCCTCATGCCTTTGTTTCCATAATGGTCTTATTGCATATGGGTGAGTAACCCAAGAGCATTTGGCTGCTTTTCACATACAAAAGGGAGAAAGGTAACTGATAATTAGGATGTGCAAGGGCAAGTTAGCTTATTATCACTCTCCCTTGAATCTCTTATCTTCTGGGTATTGATTAATCCTGGGAAACCATTAGTCGAAATATCTGAATCTTGATGGAAAGGCACTGTGAATTTTGCAAACGTCAGTAGGAGAAATTTCCCATTAGGAGAATGATCTCTTATTCAGTAGGAAAAATGATCAGTACTTCCAGAATCAACTTTAGTGCCATTAGAAAAAAGGGCATGAAGTATGTTAAAGATTCATTTGATTCACTTGGTTGAGTATCCAGAGATTCCTGTCAACACCTAGAGTCATTTCACCTTTTTGGAAAAATGATATTCCTGTACAATAATTTCTAAGGAGACTTGATCAATAAATTAATAGGGACTGGGGAACTATGGATAAAAAGAATGAGTATCTCTCAAAGGTGTAATCAAAAAGGAACAGATTCAGAAAGAACTTTGAGTTTTATAAGAATGCCCACTATTTTGTCTTAGTACTTTAAGGCAGGTGCTGTTTATCACTATAGGGCTAAATAAAAATACATGATTATACTGTCAGTAATGGGCTACAGTGGAGGATTAGAGTTGCCTTGGTGGTAGGTGTGGTGTGGTGATAGACATCACATCTGAAGATAAATGACCCCGTGCCTCGGAATCACATACAATGAAAACCTTTGTTACCGCAATTAAAGAAAATTAAAGACAGAAAAACTTATTCCTCAGCTGGAGAATTGTTTTTTTTTTTTTCTATTCAGTTAAGAGGAAAGGATGGGGAATCTTTGTAGTTCCTAGAACCCTTGTTATTAGAAATTAGAAGGATGTTGGAAAGTAAGATTGGAAGACTAAACACATTTGAAAGTATTAAGTTTGTAGCAATCTCTCCTCCATTATGTGTCTTTTTAAAATACTAATGGACAAAACTGGGTTTTTAGTTTTGTATTGGGTGATTCATCTAAAGTGTTAATGGGTTGACTTACTATCTAGATGAGAAGTAGGTAAAGTGTCCCATTACACTCAATCTCCTTTTTTTTACTAAAAGAATGGTCTCAGCTCAGTCCATTAGCAAAGACTCATCAACAGGCTCCTCAATCTTTAGGGTACAAGTCTGATTTTATTCCAATCAATGGGCTTACAAAATGTCCTGATGAAGCTCATCAGCCAACTTCTTGGTGTTTTGCCAAAATTTCTCTAAACCCTTTTCACGATTTTCTTTTTAGCAAGTCTCATTCTATGTTTGGTTTAACCCTTACTAACAAGCATATGAATTAACTAATGTAGGTCAGAAAAAAAAAAAACAGCTTTGAAGTGCACATTATGATGCTGAATTCATCTGCAAATTCATGAACCATCAGTGCTTCTGGAAATTCCTTAACTAAGGCCTGCAATTTGGCCTTAACAAAAAGAACATACGAGATCTGAGGTTTGTCTGAAACCTCAGAAGACTTAACTTTAAAATGACAGGCCATGCTGAGTTCAGAGTCTGAGGGCTCAGAAGGAACCTCAGAAAATAACCTGGGTTATTTCCACAAAAGTGGAGGTTCTAGGAGGAAAGTCTGCTCTGAAAGTGAGACCGAAGAAAAGTCTGGGGCAGGGCCTGACACATAGCTGTTGACACAAAAAAGTCATGGAAGCAAAGAAAGAAAACTCTATTTTTTTGTTGTTGTTATTGTTGTCAATTCATATTCAGAACTTATTTTGCAAAGAGGCAATTTCAGACTCCAATCTAAGCAGCTTCTACTCAGTTTGCCAATTTTAGAGTCAGTTACAAGAAAATCAAGTTTGGGAAGTTCGCGTGTTCCCTAAATGGTCTTTCGGCGCTAAAGTACTTGAGTTAATTCAGACTATTTAGCCAGTTATGGGAATATGGAAAGATTATGACGCAGAAGCATTAACTGGGCAGGGTAACTGAAGGAGGAACGCCCTTGTGAGAACACTTAGGCACGACCCTCCTCTTCCACCTGTTCTTTCTCCTTTTCCTCCTTCTCTTTTATTTTCCACCTTCATCTTCCCTGCCTCTTCTTGTTCCTCCTTCTTCAAGAAATGGCTCTTTACAGGTAATGTCTATAGGTGGAAGTTTCAGGTTGAGACAAAAACTCCAGTCATTACACAAATGTAACTATTTTCCAAAGGAGAAGCTTGTTTGCAGAAGGATCAGGCCTAAGTGCAAGAGGCAACTCCACAATACAACCCCTTCTAGGCATATTTGGGGTGAATGTGTTATCAAGGACACATTTGCAGTTGGGAGACTCTGTCCCTAATGGATCTGATTAAAGGCCAGCATTACTTGGTGAAAAGTCTCTTTCAGGGCCCTTCCTGGTGGCACGAGGGGTTAAGGCACAGCACTTTGAAGCTGTCCACAGCCACTGCAGCATGAGTTCAATCCCCTGCCAGCGAGGTGACCCACATGGCTTCGCAGACCTCTCCTGACTGGCCCGCTGCTCCTCTCAGCAGTGTATTTCAGTCATTCCACCTGTTCTGCTCCCCACTCTGTCTCGGGTTGAATCCTCTCACCACCACCCCCACCTCTGGCCTGCACCCCAGTTCTTGTATGCATAAATAAATAAATCTTTTTAAAAAATAGTCTATTTCATTCCAAATATTGGTATCTGCCTAAGATCCACCAGGATACCTAAAACCTGTGTAAAACCGGCCTTAGAACTTCCCCGCGTCACCCCCTAGGTATGACACAACACAAAATGTGAGGAATCTCAGCTCAAGGAGAGAACTTGCCCTGAAACTCCAGAAGTGGGTGAGAGCAGCGAGTCAGGGCATTTTCCATCTTTGCTTTCCATCAGCTCAGAATGGTCCAGAGTATTCAAATATGCGAATCAGTTATTCCAACAACACAGTTGAAGACAGAGAGGAGAGTGTATTACATGTTAACAGCATAGGCGTCTATGGAACCAAGGTAACAGCCGCCTAACCCGCCTCTAGAGAAGATCCTTCCATTCCCCGCCAAGGGAAACATGCTCATTACTTATGGGAGATGCAAGGCACATCGCGTCCCAGAGGTTGCTGAAGTACGCATGCGTCAGCGCTCCCTGTCTAGCATCCCAGGCCCCGTTTTAACAGGGTAATATATAGTACAGTTTATAGTAACTTGTGTAATTCCCATTGACATCTCAGTTCTAATCCTGTGCTGTGTCACAGACTCCTAAGAAACTATTAAAATGGTTCCCTTCTTTTAAGATCATCTTTTATTTGTAAAACATTGTATGTTGTTGCTACTGGTGGGAATGCAAACTAGTACAACCACTATGGAAAACTGTTGGGAGGTTCCTCAAACTGCTAAACATGGAGCTTCCCTATGACCCCGCAATCCCACTCCTAGGTATCTACACAAAAGGCACAAAAACACAGATTGAAAAAGGTACCTGCACCCCCATGTTTATTGCTGCTTTATTTACAATTGGAAAAACATGGGAACAGCCCAAATGCCCAAAAGTAGATGACTGGATTAGAAAGATGTGGTACATATATACAATGGAATATTACTCAGCAACCAAAAAAGAGAAACACATGTCTTTTGCAGCAACTTGGATGGAGCTGGAAACGATCATGCTTAGTGAGATAAGCCAGAAAGAGAAAGAAAAATACTGGATGGTTTCACTCATAGCAGGAGTATAATAGACCAGGCAAGAAAATAACAAGAATAATGAAGAACCATATTCCAGAGACATTTTGTGGGGGTGGAGTGGGGAATAGGATCAAAAATGGAGGGGTGGGGAGGGAAGTGCACGGGATTATGGTGATGGCACACGGGTGACTTGGTGATGGGAAACCTGCGGGGATTACAATTGAGATGGGAAAAAAAAATGTGAAAACGTAAAATAAACTGTTATAAAATAAAAAAAAATGAATAAGATCAGTATAAACTGAGAATTCCCACATAAAAAATAAATAAATTTTAAAATAATAATAATTAAAAAAAAACATTGTATGTTGTTCATAAACTGTGCAAAGATATCGGGATTTTGCTGTCGTTTTACTTGTTATCCAAAATTTCAAAAGACTTAACTTCTGATGCCACAAGATGCTGCTGGTAGGGAAGCAGTATTTTTTACAGCAACGCTCTTGCATCTCAGACAAGAGCAATACTGTCCTGAGAAGTGAAACAAAGAATATTCCATTCTTAGTTGTGTAGGTACTGAACAGTCAAGGATGGTGCTTTGTACAGTTTAGATTTCTACTTAGGAATTTCATACACAATTGAAAGCCTTCGCTACTCACCACTGGAGTCACCATTGGAGCATGCATGCAGCTAAAGACTACAGGCTCCCTTCAAAGGAGTTGTCACTTCTCCATTGTCCTCTCCATTTGTCACTGCTATTCTTCTGTTCTGCCAGTTTTGTTTTTCCCCCAGGCAGACATCCTGTAAAGCATAAGAAAAGCGGGTGGGAGACTAATTAGTGTGTCAAGAGGAATAGAAGGTATAGTGAGAAATTCAGAATCTCATTTTCCTTCCCCCCCCACCCTTAGAATTGATTTTGCTGTCACCATTAAAAAAAATAACAAATGGATCTGCGTCCATTATTTGATGGAGATAAAGGACTTTCTTCTGCTCTACATGTAACTTGTTGCAAATTCTATTAGCCAAATATATACTTCAGAGCCAAAATTATTAAAAATTCTGGATGTCTAAAATTGTTTAATTATTTATGTCTATGAAATGGATTGATTTGCATTTGTTTTTATATGTAATTAGGTAAGTCCAGCTAGAAGTAAGTTAAAGGATAGATATAATCAGATTAGAATGCTTACCAGGAAAATAATGATTTTTTTTAAAACCTATTCAATATGGGAAAAACTTTGCAATCTATTACTAAAGACATCCTATTTATCCCATTTATTTATTTGCAGCTTGAAACAGAGATTATGGCTCTCATTTACTGTCTTGATAGAAAGACTTGTGTTTAGTATCAATTGTGACTGTTGACAGAAATTTTGCACAGATGAACATGTATGAATGCCTTTTTTGCTTTTTTTTTCATACTGAGAAAGAGGTGGGCAAACTACCAGTTCTTTCTATATTCAACCTTTAGTTATTACTGACAGGTGAAATTCCTTTTTATTGCTGTCTTGTTCCAACTGGGAACAGATGATACCAAAAAGGGGGAGTCTCTTGTCCAGTCTCATCAATGTGGGGTGTTAAAATCTGGGTCAGCTGAAAGTTAAGCCTCCCTTCATTTTCAGTACAGAAGCCTCTCTAATAATGTTATGTGGCTCAGTGCTGTTTCATTACAACAATGACCAGGAAAACAAAATCAATTCCTGGTGGGCATTATTGTCCGTGTGGAGTTGGCATGTTCTCCCCAGGTCTTCTTGGGTTTTGTCTTGATACCCCAGTTTACTACTGCATCCCTAACATGAGCATGCAAGACTCACTGACGTGTCTCAAACATGTAGACCACAAGCGTGTGTTTGCTGTGGGAGCGTCCTGTCCAGGGTTGGTGCTGTGGGGTGGGTTCCCGCCACCTGTCAACCAGACCTGGAAAGCAAACTGGAAATGGGATAATAAATAAATGAAATGACTGTTTAATAGCAGAACAAGCATTTGCCACCTGTATTTAGAAGCTTGGTGATGTGTTAGACACCGGAAATATACCTTAGTAAATTAACTTTTGTTTGGATCAATTAGCCTATGGTAAAAATGGTCACATTGTATGTTATTTTGCTTAAAGTAAGGTTTCCCAAGAATCTACCCATGACACTGAGGGCTTATTGTATTTGTAAGCTTGGTTTTTTTCTACTCTATTTCCTTGTCCTTTCTCCCAAGTGATCAATTTTTATTCTGAGTCTGTTATTTCCAATGGGATTGTTGTTCTATGTGGCTTGATTATAAGACATGGATTGATTTCTCTCTTGTTCCTCCAAGTCGTAAACAAAGTAGTTTATTATTTGTATTTATTTATTTGTTACATTAACTTGGTGACAAATAATTCATGCTCCTCTTACCCCTTCTGTTTTCTTGTAGCAACTTATTTTAAGGCTGATGCACTGTGATTGATTAACAGCAAGTTTGTAAGGTCCACGAGTGAAGGATTTCTATTACCCGTCCTGTGTGGAAGATGCTGAAGAAAATATCACCCAAGAAATGCCTCTTTTGTATACAGAGTATTTTGAGATAAAGTCAACTGAAACTCATGAGAAAAAATTTTAACCCTCTCTCAGCTAGCTAGAAGAAAAAAAAAAAGGTCTTTAACCCTAAAACATTGATAACTTTACCAGAAATACCATTTTTGTGAGATACACCTATTTCTATGGCAGGGCGAGCATTGAATTACTCAGCAGCTGGTTTTCATCATGAGTCACCTTCTCCTTTATAAGTAAGCCCCTCTTTTCTCCTTGAAGTCTCAGGGCCCTTTCCTATTCTTTCCTTCAGAACATATAACTCTATTTTGCTTCGTTTTCTTTGGAGTTCACACATCTCTATAGATTTCCCAGATGCATATAATTAAAATGTTCTTTCTACTAACATGTCCAATGTCGATTTGATTATTTGAGCAGCCTAAAATCTCAGAGGAAAAGGGAGAAATTTCCTTCCCCATCTTACAGCTGCTTTTCTTCCTTTTCATACATCCTCTTTCCTACCTCATTCATCTCTTCCTTGTTCCCTCCCTCCCTCCCTTTCCCTTCTGTGTCTTCTTCTGTCTTTCTCTTCCTCTCCTCCTCTTTCTCTCTCCATCCCTCCCTCTTTTTCTCTCCCCCTCTCCTGTTATATGCCAACACTATTTCAAGAAATCATATTTCTCCTCTTAATGCTAAGGAAGGTACCAGAAATTGCTGAGTTAAGAATCAGTGTCCAATAGCTGCCCCCATAAATCTAAAAGATCACACGAGTCAAAGAACATTAGACAGGTGTCCTTTAAGGAATGATATTTTCTCTAGATGCTTCAAGGTCTTGTTTTCATGATTATCTTGTTCTCTTCATAGTGCTTTCCATAATGGAGCTGGATACTGACAGACTTTTATCAATTAAAAATAATTACTTTTTCTAAAGGGAAATGGTTAGGGGGTATGGGAGTTATAATAAAAGGAATACCAAGGAAGTGAAGATTACAGACAGAGCAAGGAGGATGAGGGCGCTGAGTTCTGAGTTCTATGCGAGGGGCTAGTCCTTGGCTCGTCTGTGATCCAGTTGCTTCTGTGCCTTTCTGAGCACATGTCTTTCTTTGAGCATATATCCTTATCCTTTTTCACTTTTGGTTTCTTCATTTGTGGTGTGAAATTAATATGTATCCCCTGGTTTTGCAAGGATTCATGGAAATAAATTTACCATGGATGGTGTCTCCTTGAAGACAGGACTTGTAATAGCCAACTTCTGTGCCCTACATTCTAATATAGTTCCTAGCACATAATAGGTGCTAGCCGAAAGGGAGGAAAGAGCAGAGAACCCATAGAAATAGACTAGTAAAGAAGGCTGTCAGGAAGGCAAGCAGGAACACAAAAGAGGAAAAGGGGAAAGAAGAACAAAAGTTAGCTGGGGCACAGACAGCTAGGCAGGATGTCCAGAACGAGTTTGTTCAGTGTCTTGGGGTCACTGTCCTTCCTTTTTTGTGTCTTGGGGAGGGTCTCTTCTCCCATCTTCTTCTAAATCCCCTCAAGGTCTAAATTTCAAACACAAGATAAAATTCAGAATATTAGTTTTCTGAAGGGAAGCCAGACTCTACTTTCCCCTCCCTGTCATGGGGGGTTGCTCAAATAACCCCATCTCAACCTGCGGTCTCCTTGCAGAGAACTGCAAGGTCAGAACCACTGCTCACAATGATCCACATGAGACAGCCACTGAAATTGTCCACGTCATTGTCTTGTTTAGGTTAACAAGCATGGAAAAGTGGCCATGCATTGTGTTTCTTGTCTTCTGAGTGATTTTATTAATCTGCATCAGACACCTTCAGCGATGCCCTTGGTTGTAGATGATCAGTTCAGAAAGGCTATGCCATGTCAGCTCAGCCCACCATGCATTGCAAATGAATCCTGACTGCAGTGCAATGACATTCTGGCATTTTATTTATCATAATTTTCAAATTGTGCTCACACTTCATCCTCAGCTCTTGATAGACTTGGGGAGATTCCCCCACCTTTGTTTATATCGAAATCAAGAACTTGATACTATCATGGGATTTCCTATGAAGATCTACTTTTGATGTCTGTTAATGTCTATAAACTCAAAATAATAAAATATGTGCATGCTAATAAAAAGAAAGCAGTCATGTAAATGAGGACAGCCATTTCCTAAATCATCAGTACAAGAGAAAGTGCCAATTAAAACTACCACTAAAAAAGCAACAAAAACTTCAAAATAAAACCAAGCTATAGTATATTGTAAAAGGTGAAAGTTTTAAACTACATGGAAGACCTGAGCATTTGCTGAGAAGAGGAAGCTAAATGGAAAGCAGCCTTTGTTTCTAGCTGAGAGACGCACCTCAGAATGTGGGGACTATCATCCCAGCAGCCATCACTGACCCCTGATGCTCAGGGACCTCGACAGCAGGCTCTGGGAGAAAGGTAGCTGCACTCTTGCCCAGTGACCCCCTTCCACCTGTGAGGAAGGACTTCCAGGAGAGCCTGGAGCATGGGAGTGATGAAGGGACCCTGTATACAACCATCCTGCTCATCACAGTGCATTAAGTCTGATTGCATGCCCTGTGTACCTATTACGTTCTCAAATTTTCCAGCATGCAAAAATTGCTTTGAATGAATGGTGAAAGTTGACTTTTGGAATGGGCATTCAGCACAAGAGTGATAATGAGGGACATAGAAGACATTTGCTTCAGTATCAACAAGTTTTCGTTGAACCCCCACTACCTCCCTGTTGCTGGGTGTCTTCACACAAAACAGGGCTGACTCCTGACTCCTGTCCTGGTGAGGAGCAAGGGAAAAGTGAGAGAGCAAGTCCTATGGTTACTATGCCCACCTGGCCCATCAGGTAGTCGGATATACCTGTTGTTCTGTCCTTTGCATTTTGTAGCCTCCTGAAAATGTCAGTGTGAACTTTCATTCTGGGGAATAATTCACCCTGTTAGACTGGTGAGTGGTGGGCATTGCTAAGGCAGAGGGCTCATGAAAACAAAACGTCCTTGGACTCTCATAACTCATGCATAAGTGACAGTTTCCTCTGCCTTATAAAATGGCCATTCCTCATGCAGTTATAAAGACTCAATGGTCATATAGCCTTGGTTTATTATTCAGGACTCCCAGAGAAGGGTTTAGTATTTTGTAACAGCATTTTCCTCCTACTATACCAGCTGCATGCCATGAGAGAAAGATGAGGCTGTTATGGACAAGGCTGCTCCTTCACATGTGACAGGCAGCGTGTTGTTCAACACATGCTCAAAACATGTAAAAACAGCTGAGACATTGCTCTGAGGACTCATGTTTCTCATTTCATACCTGAACAACAGCCGCAAGACATAAAGAATGAAGCAAATGTCATTGTCCCTTCACACAGATGTGGCATCTGAGGCTCCGAAACATTAGCTATCTCACCCAGAATATTCATAAGCCTATTTGTTGGCTCAATAAATGTCAGTCATATAATTTGGCAGAGCAGAAAAGACAATTTGATTGCCCAACTCTAACACAACGTTTAGATTTCTGAAACCCAACACAAAGTTAGGTTTCCATTATCTTTTGAATAACAAAATTCCAAAAGTTTAATTTGTACAAGACTAATCATATCAGGTCTCAAACAAAATGTCTAAAATGGCATCGTTTCTGCTTGAGAACTCACCTTTCTAGACATTGACAGCTTGATCCAAGGAGGAAGGGTGACCATTCTTTGGAAACTCACTTCACAAAGTTTTGAAATAAACTCTATCAACTATCACCTTTACATAGGGACATTAATAATGAAATGAAAACACATAAATATTTCTGACTTATTCATAACCTCAGAAGGCATAGACTTTATTCTCATTATTCTAGATCTTTACCTCATAAATCTCAGACAGAGTTACCTCCAGTTTTGTCAATAGCAGCTCAGTTCAGTGGCTAGCTGGTTGCAAACTCAGTTTTCTAGCAAAGCAGAACTTTTCATAGTGGATGGTCAACCTCGGAAGGAAGAGTCTGGGTCTCTGAGTACAGAGAGAGACCTCTGTGTTCAATTAATTGAATGGCAGTATCCCAAACTGACCTCCTTCTCTTGTCTCCAAAACAAGCACCTGTTCATCAAATCTGTTCATTTTGCCTAACTTTTTGGAAGATAACACAAGGGACCAGTAACCAAAGATTGTCAGCCTGTATGTTTTTGAGCAGTAATCCTGTTAGTGACAGTGATTTTGAATGTTGCTGATCTTTTTGAGGTTTCTATCATCCAGCTCTACAGTGGCATTATTTTAGTGATTGGCTCCACAGAGCACCCTGTGTAGAGGGAGGAAGAGTGAGGAAAAGGAATAGAGAAGGAAGAAGGTAGCAAAGGGAATTCAGACATGGGCAATATCAAGCCTTTTTAGACATACGTCATCTTTACTGACAAGTGGAAATTAAAATTTGCTTAGTGCTGGCCCTCCCTGGTAGCTCAACGGGTTAGGACATAGCACTGCAAGCTAGCTGCAGCTGCTTCAGTCCTAGTTGGATCCCCTGCCCCGGAGGTGACCACATGGCACGGCAGACCTCTCCTGACCCACCCTCTGCTCCCCTCAGCAATGTACTTCTCGATTTTCTGCTCATCTCCTTTTCTGCTCATCACTTTCTCTGGTGAATCGTCTCACCATCCTTGTACCTCCTGCTTGTACCCCAGTTCTGTATGAATATTTTTTTTTAAAAAATGTGTTTAGTGCTTAAAAACGCTGTCTCATTGAGGAATGATATCATTATCGTACTATCCTTACCCTTTACTGATGACCCCCATTCACTAAGCAGGTAGCTAGCAGAGGGGAACCTCTGTGGAGTCTTCTTTTCAGCTGCACTTCCTTCCCCTCTTCCCCATCACCTTGGGAATCCACAAGGCCCCTGAGGGTCAGGGCTGTGTTTTCAGCAGGGCAGGCTTCCCTCCCGGAGTAATTAGGCTTTGCACTCAGTCTGTGTGCCCTGTCTTTTGTCTGTGAGTGTGGAACTGCACGCACTCCTGGGCTTCTCATGGGGTGGTGGGTGAGCCAGGCCATCTGCCACTTGCTGTCATCGTGGCAGTGGCCTCTGGCTAGAGGGCCAGTTTTTATCCAGAAAGCCCTCTTTCTGTCTCCCAGATACATGTGGCTTTCAACAGAATTGCTGATTTTCAGGCACTTTAGTAGAAGATGAAATTTCCTATCTACGAAAACAAGACATCCAGTGTGCTGGCAGCAGCCACGGTGATCTGGCTGGCATTAGTCTTTATGATGAATCATCAGGAGACTGTTAGTTGCTCTGTGTCCTTAGCTGATTTATTTTTAGAAAATCTGAATTTCAGTTAAATCCATTTGGCCATCGTAGTGGATTCTGCCCAAACCAGGTAATTATAGGTCAGCTGGAGGTGATTATCTTCATCCACAATTTTGCCCAGGAGTATGAGTCTCTAAGCAAGGCTTTTAAAGAAACATTTTCTTCCTTGTGACTAACATGGTATAAATGAAGCTCTGTGAGAGCTTTTCTTGCATCATCATCCCAACTTGGTTCATCGTCTTTCTGCCTTTTCTTGGAGGAAAATAAAACTTGTGGCCAAAATTCTATCTGAAACAGTGAGAAAAGAATGTGGTTATGCTAAGTTGATACCAGTAGACATCACGAAGGCCAGGCTGCCTTTGTTTACATATCCTTCCAGGATTATTTTACAAGGTTTTCCAGTATAGCTTCAAATCACCCTCAGAAGGGAATTCTTAGGGATCTTCTTTAAATTTTGTAACTCGTAAGGAAACACTGGCAATGTTCCTTTCTGCATCGCTATTAACAGGAGAAAGCAAATGCAACTGAGTTGCATTCAATGGATACATCTGCTGGGTAGTATTTCTCACAGGAGAGGAGAAGCTTGGGGTAGCAACAAGAATTCCTGATGCTCAGCATACACTTTTCTCTGCACCTCTCCAACAGCCAACATCTTGCTCCTCTAGTTGACAGAACATGGAGTCTGTTTCTTCCACAACATGTCTCTATGCTGTGATGGAGTCCAGAGATCCTCAGAAATACGTCCCCAAGATGCCGTCTCCAGATTTCATTATCTTCTTAGGATAGAGAAGAAATGTCATCATTTAGACTTTGTCAGAAATAAGTCTAGGTTTTCCCAGAACTGGCTCTACGCTGTTTTAGACAGCTTGTTAATGAAAAGCACTTAGATAACCACCTTAGATTATCAAGTTCATTGTCTTCTTTCACCAGCTACTACCGACAAAAGTTCTGGCTTCATATAACTGGGACTCTTTCTTCTATCTTCCATTCTTGAATCTAGGCTGCAGCAAGTGCAATAAATCTGTGCTACTGAAAATATTGCAGTGTGAAAGGTATGTTGCAGTTGCAGATAGAAACTTAATATATGCCTGTGTGCATGGAGTAAACTGATAACTATGAAAAAAATGGAATTAAATAAATACTCATGGAATTCCAGAATATAAATCTGGGGATTTCCTCAAAGATGATGTAATATACACCGATTAATAGGAACATTCAGTCAATAAACATTATAGGATCTGCTTATGGTCCCCCATGCCCTACCCCCTTGTCCTGAACACTACTGTTACAACATAGTCTTCTTCATGGAAACAACCCAAATGCCCAAAAGTGCATGACTTGATTAAAAAGATGTGATACTTATACACAATGGAATATTACTCGGTAACCCAAAAAGATAAACTCATGCCTTTTAGAGCAACATGGATGGAGCTGGAAAAGATCATGCTTAGTGAAATAAGCCACAAAGAAAAGAAAAAATACTGGCAAGAGTATAAAGGTCCAGGGGAGAAAATAATAATAATAATGAACAACTACATACCAGAGACATTTTATGGGGGTGGAGTGGGGAATGGGAAATGCACTGGATTATGGTGATGGCACACAGGTGACTTGGTGAAGCCCATGGGGATTACAACTGAGTGGAAAAAGGCACAAAATGATGTAAAAATAAACTATTATATTATTTAAAAAAAGAAATAATGAAATGAGAATTAAAAAAAAACACATGGTATTCTTAAACTTCATATGTAAGAACATTGAGTAGATAGGAAATATTACACTAGAAGGAAGAGACGAAGCTTAAGGGGAGAGAGAAAAATACCTAGAAACCTAGGTATTTTTACAAGAGGAACAAAATAACACAATGAAATTGTGTGGTGTCTCTTTTTTTCCTTAGACTTACCTCCCTCCAGTGAGCAGTGCTCGGTTAGACTGTGTTGCCTCTGGTGCTCACTCTGTCTTCTGTGATCTTCTCTGCACATGTGTTTCTATGAGATGGCAGAAATTACAGAATTTATATTTTTCCCATCCAGTGGGAAATGGCCTGTGACATCTAGAATCAGATTTCTGATATTTACTTTAAAGATCTTGAACCTTGTATTTTACAATACAAACTCAGGTGCCAGTCAGTAAAGTAAGGGCCAGATAAACTTCTAAATTGAAGGCCAACATATTCATAGCAGATGTAGTTATAATAATAGCATCCAGGGCCCTCCCTGGTGGTGCAGCAGGTTAAAGCACAGGACTAAGAAGCTAACGGCACTTCCACATGAGTTCAATCCCTGCTCCAGAGATGATCCACATGGTGTGGCAGACCTTCCCTGAACCACCTACTGCTCCCCTCAGCAGGGTACTTCATCAGTAGGCCTGTTCTGCTCCCCACTCTGTCTCTGGTGAAGCCTCTCACCACCCCTAACCTCTACCCAGTATGATCTGTATGCATAAATAAATAAATCTTTGAAAAAAATGAATAACATCGATCTAGTTGTGACCAAATCGATTCTCTTTTAAGATACAGAATATTTGCCAAGACCCAAACCTGTCCTAAAAATATATTTTAGTTGCAAAACAACTACTGGCAAAAAAACTTGACCAATGTAACAACATTATCATAGGCTTCAATTTGCTCTGTAAAAACAAGGATGATGGCCCTCCCTGGTGGCGCAGAGGGTTAAAGCACTGCACTGAGAAGCTAAAGCCACTTCTGCATGAGTTCGATTCCCGCCTGCCCCGAAGGAGATCCACATGGCGTGGCAGACCTCTCCTGGCCCGCCCACTGTTCCCCTCAGCAGTGTACTTAGTCGATCTGCCTGTTCTGCTCCCCACTCTGTCTCTGGTGAAGCCTCTCACCGCCCCTGCGCCTCTGGCCTGTACCCCAGTTCTGTATGTACAAATAAATAAATCTTTAAAAAAAAAAAAAACAAGGATGATAATCTACTCAAGGGAGGATCCAAGAAAGGAATGAGTTCAGTACTTACTGAAAAGGGAAAGCAATTTTTTTTCAAAAATAAAATTTGGAAAAAGGAAAATTCTCATTTTTTAATAAAAAACAATGAAGAGTGCTATTTGCAAGCTCTCTGGGGCAGGGGGTAGGTGTGAGGTTTTTCTGAGTCAGCTACTCGGATCGGGGAACTCAGGGTGATCCGGGCCAGGTCAACTTACTAGTCCATCTCTAACTCTGCAGGGTGTTAGTTCTAGAAACAGAACTATTCCAAATAGGAAACAAGTTATGTCCACTTAGATCATGTTTTGATTCACTAAACATTTAGCTGATTAGTTTATGTTCTTCATAAACTGGTATTTAAATTCATGTAACATTGGCTGATCTCAAAGACATTTTGCCACGGTCCCTGGATGAGTGAAGTTCTCATTTCTGAATTACCATTATCTGCCTTCTGGAAATGAGTGGTGCAGTATGGCAGTGGTATTAGACTACAGCAGTAAGTGAAAAGTCTGGTCTCTAGAAAGATGAAATTTCATTTATTAGCTCTGTGGCCTGCAGATAAGATATAATGCATACAGACATATAACAATATACATGGACATTTTGAGAGAAAAAGTTCTAGAAATGATACAAAGATTCATTATGAATTTTTAAAAAAACTTCCTTTCCTAATGTTATCATTTAATGACATCTATTTTATCTAACTTTAAAGGCATCATTATATTGAAATCATACAATCAAACTTTTGTATTAAAAATATATGACTTCGGTTTTGGGAAAATAATATGGAAATGTATCTGAAGCATATTTTAATGTAATAGGAATTATAGTCTTGAGTCAGTGCTTCAAAAGATGCCTGAGCATTTTAAAAATTATTC
>NW_004567102.1:76813729-76823774 GCF_000260355.1 Condylura cristata
AGAACAGGCAGATCGATGAAGTACACTGCTGAGGGGAGCAGCAGGCGGGTCAGGAGAGGTCTGCCTCGCCATGTGGACTCCTCAGGGGCAGGCGGGAATCGAACTCAGGAGGAAGTGACTTAAGCTTCGTAGTGCAGTGCTTTAACCCGCTGCACCACCAGGGAGGGCCCAATAAATAAATCTTTTAAAAATTATTCTTAATTGAAAGGAGAAAAGAGTTGTAACTTGAGGTAATATCGCGGTAATATTTGCTTACATGGCTTCTGGATCCCCTCTTTATGTGTTTTACCACAACACACCCATCACCAAAGCCCCCATTATCCACCACTATAGTCCGTGGTTCCCCCTCCCCAGTGTGCCCGCCCCCCAAGCCTCAGTAAAGAGCGGTGACTTTAAATTAACTTTTTAGTAGTCTGCAAAATTAAAAAAGACATGAGTTCTTTCTTCTCTCTTTTCCAATGTTATTTTATACAAGATCTCAAAATTCTGAAAAATATTCATTCAGTTTTTAAAACATTTTCTTCACTTGTGCTCTATTAATAAACCTTGGAGTCATATTGATGACTAATTGTCTTGTCCACAATTTTACTTCTTTATTCAAATTTAAAATTAGAACATCATAATTCATACAACTATTTGTTCAACAAGCATTTATCTAGTGCTTGCTGTTTCCCTAGCTGATGAAAGGAGAAAGAGCTATCTCTGTTCTCAAGGGACTCATTTACCTTTATCATCTGCCCCTGTCCAGCTCATTCCATGGACACTTGCCCACCATTTTCAGTGTCCTATGGAGTCACTGTATCAAGCTATGGCTGTTGATTTTCTTTTATCTTCATCACTATCATTTTTGATTTTGCTGTTGACAGTTTGCTACCTTCTTTCTATTTACTAAAAATTAACTACTGAATTAGTCAATGTTTTAAACAAAGGTGAGACATCCCATACTGAAACACAAGAGGTAGTTTTTTTCTCCAGGATGAGATCAGATCCTGGGTTCTTAAAATTTTTTCTCCCTATTCTTTTTTCTTCCTATACTAATTAACCCCAACAATTTCTTCCATTGCAAACAGTTTATTAATAAGTCTGCTAAGAGCTATTTACTACATCACCAAAACTAAGATCAGTCATGAAATTTTCACCTTTTGAACAAAGTAGAACCACTAAGACTATTGCAGTAAGATGCCTTTTATCTACCTTTAAAATGCTTGATGTATAAAATCCTTTCTGTAAAAATCTAATTAATCAAATTGTGTGCAAAAATTCTCAACATCTAATATCATCATGTTCACATCAGGGAGATATCTGACTTTTATGTAATGAAAATGTATCATTTTTGTAGCAATTACCTATATCCATTGTCATATATAGAATTCCACTCCAGAAGGAAAGAAAAAGTATGGTAGTGCCTCCCCTGCCAATGATACGTAAGCTATTAGCAAACATTTAATTTCACTTGTTTTAAGATACAATTTAGATATTCTAGATTAATCCATCTACTGTCTTGCTCATGGAATTCTCCCATAATGTCTTTTCATTATGTTGGACAAATGGCTAGATGATCAAAATTTCAATCTCATATTATGGAGCATCTTTTTAAATGGAGTATACAAGTCCCCATCCTCAGGGGTTCTCACTGGCTCTTTGAACATTTAAATGGTCATATTGGTTATGTCATTGCTAGGTCACACTAGTCATATTAAAGCCACTGGTGATATGATGTAATCAGTTCACCATAGCTAATGATCTCCAAAGAATGTACAATCTCTTCAAAAGGATGAGACTTCTAAGGATCAAATTATCTACCTCAACCTTCCACAAGATCATTTTTCAAAAGATTTCTTTATTTTTGCATACAGAACTGGGGTAGAGGCCAGAGGTGTAGGGGCAGTGAGAGACAGAGTGGGGAGCAGAACAGGTAGACTGACAAAATACAAAGCTGAGGGGAGCAGCAGTCGGATCAGGAGAAGTCTGCGGCGCCATGTGGGTCACCTCTGAGGCTGGGATGGAACTCATGCTGAAGTGACTTCTTAGTGTTGTGCTTTAACCTGCTGTGCCATGAGGGAGGACCCACAAGATCACTTTTAAGATAACTTTGAGAGATGTTCATGCAACTACCAATTGAGTATGTCAAGGGATGCGTGAACAAGTCTTCTTTTATCTCAGGATTCTTTCTTAAATAGTTTAAGACAAGTCAAGGGTGGAATCAAGCTCCTGGCCTGTTTTTGTTTCCCTTAGACTTTTCCAATATTTGAACCAGTTTTTCAGAATTGTTGCTGAGAAAGTTGAAAGAACTTACAGGTTTGAAACCCAGTTTATGTGAGTTAAGGGTGAAGTGGAAGGTGAGTGCCTGTGTCATGGGGATCTGATAGGTCACTGTGAAATCAGGTACCTGGGGAGGACCAGACAGGGCCAGCCTCGCAGAAGAGAGGAGCTGGGACTTGGCGGATTCACCTGGCTGAAAGCTAGCAGGTCCTGCACTCAGCTGCTCACCAAGATTCTGGGATGTCTGTGCTGAAATCTTGAATAAGTTCAGCCGTGCAATTAATAGCTGCTACAAAAGAAGAGAAATTAGTAGCAAACTATGTTGGACAAATTCTGAACTAAAAAATTCAAACAAGTTTCTTTATCTTGGGACTCATTATTCTTTCACATACAATATGATAGATTTTTGTTCTCCTAAAGGAGAGTATAAACTGCAGTGTTACAAAACATCTTTAAATCCCCATTTTTTTCTTTTTTTTTGGAAGTAGTTTGAATCAACCTGTATACCTGATTTTGATGGCCAGTTTCTCTGGACTGAAGGGTCTTCAATAATTTCTCAATTAAAATGATCTCAATTTGAAAGGAGAAACAGAGTTATTCAATGCCAATGCATAATGGGAAATAAGAATTTGTATTACCTATTATAATTGTTATCAAAATTGGCCATACATCAGAAGTAGTCCAAAAATAATATTGTGGGGTTTTAACTCAGACTCTCTAGTAGAGAATTAAGGAGTCTAATGTTTCACAATTCTCTGGCATCTTCTATTGAGCTGTTCTGTCACTAACTTCAAATCTGCTGTCTCCTGACAGGTCATTTGACCTATATCTAGATTCGCAGAAAGCAATGGGAAGCTGGGCTTCTGGTCCACCTAAGCCCCAGGGTGACAGTTAACCACTATGTGACCTTTTAACCTACCTAAGCTTTGTCTCAGTCTCTCAATCTAATATCTTCATAGTATTTCTCCAAGGAGAAATGAAGAAAATAATATGTAAGGGAGCTACTTTGTTTCAGGGCATGCATTAATTTCTTAAAAAATACCCTGGAGTGATATTTATTATTAAGTATGTTAAAATTAATTAAATATAGCTGACAGGGATAAATAGTTTAACATAATATCAAAGTGATTTTAGTTAAAAGCAGGTGGGCCTCCTCAAGCCAGCTATATCCTCCCTTCATTTACAAAGGGTTATATCTGTAACTCAAAATAGGAAACAGTAGAATGTTCCAGACAGTTGGTTCAAGGCTTTGTTTCCTTTTCTTTAGAAGTTTGTCTTTGAATCTGGCAATAGTATAAGTTCAGTACAATCTGAAAATTTTCTGTGTTATGGGACATGTCATCGAATGAAATTTAACAAGTATTTTAAAGGCCTCACCTAGAAAGTCCCTTTCGCAGATGCTGATGGAGGTTTTAGGGGTCTGTCCAAGTCAGTGTTGTTTTTCATTATCCCAGATACCAATGGTGAGTGCTCACATCAGCTGGCTGGGAGAAAAGTCTCCCTTCCATTGGGAAGTCAGGGAAGCCTGGATTCTGGAAATTCCCTTTCACTAGAGCACAGACCAACTTCTCCTTGAATTGGTCCAGTCATTTTTTTATATTGAGGGTACACCTTTTCCTGTCTCTGCTTACAGCAAGGGTTTCTGTTCTGACTTTCTGACACTCTGGAACTCTGGATATTAAATTCTGTCTGTCTCAGATTTAAAATTATTGGCATTTCGCCCCCCACCCCCCACCCCCGGTGGTGCAGCGGGTTAAAGCACAGCACTGAGAAGCTAAAGCCACTTCTGCAAGAGTTCCATCCCCACCCTGCCACCCCGGAGGTGATCTACATGGTGCAGCAGGCCACTCCTGGCCGCCCGCTGCTCCCCTCAGCAATGTACTTCGTCAGTAGGCCTGTTCCCCTCCCCACTCTCTGGTGAATCTTCTCACCGCTCCTGCACCTCTGGCCTGTACCCCAGCTCTGTATGCATTCATAAATAAATCTTTAAATAACAACAACAACAACAACAACAACAATAATAATAATAAAGTCATTGGCACTTCTGGAACGGTCTTCTTCCATCCCACCTAAGCTTCCACTCTTTTCTCAATTTTGGACTCAGCATTTCCTTTTCTGAGTGCTGCTGTCACCAAAGTGATGTTACTCATCTTTCATATAACGTCACTTTCTATGTTTGCAGATACGTATACCATTACAGTTACTTTCCAAAAATTTAAAATCACCATTCATAATTATTCACTAGACACAGATTTGGTCCCTGTTTTGCCTAAGCTCTTCAATTTTCAATTTACTTTAGAGGTTCAATGCCTAATGGCTCAAATGTGTTACAAATTGACTAGACCTTCCTCTCCTTTGTTCTGAATGCTATTAATACGATTGTGATTTTATTGATCCATTTTGAACTGTGCTAGGATCTATTAACTTAGCTTAACCCTAGTCAAAGAAAACTCTTCTGTGCTCCACTACAGTACAGGGTAAGAGTGAACTTTATTTTTATTGGCTGGTTGCAATCAATTTAAAGAAATCAAAGATATTTGTTAAGTGTATCAACTTTTGGAAAATTCACTGATTTCTGTTATTGACTTAAAGTATTTTGTTTGGACTATGGAAAAACAAAAATATTTGCCAATGAGAACTATGAAATTAATTCAAAGACATTATAACTTGCCAAGTACTAAAAGGTAAATCTTTGCTAAAATGTATCCCATATGTGGTCTATTCAACCTTTTCATGTTTAAGAGCTCAATTTATAGATTTTTTTTAAAATATAAAGGTAGGAGTTTTGTATATGCCATTTTGGTTCTTTTTATTTTTTTATTTTTGTTGTTACTGGTCTTGTGCCTATATCTTTACATGTAAAAGACTCACTTCCTGCTTTCTGCAATTATTTTTCCTCCCATCAATGAAAGTGTAAGTCTATATACAATTTACATAGAGCTAAATTTGGTTTAATTCAGCAGACTGTTGCCTTTCTAAAAACAATAGCTGGTGCATTTACTGCCATCTGCTGGGGCATTTTAGAGGAAAGAAAAATAGACCAAGATTGGCTAAACCATCAGAAAAAAACAACACGCTAACATTTCTTCATTTGGAGAAATAGAAATATAGGATGACTTCACTCATTTGTGAAATGTAGAAAACAAAACAAAGAGACCACCACCACCAACAACAAAAAATCAAAATGGAACCTAGAAACGTGAGTGAATTCTGAGGCAAACAGACGAGAGTGGAGGGAAGGACTCACCAGAGGTGGGGACCTGGTGGATGGTGGTGGAGGACTGTGGGTACTTTGGTGGTGGGTGAATGTGGTGTTGTAACATACTTCTGAGGAAATGTGAACCTATACCCCCAAATTATTTACAGTCATTGTTACCTGTATAAAACAATACAACAGGGCCCTCCCTGGTGGGCAAGAGGTTAAAATGCAGCACTATGAGGCTATCTGCCTGCAGCCACTGCAGATGAGTTCAATCCCCAGCCAAGGAGCTGACCCACATGGCACAGCTGACCTCTCCAGTCCCTCCCACTGCTCCCTTCAGTAATGTATTTCAGTCCATCTACCTGTTCTGTTCCTCAATCTGTCTTTGGTGAATCCTCTCACCCCCTGCACCTCTGTCCTGTACCCCAGATTTTGTACACAAGAATAAATAAATCTTTACAAAAATTAAAGATTGAGAGAGCTGAATAAATATAAAAGATTTACCAATGAAAACATTTTCAACAGCATTAGTTATTAGGCAATGTCAAAACATAATAAGATTAAGTGCTAGCATGGCTAAGATTGAAAAGAATGAAAATTAATGCGTATATAAACTTGATAAGTCTTAGAAATAAAAATATGAGATGTGAACTTTATTATATGTAAGTTACATATTTTAAAAAGCTTTGAAATTACTAATATGTTAAATTGGAAAAAGCTGTTTCAGTCATTCATATCTGAAATGAGAGCTTCCACCTCTGCATTTAATGTATTCCAATGTTTTTATGCATTACTACGATTAATAGTAGGAACATAAAGTATTAACAGTCCAAAGAGTAAAGAGAGTGCTTTAGGTACACATCAATGTGCATATTTATACATGTACTTACACAAACTCATACACACACACATACATACACACATTTGGCTTCTTCTAAATTCCTTACATATTTAGCCAGTCCTATTGCTGGATTTAATGTAAATTAAATATGTTCCTTATAATTTGGGTGTGGACATTTCCAGACTGAGAAAATCAACAATACAGGAATCTTTATGTTGCTGATAAAATCTCTAATCCTAGAAAAGATTCCATAAGGAAGAAGCAATGTTAACTTTTCATTTTTCTTTCTCTAAGGGTAAACAAGGTTACCATTCAGAAAAAAAGAAGTTCAAAACACATAACAAAAAATTCAAACCATTCTCATTTACTCCTTCAGAGGTTTTTACATTGTTTTGGCTTAGTGTCCTAGAATAAGCACACGGCGTAAGAAGTCCAAAACTGGTCAATGATGCCACGAGCTTTTTGATCTTCCCACTTAGACTGTGTTTGGATTCTTCATGCTCATCTGCTCAGGGATGAAAAGTGGCTAGTGCACCTAGCAACACATCAGTGTCCCACCAGGAAGAGTGGAAAGGACCCAAGGACCCAGGGTATTGTCAACCTGCAGAGAACTTTCTGAGGAACTACACACAATGAATTCTGCTTGCATTTCATTATCCAAAAGAATGTCACTGAACATACTGGCTTCAAAGTGAAGCAGGGAATTTTTTATTACTGTTTTTAAATCAGGAAACATATCACAGCAACCATTGGGTTCTAATCCTAAGGGATGTGAATATTTAATATCTGCTCTGGCTATCTTCTTGTAATCAACAGAGAGCTTTTGTTGACATGCTGTCTCATGTTGAAGACATTCTAACTGTACACAAACCTTTAACCTAATTAGGATGTGGATGTGCAGACCTAGAAATCACCTAACCATTTCAACTTAATATCTGCTCTTCTTTGGTATAAATTTCGAAGCTATCATGGTTTCCTGAGCTGTGGAATGACTGAGGCCTCTCTGCATCTAGTACACAGCCTTTATTCCTTCAGATTCTCCTAATCTTGACCCTACAAAACATTGAAGAAGAGGATTTCCCTAGGACTGGGTTGCTTGGTAAATGGCATCATGGAATCAGTGAGGAATTTAACCTAACGTGATTGTTTACTTGATCTAAAAAAATTAGTTTCTTGTAAGTCAATGGATTGTGAAGCAATTCATTTAACTTGAAGATTTTAAAGCAGCTGTCATTTTTGAGAAAAGTTATGGATACATTTAGAAACCATGAGGAAGATAGGAATATTTCAGCAAAATGAGTAAAATGATGATAAAAGAGAAGCTTAGAAAATCTGGATTTTGCTTCCTAGCCCATAACTCTGATATTCTAAACTTGCAGAAATTTTCTTTGATTGATTCTACAAGTGTCAAAAACATGCAGATGCAAAATGAAAAAGGTTTTGCTATCTTTGAGACACAGCTTTCATCTTTCCGCACTTCCATTTTCTCTACATTGAGAAAAAGAATACCTGCTTCTTAGCCACTATGAAAAGAGATTTTCCTTTAAAGTTTGAGTTCTTTGTCCAAAATGATTCCATTAAATGAAAAGTATATAACTTCATGATGGAATAAAATGTTTTACTGCCATCATTTTAGACTCCCTTCCTGTTTTGTTCAAAAACAATAACTTGCCAATTGAAACAAATTTGGAGGGTTTGTAATTAACAGAGACTTCACTTGGAATACATGACAAAGGATAAAAAATTAATACTTATTGAGTATGCTGGTGATATGCTAGACTCTCACATGGACCTCACGCAGGGAATGCTGACATGGGAATCAGAAAAACACATCAAGCTCATTAATGAGATCTGAGGTGATGAACAAACACGTGTCCTGGACCTCACCTCAGAAACTCATATAGAACATGGGGATATAGTTCTCTCGATACTTACATTGAAAGATGTAGGATCAGCTCATAGAGAGTTTTTTTTTTAATGGGATTGTGGACACATGAGTCAAAATAACTTCCTTTGTTGGTTTACTATGTTTATGAAGATGATCTAGTCTTCAGAAAAAAGCAAGATGTAACTTGGGTTTGCCCTCAGATGTAGATGAAATATACTTTTTCACTTTGTTACACCTAAATCTCAAAAATCTCAATGAATTCTTAAAAAGTGTATGCTAACCCACTGAAGTCAATACTTTTGACAAAATATTTAGTTAAACAATAGTTATATATGCTATTTGCTTATAATGCATTGTTTCTGGTAGATACTAGGATAGTCATATATTGTCAAGAGTCTGTAGACCAAAATATCAAAAGTAGCCTTTGCTAGTCCTATTAGATGATACGTGTTCTTCTAATGATTAAATAATTGTAACCCTTTGCCAAATGATTTTTAAGCTCCAGAAATAAGATTCAAACCCAGATCTGACAAACTGTGAAGTCCATGCTTTCTCTTACATGTTCCCAAGCTCAAGGGGCTGTTGGGTCCTGCATGGAAAATTTTCCAGGTACCATTGTATTGGTAGAATTGGAATTTCTTAGCATTTCCAATATGGTATAAAACTTTTATAAGTTTCTAGTAGAGTATAATAAAATATACAAGATTATGAAGATGTTTGGAAAATACACAATGCTCACTCACCTGGGAATATTAGGCAAAGAGTTAGGAATGAGTCAGCATTTGAGTTGGGCATTATGGAGAAGTAAGGTTGAAAATGAGATAAGAAGTAGATGAAAATGATTGGCTACATTGAGGTGACACTCAATGTCATCTATTCACAGGAGCATAGAGGATCTAATTGTTGAACTGGGCAACAATATTAAAGGAAAATAAAGCAAAACAAGAGTTAATGTACCCCAAGTTCTTGGCTGGATTCTTTATAGCTAACATTTCAAGGCCCTTTGAATAGGAATAAAAGGTGTCAAGAAAAATTATTTCACAAATGGGGACACATTGAAGTCTTTTGAACAGAATGTAACCAGATTAACAGTTTTAGAGATTGCTGTCAGTCCTCTTCTAAATATACTAGTTACATAAGGAAATGATTGGATGTAGGAGACCTACTAAAATTAAAAAGAATCCTCACCACAGACATAGGTACCTTGGATGCATAAATGTATTCCTCTACTCCATGTCCTGAAAAATGATTTACATTTCCAACCTTTTTAGCGTTATACATTTTTTTTAATCTGTGACAAAATTTGAATGAATAATAACAGCTAACATTGTCTGAGCATTGATCTATCTATTAGAGACCATTTTAAAAGACGTACACAGTTATTTTTCAAAGTATATAAAGTTATATAGTCTGAATTAAATTTAGTCTGAGAAACAGGTTAAAGAACATGCCTTAGGTGAGATAGCTAGCAAGTGCTGATGCTGGAACTTGTATCCAATTGTAAATCCAAAGATTATATTCCTAAATGGTTAGGTAGTAAAGAACAGGCTAAATAAAGACACGTCTTACCCTTATGAGAAATACCTCATTTCATTTTTTTTTTTAAGATTTATTTATTTGTTCATACAGAACTGGGGTACAGGCCAGAGACTCAGGGGCAGTGAGCACTTCACCAGAGGCAGAATGGGGAACAGAACAGGCAGATCGACGAAATACACTGCTGAGGGGAGCAGCGGGCGGGTCAGGAGAGGTCCGCCACGCCATGTGGTCACCTCCGAGGCAGGCGGGAATCGAACTCATGCAGAAGTGGCTTTAGCTTCTTAATGCTGCGCTTTAACCCGCTGCACCACCA
>NW_004567102.1:76823874-76838693 GCF_000260355.1 Condylura cristata
AAAGAATTTCTTTAAATTATTAAGAAAAGCTAAGCGGAGAGGTCCGCCACGCCATGTGGTCACCTCCGAGGCAGGCGGGAATCGAACTCATGCGGAAGTGGCTTTAGCTTCTCAGTGCTGCGCCACCAGGGAGAGCCTACTTCATTTCATTTTTGTGAATTTAAAATATTAACTTGTGAGACATGGATAGCAAATGCAATGATGTAATATTAAGAACCTGCCATTTACAACAAGGTGGGTGGACCTTGAGGGTATTATGCAGAGGAAAGTAAGTCAGGTGAAGAAAAACAAATTCCACAAGGCTTCACTCATGTGTAAAAAGTAAAGTAACAAAAGTCATGAGACAAAAACTAAATGATTGCTCTATAAGAGAAAAATGGTTTTTGGTTTCCAAAAGAGGAATGGTACTGGGGAAACCAGTACAACGAGTGGTGTGATGGAGAACTGAAACTGGAATTGTGGGTGATGTACACATGCAGACATTCTTCATAGTGCTGTATTCCTGCGCCTGTGTAATAGTAGAAACCAATGTTATGTCAATAAAAATTAAAATAGGAATGCACCTTCCTACTCAAATTGCTATAGATAATGCTAGGTAGACAGCCGATGAAAGGAATCTTTCATTTTCAAAGAGGGAAGAAGTTCTATTTAAAGGTTCCGGTGAAACTCACTTTGAAAGTAAGAAGTGGGGCAAATATCTCAGAGAATCCTCTATAACGCCCTCTGTAATTCAAACATCAAGATCCATCTGAAAAAGCTTCAAATTATGGAGGGCTTTTTGGGCAGGCAGATGGATAGTCCTGCAGTGTGGCAGGAAAGGTGAGCATGTGTGGGAAGGACTGACTCATGAACTCCTGGGTATACTTACTCTGAGTTTAAAGCAGAGTTTAATCCTCGAACTCAATTTGCTGTTCAAGTGACTGTTGAGAGCTAAGATAATTGTAACTAAATCTCAAATCTAAATGTCAAATAGTCTCTTAAGTGGCTATTTATAGTGCATTTGGTTACAAAAATATTCATGGAGGTCAGACATCCCCCCCCCCCCTATAGTTTCCATACCTGGAGAAGGGAAATTTGGATAATCTTGTGGGGAAGTCAACAATTTCAGAATGGACTGTTGGTTACTAGTTCTGGAACTAAACTACTGAAGGCCAGTTTAACAGAATTACAGTGACATTTATTCATGCAACCCAAATACAGAAGAGGCTGGATTCAGTTATTAATTTTAAAGCCTCAAAAGCTTCTTGTAATGATTCAGAATATAAATAATGGAGGCTAGGTGGCAACATAGAGAGAACATATGGTGTAGATGTAAAATTGTTTCTGAAGACCTAGTTTAGTCAGATGACCTTGAGCATCTGACTAAACTAACAGCTCTGAATCAAAATTTCACCTCATATATGGAAATGGAGTTATATCATGTCCTTAGGTGATTTGGACTCTGGAACACTTAGCTAAAGGAGTGTTGGCAGAAACATAGCAAGCTGCTATGGTTGACCCCATCAATCACACAGATGACACAGAGTGTGGGTTAGGCTAGATAAAGATGTTACCAGGAGTCTGAATCTGGTGGCTGGTCCATAGTAGTATCAGAAGGACAATCCAATGTAGAAAACCCTGGAATTCAGTATCCTTTACCTCAAAGAGTAGAATTGTCAAAGCATTAAATGAGGGTATGGTCACAAGGCTTTGGGTCCAGGCAGCCAAGGACGAAAGAAAGGAACCTGAAGCAGGGTATTGAGGACAATTCCAAGTGGAATTTTGGTTCTAAGCTATCACTAGTGTATCAGACCAAGCTAAACATGCAATCCCAGTTCCTGCTATGTAATGGAAAAAGGTGCTGTCTTTCCTGCCCCTAAGTATGGCTAAGTGTGGAGGACTATCAAAGATTAAGTCAAGGAGACAATACAGGGTCCATATCTACTTCAATACTTAATACTTAATATACTAAATAGTAATGAGACTCTTGGAAAGAACCCCAACCTCAAGAGATAATCTCTTCCAAGGACCAGTGAAGTTTCAACTGAGATGGTATGTTTGTCGTGTTGTTATTAACATTGTCCTGTATTCTTCCTTTGATTACTCAGCCCATGGATGTAATATAAGATTTCTCTGAATTCCTTTCTCTACTTTCAGGAGATTCTTTTTTCCCTCCCTCCTTTTCTCCTTCCCTCACTCCCCTTCTACCTTTTCTTATAATTATTGGCAATCTCTGTTATTGCACATTGAAATTCAATCACCTTTTCAGTTTTAAGAAACACACAAGCACACAGAATGATCAGAATTCTGACAGAATTTCTAGTTGATTTTGGAAATGAATGAGAAAAATGGTTCATAATGGCATTGGGAAATAGTTATAATGGACACCTACCCCATCCCTGGCAGTCTCACTGCTCTTCTTCTCCCTTTTTTTTCTCCTACTTGCCTTCTCACTTCCTCTTGAGAACAAGAGCTACAAATTATTCTTCTATTCTCAGGTAAAACATCACCTCCACATCAATTATAATATCCTTTGCCAATTTTCATGTCCTCTGTTAAATCTCATCTTTCTTTTTATTATTTTTTTTAATTTTTTTAAAAGATTTATTTATTTGTGCATACAGAACTGGGGTACAGGCCAGAGGCTCAGGGGTGGCGAAAGGCTTCACCAGAGACAGAGTGGGGAACAGAACAGGCAGATCGACGAAGTACACTGCTGAGGGGAGCAGCGGGTGGGCCAGGAGAGGTCTGCCACGCCATGTGGTCACCTCCGGGGCAGGCGGGAATGGAATCATGCGGAAGCGGCTTTAGATTCTCAGTGCTGTGCTTTAACCCGCTGCGCCACCAGGGAGGGCCCTCTTTTTATTTTTTTAAAGATTTATTTATTTATGCATACAGAACTAGACAACAAGCCATCCAGAGGTCCAGGGGTAGTAGAGACAGAGTGGGGAGCAGAACAGGCATATGATAAAGTACATTGCTGAAGGGAGCAGCGGGAATGTCAGGAGAGGTCTACTGGGTCATGTGGGTCACCTCTGGGGCAGGGGATCGAATTAGCACTGAAGCAGCTGTGGCTAGCTTGCAGTGCTTCCTCCTTACCCATTGCACCAACTTTCTTAAGGGAACACTAAGTTCCCTAAGGGAAACTCTTATGTGACCAGTAAAAATAGTAAAACAAATTTGACCTTATGTACTGCTGTCCAGAGTACTGGTTCTTACTCAGAATTTCAATTAAGTGATATTAAGCAAGTACCAAGCTTTTAAAGCCAATTTTCTTCTTTCCTTTTTCATTCCAGAGGTTTTATTAGAGAAACATTACCAACTAGAAGTAAAATTTCAAATAGTTAAATTTAACTTTGCTTGTATTCATTGCATTTTAGATGGAAATCTTACATAGAGATTTTAGAAGACATCATGTTCTCATCAATAGTATTTTTATATAATAGAATATCAGTTTGAATAAGATCCTTTCTAAAAGAATTCTATAGAAGAACAGCATCTCTTTTACCTTGTTCTTTGTTGGCTTCAGTTTCTGAGAATTAATTTTTAAACTTCTCCCTGGATTCTGAGGGTGACCTTTGTTAAAATTGGTGATTTCCTATGCTCTGGCCACTAGTCCCATAAAATATCTGATGATAACTTTGAGTCAAGTTAATTATTGCTGTCAGCATAATTGTGGAAACACAATTGACAGAATTCAGAAATGTCATTTCTGATTTTGTTGTGCAAAACTAAGTGATTCGTTTAAACAGGATTTCTGGTATGAATCTTTCAAAAAATATTCTGTCTCTGTGCAATAGGAAAGGTCATTTTTATATAGCCCATCATTATGATGGTTAGACATTTTTTGGAATATAAATTACATTATTTAATCACATTAACAACAAAAATATTTTATAACTGAATTAGTATCCAGGTGTAGAAAACTAGAGAAAAGAAGTCAAAGAATAAGTAAAATAGCTAGTAGGCTAGAAAATAAAAACCGTCATATAATTATCAATCCATGTTTAAGCATAAAACCAAATTTTTCTAGGCAGTTATGTTCTGCCACCTATCAAAGATCTTTTTGGTGACTTTAAATGTCTCTCTTATCTACACAGAGAATTTATGGAGAAAGTTGATACATCACAAAAAATGAATGAATATACTAGTATTCAGGTACATCCCAAAATTTGTTGTTGGCAATGACCCAAGGCAAGTCATCCTGAGATTGGAATGGTCCATTCACTGGCTTAATGTTCTGCTGGTGTTTTTATAAGATACTTGCACATTAGTACAGAAAGCTCTTAATTATTTGGTAGTATATCTTTCTGGCATTGGTATATCAACATGCTTAATCATGCATGCCTTTTCTACTTCAATTCCTAAAACAGAATAATAATAGCAGTACTATAGCGCTTCCAAGTATTGAACTTAATTTAAGTATTAATTTCCATACAAAAATAGATCCCTGCTAATCATATTAATGGTGACTCCCAGTAATGTTGTAATGCATACAAGTTACCCTCTAGGGAATAAATGATCAAGACAGGATCAGAGGAAGTCTAGGGGTGGAGAAAACCTAAGACCATAAACTACTGGCTTACTACTTCCCTTTTGGGAAAGAGCCAGGAGAGCAATTCAAAGAGTGAGTGACAACATAGTCTCCCTGTCCAGGTGTCAGGATTCAGAGAAGTGGAGGCACATATCTCCCAATCCTTGGAGAGTGCGCTTCTCTTGTTCCTGATGAGGAAGAATGGAGCAACAAGATACTCAGAAGTGTGAAAAGACAGGCAACCTGCCTCGCGGTTTAGACAGTATTCACCTCCTCCTCTGATGCCCATTTGTAACGTCCTCATCTCTTCTGTGCTCTTTGCCAGCAAATGCATTTTCCTCTCAACCTGCATCAGGCTGCTGCCCTGTACTCTGCCTTGCACCATGATTCCAGCTACATAAGAACAACTTCATTGACCTCCTGATGCCCTGAACCTCCCACAGAGTTGGCCCAGTTCAAGTGGCTGTCTTTGGCACGTCAGCCTTCGTATGCACCTGCTCGGGTAGACTGAAAATGGCTCAGTACATACTGACCACATTTTAAGCTGGACACTAACCTAGTGACATGCTTGTGAAAGACACACCCATATTCTCAAGGAGTTGAGAAGTTAAAAAAAAAAAGTGTTCTAAAAATGAACTCAGTTGAATAAAGGAACTAATTCCCTTAGTCACTTAGTTCAGCACTGTCTAATATAAATTTCCATGAAGATGGAATGCATTTTTCTGTAGTCACCAATCCAATAGACACACGGGGTGATGGAGTATATGAAATTTAGTAAGTGGTTAATGTGGCTGGGGAACTGAATTTCTAATTTTATTTGTTTCATTTATTTGCTTATTTTAAAGATTTATTTATTTATTCATACAGAACTTGAGTACAGGCCAGAGATGCAGAGGGTGAGAGGATTCACCAGAGACAAAGCTGGGAGCAGAACAGGCAGATCTACGAAGTACACTGCTGAGGGGAGCAGTGGGCGGGTCAGGAGAGGTCTGCTGCCCAATGTGGATCTCTTTCAGGGCAGGCGGGGATCGAATTCATAAGGAAGTGGCTTAAGCTCCTTAGTGCTATGCTTTAACCCTCTGCACCACCAGGGAGGGCCCTATTTAAGTTTCATTTAAATTTAAATAGCCACGTGGACAGGAAAGATCAACTTTACTTCTTTATATATTGTGGTAAAAACAAGAGTTACTCATTCAGGAGAAAACGATCAAATTATATTAGTTTGTTATGATAATAATATTTTAAAAAATGTTATAGGATTTTAAAGGGAACAGAGAACAAGCTGATGACCTTGGATATGAGTTCTAACCAAATAGCTACAAGGCGATAAGAGTCATCAGGTTCGTCATCATTCACAATTTTTTGAAGATTGGTATCTCCACCTTCAGCTCCAAGCACATTTCAAGAGCTATGGAAAATCTTACAAAGCAAAACAGTTTGAAGTGTATTCAGCCAAGTTTCCCAGGAGCCAGTGAGCTCCTGGAGGAGCTGAGGGCCTGGCTGTTCCTGGTGTGTCCCTGCGTCACTTCAGAAAATGCTTGGCTCTTGTTTTGAGCTAGTGCAACAGTAAGAGATAGATTGAAGGAATTATTTTGGCATTTTGAAATTGTCTCTTAATTGGCCTGTGTCCAAGTAGTGTTTTCTTCAGATAATTGCTTCATTAGCATTCACGTGCAAAATGTTATTCAGAATTTAAAAATACAAGATGTCAGAGTCAAAGTAATGTATGGCATTAGGAGATTATCTTGCTCCTGAAAAGGAAATCCACAGAAAGAAAATAAAAAAGATACTGTCTAAATGGAAAGACATGCTGTTGATTCCAGGGAATTCTTGCTTCCATCATTAAGCCTTGTGGAAAATGTTTTCTTACACAACACAAAGATGCATGACTTTGTGTTGAACTTTAATAGGTTTAATTCGACTTTAGGATGTCAGGGCTTCTGAGTCGAACATGTATCTATGGTTATCAAAAAATCCTTGCATAGGAACGTTTTAATTAAAGGGAACTGCATCTGGGATTGTAGAATCTACCTCCCTACCTCATGGCAAGATGCTAGTGAAAATACAGGAGTACAGCATAGTCAGGAAAAGGGACATGGAGGAGTTAAGAAATCATAGCATAAAAATTTTAAATGCAGGGTCCTCCCTGGTGGCACAGCAGGTTTAAGCACAGCACTATGAAGCTGTGCAACAACCACTGCAACACGAGTTCAATTTCTAGATGAAGAGATGACCCACGTGGCATAGCAGACCTCTCCTGACCTGTCCACTGCTCTCCTCAGCAGTGTATTTCATTAGATACACCTGCCCTGTTCCCCACTCTGTCTCTGGTGAATTCCCTTACCACCTGCACCTCTGTTTTGTACATCAGTTCTTCTGTATATAAAAACAAAAAATCTTAAAAATAATTAAATGCAGTAGAAAATAAAGTCACATAGGCACAAATCCCCTGGTCTACTTCCTTTCTAAAATTTCCTACAAGGGCCAAGTAATCTCCAGTCTCCAGCCTTTGTGACCAATATAGTCACAAAGTGGCTTTCCAGTTATTCCCCAAATAATTTCTTTAGCATATGTTTGCATAATGTCTATAATCCTCAATTTTATTAGATAGGTATCAATTTTACTGAAATGTAAATTATGGGTAAATTGCTTTATTAAATCAGAATGCTGAACCTGTGTGTCTGTGTAGAAGAGAGAAGACTTCCTCTTTCCCTTCTCCCTAACTTCAAGTTGCTTTCTGGATATGGGTGAAAGTTATAAAAGAATTGACAGTGAAAAATATAACATTTTAATATTTTGGCTTTCCAAATATCTGTGAAATCTTTAGTCCCCAAGCTAATTGCATACGGAGAGTTCCTTGATTTCCATGATGAGGGGGAATAACTTGGTTATGAAACGGCTTCCTCCTTTGCTACCCATCACTTATTGCCATCTCTTTAAGACAAAAATGCTTTTCTTTTCATTTGCAACTTCTCCTTTTATTCATCCTATTAAGTGCTTTATTTTGCATAGAGATGAGGAGCTGTTTTACTGTTCATATCACTGTCACTTGCCAGGAACTGATTGATCAGATGTGGCATTAGAAAAAATAAAACTAATTTATATTCATGAAGTTCTCATTTATGCTTTTTGTTTATAATAGTCTCTTTCACCTCTCCAGGAAGTTCTAGAGCCTCATCATTTCATGACATTTTCTGTCCAATATGAGTAGAACAACAGTAGATGAGAGGTAAACATTAGAATTCTTTAGAAGACAAAACAGAAAACTTAGATCTGAAATTTGAACACTATCACAATATGTCTCTCATTTGCAAATGAATATCTTGACAAACCGGCAAACAAAAAGCAAAACACCCTCATCAGCAATAACTGGGCACATTCAACTTAAGAATGTCCAACTTGCCAAATCATGTTTTTTAGATATCCTGTCCATGTTTACCATATTGCATATCTCAAATAAAATTAACAGGTACTTCTTACCTCTTTAAGGTTCTGTTCTTTCAGGTCATGCCATAATGCTCAAAATCTCCCTGGAGCCAGATAAAATCAAATAACTTCAAGTCTCCATGTGAAGATTGCTTTTTTAGAACCAACTTCCCCAAACTCCCAAGTCTGGCCGGGTTCCCCAGATACATGCTTTGCAGCTCTCTGTTCGCTTCACAGCCTTGTGCAATTGCAATGTTGGCACTATTTTGCAAATAATTGTTTCATGGCTTTTGATCATTAGACTTAGTTCTGTGATGGAGATGATGTTTCTGTCTATATCACAGTGTACACCCAGGGCAAATGGAAGTCTCACTGTGGGACATTGTACCTGCTCAAAAAACACAGACTTCATGAGTTGGGATTTTTATAACCATCCCCAATGTATTGAAACATTTACTGTTTACATCAGTACAGAGGATTTCTCCCTTGTAAGGCTTCCGGGTAAACCTTCTAAGCACCTGCACTTGACAGTGTTGGATCCTGTCAAGGACCCAGGGAGTTAACGTTCTTTTGTATCTGTAATTTACATGCTGGAAAGAAACACCATGAGTGATGTGTGGCTAATGTATCTATATGGTAAGGCTGCAATATTTTCTCCCAACAGAAATTAGAAGTGGAAGTGCTGTCTAGTGTGGGGATGGGAGGGAGATCAGTAGCTGAACAAGAAGTTAGCGGTTGTCATCCAATACTAAACAGTTTCCTTCCCTGGCAAGACAGAGGCAAATTAATGGAAACAGGACAAGAAACTTGTGAAGGGTGAGCCTGTATATTAGTTTGTGAAAACACCGATGAGGCAGTGGATGAGTCTGGTCCTGGGAGGGTTGAGGGTTGATCATTCAAAATCCCTGGTGTTCAGACACATCTGTGTTCATTATTCAGAAAGCCAAAGTCAAGGAAGAGAGAAGGTAGTTCCAATATATATTTGAGTCTTTGGATGCTGGCTTAAAGGTTAAGATTGGGAAGTAATAATGCTGTAATAATTTAAAATTGGGTATTACTTGATAAATAAATGCAGTGAACAGGAGACTACAGATATCCAAAGTATATGGAAAAATTTTAGTGTCCATCAACAATAAATGGATCAAGAAAATGAGGTACACAGTATACTTACGTGTTGCCTAATGATGTTCCTATCAATGATGGACAACATGTGTGATAGTGGCCCCAAAGGTGACAAAATATAGTCTATGTTGTGTTGTAAGCAATGCCATCTTAGTGTAATCACACTCTACAATATTCACACAGTGACAAGAATACCCCATAATGCATTTCTCACAAAGCATTCCTATCATTAAACAGTGCATGATTTTATATAGAGAATAGGATATTATTTGACCTTGAAAGAGAAGCAAACCCTGTCATACATGAAACATGGAGAAAAGTGGAAAAGTGTTTGTGATTAAGAGTTACCTTATCACAGACTGTAATAGTCAACAGGGGGACAGGGATATAATAGGTTTCATTAGACTTAATCTATCATGAATAAGGTTTATTTCTCAGCCTCAGCATCAGAGATGCTAACTGGTATATGGATTCCTGGATTCCTGATGAAATAAATGCAAACTAATAAACAGGGTACTAGAGCAGAAAAGAGGAGAAATAGCAAACACTACATTTAATTGTTTAATCTATGTGCTGAGAGACTTCCAGAAATATTTGGTGGGCAGAATTATTTATAGTTAGAATATAAAATACATGTATATGTTTAGTTATTTATGTATGATGCATATAAAAATAATGGTATAAGCAGTATAATATTTCTGATAGCTCTGGGGAGAAATGCTATTAAGTGGACCAGCTGTAATTTGTTTTGTCTTATTATATGCTTGGTTAAAAATGGCCACTCCCATAATCAAATGAATAGCAAATGAAGTAAACATAGTGATTCAATTTTAAAATTTGAAAAATGTTTCTAATAAAGTACTTATTTAATTTTTCCAGTAAAAATATTGCTACTTGACAGAATTCATTAAAGTGTTATGCAGACACCTAGAAAGAAGTCAGTGGAACACTCGATGGAATGAAAGGCTGGCAAATCCTTCTGACTTTGCTGAGGAAATAAGAACATGTTCAAGTTGTGATAGTTACAGGATTCTACACAATCCCACACCTGAGCAACCGCGGCTAAAAATAACAACAGCGATATCATTGTTCTAAGAGATTTAAGGAGAAATGGCCTGACTGGGATACTCGTGTGCTATAGTCTCTTTTCTCTGGTAGGAAAAGGGTGTCCCTCCTTTCCTACATCAGAGGGTGCCCTTTTCCGATGTGACAGAGACGAGTTCCTGTAAAACAAAATGCAAAATCTTAAATGCACAGAGAGCAGGGACTCAACAGAAGAGGTGAAGTGGACCCCGTAGGATTCCAGGTAGTCCCAGCAAATTGTGGTAACTAATGAGACACAGAAGAACAAATGCTGGGTTAGTTGTTTGCTTCCTGCAGGAATAAATGCCCAATGTCCCAGAGGTTACAATGTTTTCAGAAATATTGGGAATTTGTTTTTATATGATTGTTTCCCATTTGTAAATTATATTTTGGTATTAAAAAAAATGTATCCCACTGTACCTGCCAGTTGAATACTGCCAGTGGGTCTTATATTAATAACTGAGTTCTGAAGGCATAATCGCCAATATAAATCCACTTTGCTTCTTGTCTCTTTCATTGTACCAGATAGATGCCTTTTAATTTGAGGGGAGACCCCCCTGCCAGTGTACAGTATCCTTGACTGCCTATACCTCAGTCTGAATTTCTGTTCTTAGTGTTAGATTATTCCTTTAGATTGAAGGGGACTTTAACTCTCTGTTAAACATTAAAATAGCTCTGGTCATCACCTTATTGAAGTGTAAAATAAAACTAATTACCAGAATGTCTGCTGAAACTGATCAATGAGCATGTGCTGAAGAGAAATCCATGTTCCAGGGAAGTCGTTCTACTGCGTAAAAATTCACTTGTTCAAAATGCAGATCCCTTAACTGCACTCCTAGGGCTTCAAATCCTTTTGATATAGGGGAAATCTAAACTCATTGATCAATGAGCAGTGGGCAAGTTTCATGTAGTTAGTTTTTAGAAATAATAATAGTAAGCACCTAAACGGCAGTTCTCAAACTTAAGTATGCATCAGAACCACTGGATAGCTTCTCCTAACACAACAGGCCAGCTCCCGCCTCCAGGATTCTGACTCAGTCTAGGGTGTTTCTTGAGACTCTGAATTTCTGACATGTTTGCAGAATTTCTGAATTTCTGACATGATGCTATGGCTGCTGGTTCAGGGGCCACACTTGAGGACTGCCATGCTTGAAAAAGGGCAGGCAGGCAGGCTGCCTGGAGCACCCTGGGGACCTTGGTAAATGTCTGCAGGGACTGAAAGTGAGCAATCGAGAGATTGAAATGACTTTATCTGTCTCATCAAGTTGCCTTGGATCTGGTGCTGGCGTCCAAATATAAGAGCACTGCAGAATGTTCTCTGGCTCATTCTCATCAAATATTTATTGCCACTCACCTTGTGACAGACACCATAGTACTTCAAGTATCTATTGAGCAGCTACCTTAGCCAAGCTATGGGCTACATTTTAGTAAGAGACAAGTCTCAGCTTCTTATGAATCAGGAGCCTGGAACTCCTGTTTCTCTGCTATCATTCATATTCAGAAGATGATGGCTGGCTAGAGGTGAAACTTGGTTCTTTATGGGTAAATATAACAGCACAGCAGAGCTGGTCTGTTGTGTTGACCTGTGGGAAGTATGTTCTGCTCGGATTCCTGCATGCTAGGCTGGGTGCCACCAGTGTCTGAAAGTCCATGACAGCTGTGGGCCCATCAAACAGCAGAGAACACAGCTGTTAGAAAAAAAAAACAGTTTTCTACCATCACCCTGTGCTTGGCACCAGATCCCTGGACACAGTTTTTCTGGAAATGGGATCTGTCCGGTGAAGACAAAAGCATGGGCGGGTGTGGATGATGATGTGAGGAGGTGTCAACCTATCCCCTGGGTCATAAATAGTGTGGCAAGCCAATAGGGTCTGGTTTACACAGGTATACCTTTGTTGTTGTTTTTAATTAATTTATTCTGTGCATTTTTTCCTCTTGGTTATAATCCCCCTGGACTTCCCTCCACCAACTCACCTGTGTGCCATCACCATAGTCCATTGCACTCTCCCCATCCCAGTTCTGATCCCATTCCTCTCTCCACCCCAATGAAATGTCTCTGGACTACAGTTGTTCATTGTTTTTCATTTTTACCTTATTACAATTGCACTTTTTTTTTTTTTGACCCTGCTGAGTCCTTACGCTCCTCCTATGTACACATATATACCTTTGTCTGGTTCATCACTGTGAAACTACAGACATTTGTTTTTAATGCTATCACAAGCAATTCTTCCATGAAAAACTTTCTATGTGTGTCATTTCTCACAAGTACTAATTATAATAACAAAATTGCTGATTTAAAATGCACAAGCATTTTAAATATTGAAAAGCATAAATATGATCAAATTACTATCCACAAAGCTTATGCAGTTATTCTTTTTCCAGCAATTACCTTTGAGAGGGGCTGTTTTTCTACTAAGTAAAGATGGCATCTCACTGGAGTTTTAATTTGCATTTCTCTGATTATGAGTAAGGTTGACCATCTTTTCATATGTTTATAAGCCATTTGTATGTCGTTTTCTAGGAGCAATCTGTTCATATTGGAGTCTATTTTGGACTCTGCTTAATTGTCAGATGTTTGGAGTCAAAACTGTTCTAATTAATATTTCTTCCCATTATGTTCCTGGATTAAACAATGCTATAGCTTCTGTCTACCAAATAGCTCCACCTAGATATTTTGCCTAACATTTCCCTTAGTTAGTAATTGCGCGTCACAGATGTCAGCTGAATTAGGGGGTGGGGCGGAGAGGGAACTGGGGTGGCTAGTAGTGCTGTCCCAGAATAACTGGTAAATCTTAACTTGGGTCTTTTGTTCTACTGTTTGTGAAAGTCTGAAGCCTATCCTTTTCCCCCAAATTCTTATAATATTTTGGATTTAGGGGACTCCTATGCTCTTCATGGGGCTCACTTTTTCCTATGTATTTGTGTGATGTCTATTTTTCCATCTTTTACTTTTTCCCTATCACCTCAGTACAACAAACTTATACCCTTTACTGTCTCTCTCAACTATTTTACAGCAATATTTCTTGGTTGAATTTATCAAGATCATGAGAATATTCACATTGCCAAGCACACTCCTTCTTTGTACTTCTCTTCATTAAACTCTTTCCCTTCTTCCTTCTCAAGAATAAAATCTGTCTCTGTGTGTGAGTGATAGGAGAGTTGCCTTTCAGTGAACAAATCAGTGAATTCTGTGAACTCACCCTCCATAAAAAATAGGACTTCTTGGGCCTTGCTATGGCACAAGGGGTTAAGTCTCAGCACTATGAAGCTATCACCACCTGGTCCATCTCCTACCAGGGAGGTGACCCACATGGCACAGCAGACTTCTCCTATCTCTCCCACTGTTCCCCTCAGCAGTGTATTTCCGTAGATCTGCCTGTTCTGCTCCACACTCTGTCTCTGGTGAGTCCTCCACCCTCCTGCACCTCTAGTCCATACTCCAGTTCTTGTGTGCATAAATAAATATTTTTTAAAAATAGGAATTCTGGCCCTCCCTGGTGGCGCAGCGGGTTAAAGCACAGCACTGAGAATCTGAAGCCACTTCCGCATGAGTTCGATTCCCGCCTGCCGCCTGCCCCGGAGGAGACCACATGGCGAGCCAGACCTCTCCTGGCCCGCCCGCTGCTCCCCTCAGCAGTGTACTTCGTCGATCTGCCTGTTCTGCTCCCCACTCTGTCTCTGGTGAAGCCTCTCACCGCCCCTGAGCCTCTGGCCTGTACCCCAGTTCTGTATGAATAAATAAATAAATCTTTAAAAAAAAAAAAAAATAGGAATTCTTTTCAATAATGCATTATTTCTATTAAGAGGAATCTTAAAGAACAAAATGTCTTCCATACACATTTACAAATCTCTGTAATTTAAATATATACCTCACCTAATACTGCTAGTATAGGGAGATGGACCTACAATAGAATTTACAAAGCTCCATTAAAGAAATTTAAATAAAGTGCAATGTTATTTGTGACAAAAAGAATGTCTTTTTGTATTTATTTTTTCTTTTTTACAAATTTGCTTGGGATGGTCATTATAGGCATTCATGCTCAAACTCTGATAGTACTACAAATTCATGCCTGAATATATGATTCTGTATGGCAGATCAACCCTCAGATTCTACTGAAGACTCGTGTCCTTTGGAAAAAAGAGTTTTGGCATTAGCAATACCTTTAAAAACATTCTTTTTCAGACTTCCCATTGGACTATTTTTCCCTGACATATTTAAGAACCAATTATTAGATGACCTTTATTTTAACCCTCTTGAGAAAATTGAAGTCATTGGGCATAATGCTTATTCATCAACTTAACGTATCTATTAACAAAATTTGCCATAGCAATTTATTCTTCCCTCACTCCCAACCTTCTTAGTAGATGAAATAGTTCACTTCACTTCCTTCTCAAATGCAACCATTCCTTTGTACCCATAACTTCACTACATGAAACTTCTTTTAATACTTTACTCCTTCAGTTTTTCATCATCATTTCCTTATCATTGGTTGTTATACTTTAAACTATATGCCTGTACAGAGCCAGGTAATCTCTCTACCAAAAAGTAAAACAATTTAGGCCCTCCCTGGTGGCGCAGCGGGTTAAAGCACAGCACTGAGAAGCTAAAGCCACTTCCGCATGAGTTCGATTCCCACCTCCCCTGGAGGAGACCACATGGCGTGGCAGACCTCTC
>NW_004567102.1:76838793-76857631 GCF_000260355.1 Condylura cristata
AGAAGCTAAAACCACTTCCGCATGAGTTCCATTCCCGCCTGCCCTGGAGGAGACCACATGGCGTGGCAGACCTCTCATGACCCGCCCGCTGCTCCCCTCAGCAGTGTACTTCGTCCATCTGCCTGTTCTGTTCCCCATTCTGTCTCTGGTGAAGCCTCTCACCATCCCTGAGTCTCTGGCCTGTACACCAGTTCTGTATGCACAAATAAATAAATCTTTTAAAAAAATAAAAAATAAAATAAAACAATTTACCTCCAAAACTCTTGACCATGAGTCCCAGCTATCAACTTGCCAGTCCTTTACCTCCACCCTTAGAAAAAATTTAGAAAGTACCTAAACTGATGTTTCATCTTTATTCCCTTTCATTTTGCAGCAAATAATTGCAATTTGGTTTCTTGTCCCACCCGTCTGCTGACTTCACCATTGCCAATGATGACACAGTTTCCAAATAAATTTGAGCATTTTTAGAACTTTTGTTTAATTGGACCACTCCTCTGCTTCTGTTGTAGTCAAAATCTTTTTTTTTTTTGTTCTCCGTGGATCTCTGATATTGATCTTTGCCAGTGTGGATTTGATGTGCTCAACCTCCTTGGCCCTTCCAATGTCCCTTTCTCTCAGGCTCTGCCACTGTCCATTTCCCATTTACTCATCGGCTGCATCTACCCTTCAAAATTCCAAACCCCGATTCCAGGTGCAAGAGTCTCTCTTTTCCACACTCCTTGAGATATCTCACATTTTTTTTTGCTTCATCTACTACTAATATGCTTTAAAAAATTCTTTTTTGTCCATTTCAAATCCCTCCCAAAACTCCAAAACTCCAAAAAAAAAAAAAGATAGCATTACACTGAGTATTTCAAGTCAATGTTCCACAGTCTCTTTCATTTGACTTGTGTGAAAATGAATTGATCTCTTCTTAACTCTTTTGTAATAAAAGAAGATTGTTGGTGTGTAATTAATTTGTTCTAAAAAAAAAAAGCAAAACAAGAAACTTGGTTCCAACTGAACCCTATTTTAATTTTATTTTATTATTTTCCTCTTGTCACTGCATGGGACAGGTGACATCATGACTCATTCACCCAATTTTTCAAGCTAACATTCTAATAGGCAATTTTTAATGACTTTCTGGGTGTCATCTTCATTGAAAATCAAGTTTGCAAATTTTATTTCCAAAATATTGTAGCAATTCCACTGTTAGATATCTACCCAGGGGACATAGAAACACTAATTTACTGCACTCTTATGTTTATTTAAGCACCATTTACAATAGCCAAGATATGGAAACAGCTAAATAGTCCAAAGTGGATGAGTGGATCAAGTAGATGTGATACATATACACAATGAAATACTACTCATCAATCAAAAAAGATAAGCTCCCACCATTTGTAACAACATGAGTGGATCTAAAAGGGATTATGCTAAGTGATATCAGCCAGAGGAGAAAGAAATAGTGAATGGTATCATTTATATGTGTAACATACAGAAACTAAACAAAAAAATCAAAAGCAAATTTTAAAAACAGCTGTTGAAAGCTGACCACAGATATGAGGCATCTAGGAGAGGTGGGGGAGTTGGAGAGGGAAGTTTGAGAGTGGAGGAGGGGGAAGCACAGTGAACTATGGTGGGAAATTATGGATGCTCTGGTGGTGGGAAAACAATTGTGACCACACCTAGGATGAGTAATTTAATATTTTTAAATTGTTAGCAAGAATGTATGTCATATAAGTAAATAGGTAGATAGACCATTAAATAAAATAACTCTTCTCAATCATTCCTCAAATATTCCTCTGCCAAAGCTACCTCAGTTTAGAACTTTTTCTCCTCTAGCCATCATATTTCAAGTTTCCCAACCTCGTCTATCCTCTCTTGTCTTTTATTTCTCAAATACTCAGTATCCCAAAGTCACATTTCTCTAGCATATACATGACACTTGATTAATTCCTTGATCCTCATTGTGTCTCCATCTTGCCTAACACTAATTCCTCTTGCATACACAATGTTTATTGTCCTAGACATTTCTTCAGAGTCTTTTAAGGCAAAATGTTCTCTCACACATCAATTAGAAAGTCACTTGTTTATAATAGTCAATTGCTACTTAGTTTTTAAAATTGGGATCAGATGTGACTTTGTGTAAGAAGAATTTTCTGATATATATGTTCTACCGATGTCTAGTTTTGGGGTTCAAATCTTATGCTCTGGAATCCTAAACTTGCCTCATATAAGCTTATCTTAGCATTTTTTTTTTTAATTAGGATATGTCTTTTCATAACTGTCTTTTTCATTATATTCAAGTACTTGAGTACAAAGCTTTTGCAAACTATCTCTGTAGTCCTAATGACTAGGGCAGGGCTTGACACACAATATAGCGAGTTTTCATTAACATCACTGATACATTCTTAGAAATCGAGACTTGAATCAAAATTCCACACAAAGGAAGCAAGTCCTTTAATAATGTCATTTTGAAAACTCAGTGTCAGCTGGGAATTTTTTTGCTCATCAATGTTATAATCCAACAATGTTAAATGAAGCATTATTCAAGGACCTACTGTATGTGATTGATAATGTTGTTGACTAAGTGAGAGGATGGTTTTGATTACAAGCATAGGATGGATATTTCAAGTTTAAACAAAACACTAGCCCAGTCTAATCATTTTACTTCTCTTAGTTATTGTGTTCATTACAAAAATAACCTTATCTGATTTTTATGATGATTAAATAAAATATTTGATAAGATTCTGAATACACTCACACACGCACATAATATAGAGAAACAAAACAAAGTAATTGTCAGAACTAACCCAAAACAAACCCTACAATAGAATTGCAGAATTCAGGTTACTAGAGGGCAGACAAGAGTGGGAACCAAGCAGGTTGGGGAGCCAATGGTCTGTGGTAAAGACTCTGTGTTCTTTGATGGTAGGTGTGGTGACATTTGTCTGAGGAGGTGTGAACTTAATCCAATAAATCATATGTGGTGTTGTAAACCAAAAAAACCAAAAAACAAAAATTTGATGGAACAATAAATAACACCAACATTGTTAATTTATTCAAAATACTTCAGCATAGCTAGGAAACAAGACAGTCAATAAATATAAATATTAGCATTATGTCTAAGGACATGCACTGCTGAATCAGAATAAGGTTGAAGAAAATGGGGTGAGGAAACAGCCTTTTAATAGAGAAGACCTCTCCAAGAAACAAATTTCAATTGTGATCTGAGAGGATTTAAGGGCCATCCATGCAGCAATGTGGGGTAACAGCATTCTGGCCTGGAGGCCAGAAAGAGCTTGCTTCCTATGGGGGACTGAAAGTAGATCAGTGTGGTTGGGATGAGGGGAATGAGGAAAGGGGCGAGAGGCCTCCTCCGAGACACAGGCCTGGCCCAATCACTCAGGACCTTACAGAGCCTCCTAGTTCAGACACAAGCTCATACAGGGTGCAGAACTAGTTCATAGCCTTAGTTCACAGTCATAGAACCAGACATGGCAGAGATGTTGGAATGATCTGACCAAGCATTCAAATCAACTGTGGCTAATAAGCTAAATGCAAATGGGTGAGCACCATGTACAAACAGATGGGCGATGCACACAGAAGGACAGAAGAACTAAAATGAAATATGAAATAAGAGCTCTTGATCTGCTATTTCCAAACTTGAGGCTTCTGTTCCTCGATGCTCTGCCCTAGATTACTGCTGCCATCAATATCTGTCCCATACACCTGTGCATAATGTTACCTTCATCCTTAGTGTCCACCTGTGTTCCTCCTGCCTGGTTTGGAAATACTACCATCTTGAATTATAATGTCTGCTCAGAGACATACAAGCAATAAAGTCCAGGACAAGATTTGAAAGCCTGATGGTTCTCCTGCTTCCTCAAATTATGAAAATGGATATTGCAACATTTCAATGGGAGACATAAATGAAATACAGTATGTAAATCCCTTAGCTTGAGGTCTGACAAAAATCAGTTGTGCAATAAATATTAAACTCCCTGTATCTCTCCATTATTGGGTTTCTCTTCATTCTGTCCATTGACTTTTTCAAACTACCAAAGAATTATCACTTATTCTCCCTTATTCAACAATTCACTATGGGTTTAATCTTTATATGTGTATCGCTTACTTCAAATAAATTAGGATAGTGATCAAGGCCAACCCTCACAAGGACCAGTACCATCAGGTGTAGAGATGCTGCCCAGTAAGTGGGTTGTGTTTGCATAATTTTAATCTAGTAAAACAAAGGAAATGTTGGCTGGATCTGGATAGATGTTGCTGGTAATTAAAAGAAAAACAAAAACAGGTTCCATGACTTCAGGGAAAAAACCTTCAAAAGGAAGTTAACAGAAGTATAAAAAGTAGTGTCTTCTCCAGAAAGATGGGTGCAGAGAAATGGGTCCTTTATACAAGAATGGATAATGTTGAGATGCTTACATTTATGCCTCTATTGCCTAACTATGTATGTGCTGAATTTAGAAGTGAATGAAAACAAACTGATTATTTGGATTCCATATTCATTATTAATTACTACAACCCACACTTATTTAATGGTTAGTGTTGTAATATCTTGGGTAAGATAATGGCAAAATATCTTGAATGAGGCCATAATTTTAGACAGATTGCCTATTATGCTGTTTCTTCCAGATACATTTTTGTGTGCTTTTAACATAGTTCACGTTTAGATTTCTAACACTGCATTTCTCTGTATTAAGTCTTATGGATATAGATTAACATAAATTACCTGATCTATATTTGTTTCTTATACTACACATTAAGTTGTGTGATATGAATTTTGATGTCAAAAAAGGTTAAGATATATGATTCTTTAAATAGAAAAAAAACAGCATTTACAGAACTTTGAACACTAATTTCCTCTCTATGCTCATCAATTAAGTATATCTTACATTAAAAAAATACATCACTTTTATAGGTACTCTTGCTGAGAACTTTGCTTATTGAAATGTTACTCTGGTTTTAAAGTGTTTACCTTTTAGAAAGTCCCCTCACTCCAAATTCTTTTTTATGGGACAGTACAAATGTATAATCTAAGAAAAGCAAATAATTTTCTCCAAAGTCTCTATGAGGTAAAGAAGTCAATAGAATTTGTGGATCATATTACAGCTGTTACTTCGAACTTTTATGCTTAAGATAGTATTAAAGCATGTCTGTCTTTTCACATCCAGTTTTTCTATCTTTGTTTTTTTTTTTTTTTTTGACTGTCTAAAAGGTAAACACTTTAAAACCAAATAACTTATAAAGTGGAATAATCCCTTGAATATTTTCACGCTCCACTTCTGGTTTCTTTGTCCCTTCACTCTTCCACATGAGTATTTCCTTTTCCTTTCAACAAGCGAGGTTCTCAGGTATAATTATTTGATTTAGATATTCTCCATTAATAAATTTATCCTTCTAAATAGAAGCAAGATATTCATTGAATTAGTGAGAGGATTTCTCCATGGTATTTAAATTTATCTTCAACTCTGTGGTCCAAATTGCAAAAGATGCCTAGAATTGGATGGAATTACGCATCACATTAATCAAATGTCACCACTAGGTCTCAGTTCACACCGCCCTCCCCACACATTATCTACGTTGTCTTCCCACCACTCCGTCTACAAATCTGCACCAAGAAAACATCTCTACATCACATCCTACTCATAAAACTGAGAGCCAGTGTCACCACAGCCTGTAATCAAGTGTTGGAGCAGGAGCACAACATTATTAAGGGCCCATTTTCCCCTGATGAACTAAAGTTTAAAGTTAATTTCCAATTGCAATGGGGAATGGGATCAAAAACAGCGGGGTGAGGGAAATGCATTGGGCTATGGTGATGGTACAGGGATGATTTGGTGATGGGAAGCCCAAGGGGATTGCAAATGAGATGGAAAAATGTACAAAATGATGTAAAATAAACTATTATATATATATATATATATATATATAGTTAAAAAAAAAAAAACCTTCAAAGAAAAGTAGCCGCAGGAAAGAGAGTCGAGTGGTCAGCTTCCTAGTTTCACATTTGCGTTCTAACTCGGTATCGACAACACAATTTTTTCCAATTTATATTTTTCTCAAAGTTCCTCGGAGTGCAACAGCCAAACTAACAGTATTGTTTCTGAAGAGTGTCAAAGGCTCTCCCCATGGACTTTCTTACAGGATTTGCTCAAAAACAATGGGTTAGATAGTGTTCAGGGGGATTCTGGGTGGGATAGACAGTCTCTCCTGAGGCTCTACGGCCACTGTCTACTGAGCATTGTTTCCCATCTTTGCAGAATGGCCTGGAACTCTTCAGAGGCGTCCTGCTAAGAGACTGGGTGTGGACAAGTTGCTACAAAGTCTAGTCATTTCCCACCCTCCTTTCTTTCGACAGATTTTACTATTTGTTTCTATTTTCCAACAGAGCAGCTTTCCCCTTATGGATTATTTTGAGCTGCTTAAATAGAACCACTTAATAACACAAATGGCAGTTTTGTTTGTTAACCCAGTTAATATCAAATTTACAACCCCACTTCCCCACCCCTACCCCCAAACTTAGTAAGTTTTCCTTAGCTCTACTGAACGGACCCAATTTGATGGCTTCCCAGGAACACACTGAAGAATGGGCTGCTATGCTGTTGCCAGGGAAACAAGGTAATTGCTCAAAGAATTTATCCTGCCTGGATACTATTGAACTAACTGTTACAGTTTCTCATTTATTACAAAACATTTACCAGGAAAATGTGATGTGTTTCACAATGTTAAAGTGTTTGCCTTTTTTTCAAGAAGTAAAAATTTCTTATTAGAATAAATGCTAAATGGGATGGAAACCCTCAAAGAGAAATGGGCCTAGAATATGCTGAGGTAATTGATGATACCTGAAAAAAAATCAATTAGCGGCTCCCTAGCCTTAACTGGCTCAAGGATAGGTAGACTTCTCTCTTTGGGGTCTAGGGTTTGCGTGACTTTTGCCATAATGGAGGTGAAGCTGCCCACCCAATAATGTGTGGCTGGAAGATGGGGTCTGTAAGGTGCAGTTTGGATATCAGTTCACATCCCCTCCTTTTTGACTTCCTTCTCAGTGGAGACTGAGTAACCTGATGAACTTTCCTGTTCCTGCTGTTACAAGGTAGCCCAGAGTGGACTGGGCCACCTGTCTGTGGGGCCTCACCCCCACGCTCACAATTCAGTTATACTACAGGTACACACAAAAGGATCAATAACAAAAGGAGAAAGGAATAGGAAACAACCCAGGGAGCGGGATACAAAGTGACTGGAATACCTTTTACTGCTAGGCTGACGGAACACACAGAGTCACGTGATCAGGAGAGCTGCCTCCCAAGCGAGAGAGCAAGAGGTGCAATCGCACCCTATTTATCCCCCAAATGTCCTAGAATTCCTGCTAGCTCCGCCCTTGGGTCCTCCCAGTTCTCTCCCTGGTACTGCTGGGAGTTGTAGTTTCCAATCACTGGAGTAGGGGGTAGGGCCCAGAAAGCTGGAGTAGGGGTGGAGTCCACAAGACTCTGCAGAGTTCCTTTAGGACATCCTTCCCCTTAACAATACTTCCTTTCCCTTTGCCTAATTTCCCACTTCCTCACTCATGATAACTTCCTTTAAAACATCAACAAACTTTTCCTCTTCCTGTTCTTGGAGAAGATAGATTTTACTCCATATTTTAACTGAAATCTTCAAGTATCTTGTATCTAAAAGGATCTCAATAAGTTTCACTGAATATGTCTCTAACAAGACCATTTTTTTCTTCTTTAGTTCTCATGTTTTCCATCAAGCCAATGCCTAAATCAGTGTTTATTGGCTTCTTGTCCTCAGTTCATAACTGGTTTTGCATCCCAGTCATTATATACTTTCTAAAAGAGTGCAGGACTGTCCTCTCCTAGTTGACATGGAGACAGGTGTGCTAAAACCAGCAGAGCTCCAAGTTCACTTTCTCTATTGACACTCTGCATTTCAGTCATGTATTGTCCAGTTACTTCATTTAGGAAAACTGGTTTTACGAGGCTGGCTGAGCATATATTTTAGGATCTATCAAATACCCTATCCACACTTTCATTGTTTCCCTTACAACATTTTACTATGTTGACTTCTTAGCCCTCTTTCTTTCATTGGTAGATTTGAATTTCTGGAGGATGAGTCTGTTTCTTTTTGAGGTTTTATATATGGTCTAGCATAGTGGAAAACAATGAGCCTTCAATAAATATCTGCTTACCCCAGCAATTAGTTGGCTACTTGTGTTGATGTATTTCTGTTGTCCAGATTATGGCTTTATTAGACCATTTAAAACAGGTCTTGAATAGGGAGTCTTTGCAAGACCTTTTCTAATTTTAAGCCCTTGCTTAAAAGTATTCAATGTAAGAAGGGTTAAGACAGTGATGGGGGATTAATTAAAAGTGGCTAAGCTTGAAGGATACAATAAGGGAATTTGTTTGTGTTCTAATTTGTATAGCATACTCCCACAACAAGTTTGATTGACCTGCTTAAATGGTGTAATATTGACAGGCACACCATACAAATGCTTAACCATTTACTTATTGATACTGTTGTTAATTGAACGGCTATTTTGCTGCATACTTTTAAAGACCAGAGAGTAGAGTCACATCATGATAACTCCCTTTCTGCTGAGGGGCTACAGCCTCTGATTTCAGTTTAACAACATAAATAGAAATAAAACAAATACCCTCTATAAAATGTCAAGTCAGATCATTTTCTCTCAAGAGTCAGGTGGATCCCAACAATTAGTTGAAAGCTTGTCAAAATTCATGGAACGCAGGTTGCTAGGTATTTTATTATCACTTTATTTTCCCAAAGCATTCGAATAAATGAGGTGAAATGTTGCCTCAAGTCTCTGAATCTTTGATAAATAATTTCTGGACCTCCTGCTGAAATTGTGTTGGCTAATTTACTGCAGTAAATTTTCTCCCTGATTGCCACAGCCTGTAGTAATTGATGACTTCTTCTCCCATATGTTACTATGCCTGGACACGGAAAAGTGACATGCAGGATGTTTGTATGTCTATGGGAATGCAGCTGTGAGTGCAATTTTTTTAGAAAGAGAAATAGCTTTCTCCAGAGATTTTGCTGAAAACCCCATTCCTCTTTCTAAATAGCAGGCACACAATAAATATTCATTGAGTTGCATTCCATTTTGTTACATATTGATATTCCCCACCTCTATGGGTTTTGAGAGCAGAGTGGAAGCAGTGATGAAGATAAGAAAAAAGTTTAGTATGATTTTACACTGATGTCATTGTAAGGTGAGGTCCAAATTGGCAACTGGGCTCATAAAGTGCAAATAAGCTAGAATGCTGAGCTTCCTTAGCTTTATGTGAGGACAGATGGCAGCACGTCCAGCATCCTGCCCTGCAGTCTAGCAGCTACCCAGACAGTGCCTTTTGTCTCCTACCCAACACAGGCGAACACAACAGTCACAGGCGGGAGCCAAGTTTTTACATTATTCAGACAGGTCCACGGTATGTCAGCTTTCAGCACACACGGACAGGACTGAGTGTAGTCTACAGATCAGGCATAAGTACAACAAAGCAGCTACAACATTCCAAATTTATCTTAATTCTGCAGTTTCCAAGGAAACAGTGCTTTGGGAAGACATTTTGTCCTGCATCAGTCCAAACTTCATGGAAATCCCTGACACAGGAATTAATTTCCATTGCCACTTGAATCACAAAGTAGACAAAAGAAGTGATTTGAAAAGGAGACAATTCTATTTTCACTGACTTTCATTGTCCAACTGGAGAGATGCCCATGGGGAAAATCACTTAATTAGAGTGAAAGTAAACTTCAATCATTAAGGGTTAAGATACTGTTAGCCCATGGAAGAACAGCGAGGTCTGCATCTAACTGGTCAGCTCTGTGGTGTTTGAATGAAAACCCAAAGCATCCTTTGTAGGGTTGTTTAGCTCTTGCTTTTCGTTCTGGACACCTTAATATTGTTCTCAGTCAAATTACCTCCTGCCTATGAACCGACTTATTCTAAATTTCTTTTATAATATTGTACCTTTCCTCACTTAAAAGAGAAACAAAAGGACACATCTACAGTCACCATCTATAATTGGGCTGAAAATCCCTTAGGTATGAGGCTCATAAAAATATATTTATTGATTATAGCTTAATTTATATTTAATTTATCCAAGTTGAAAGTGAAATGAAGTCTCTTGTTTCTCTACAAATATAGGTATTCACCAATGAAATAACAAGTCCAAGTAAGTCCTATGATAAAAAAAAACATAAAATGCATAATAATCAAGTTCATAATTTTTCCAGATCTAAGATCCCTCTGCCATTCACATCCTGATATTTACAACAAATTGGAGTCCATGACTCAGATAAGTCTGAATCATGCTCTATTGCCACAAGAAACAAGACTGTATATGATGTCTTTATATGTAGATGCCGTCTTTGAAAGTAAAACAAGTTCATTCCCACTTAACTTTCTTGTTGTTCACTACTCTAATGGAGAATTACTTGAATGTAAGTATGTTCATAAGGAAATCACTAGAAGAAAAATCACACATCAAGCAGAGCTCCTTAGAGATACAAAAATCAATGTAATGCCTATGTATCTTAGAGTTTAAGCACAAGGGAAAAATGAATAAAAATGATGAAAATTATTTAAAAACAGAGCATCTCAGCATTTTGTTGAATATATATTGGCTATGTTTTAATATAATTTATATTTAGAAGTCCCCTGGGGACTTCAGGAATTGGTAGGATTACCTTTTAGTGGAAATTTAATTTGGGTATATTACTGACATAAGTAAAATTATTATAATCTGAACATTATAACTAGTTCATCTCCTGAGCTGACCTCTGTCACTGGTAAGCTCTGATTCAGCAAGTTCTGAAGAGGATAGATAACATTTTAAAGGGCTAAATTCTGTTGCAGCTAATTTGCTGATACTTATATCCTTGATCCACTAAATTAGTTATCAGTGTGTCCAGAAGTATCCAGTAGAATATTTATGAGAAGGTAAAATTTAAAGTAGGAAATGATAGTTTAAAAAATCCCAAGTAACATATCTTAAGATAACATTTTCAGTGACTCTAAAGTAAGATTGTGTTTATTTTCCATTGCATATAAAAACTGAAAATAATTCATTTAACCTACACACACAAAAATGTTTATATCACCCTTTTAGCTCAATTTACTATAGCACAGTTTTAGATACCTATAGCCTGTTACTAAAAGCTACGGACTGATACTATTTTTTATTGGAATCTGAAAATGAAAATAAAATTATCTGTTTCTATCCAATATACTATTTAACTTTATTTATAGAACATTAAGGGAAATTACTGTTGGTTTTTTTTTCAATAAGTATAAAGTCTGTGTAAAAACTGGAGACATTTTGAAGTACTATGAGCTGGCCCTGAGAGGTCTAAATAATAGCAGAGTGTGATCACACATTTATAAATACATGTAGTGTCAATATGCACATTTATAATGAAGCCACCAGACATCTCCTTCTGGGAGACAGTGGCTTAGGGTCACTCTGAGTGAAATCATGTTTCTCTAGTGAGGAATTGTGTGTTTCTAAATACAACATGGAGTATAAAAATGTATAAAGTATATATTTCTTTATCTGTAACATTCTTTGATAATAGCATCTACATGTCTGTGAGCAATTTGCTATATAATCTCGTATTTGGCGAAGGTCTAATGAAGGTGAACTTATTGATTTAGAAACCTTCAAGTGGTCGGTGAAAACAGAAAACTGGAAATATGTCGTTGGCTTTACGTCCTTTAAGTCAGTAGAGACTAGGATTCACATCAGAGTCAAGACATTCTCCACTACAAAGTAAGGAATAAGCTAAACACCAGTTTCATGGTCTGCAGGAACAATACAATGACTGAGAGTTTGTCCTAAAATTTTATCCCAAACAAAAATTATAGTAGAAACAAAATTTTTAATTTTTCAAGGGAAAAAGCACATGTTTTTCTCAAAAAAAAATTTAATGTGTGATTCAATTAATGGTGTAGTGGGAAATTATATCTCAGACAATTTTAACTGAAAGTTAATTGTATCTGAAAATAAATTTTATGTCTTAATTTTTTCCTATAATTCCATATATATTTAAAGGCACAAAGATATATGCCTACTGTTTTTCTTGCTTTATTTTTCCTGGGAAAGGCGACAGTGTCGTCATCATCATTGCAAGTACCATCATGATTTTATAACATGCAATTCATTTTCTGCCTCTCTGCAGACTACAATATTGGAATGACAGATTCCTACAGGGAACAGAAAAGATCCATTTTCATTACAAGCTCATAATTATTAGATGGGTTCCACTCTATCTTGAAATGATTACCAGACCTGATAGTCATGCATATCTAATAACAAACAAGCTTTTTTTCAGCCTAATTTTGCTAATAAACTTGGAAAGATCACCACTTGATACAGAAGTAAAACTATAGCAGACCCACGATGGTTTGAGGCACTGAGTCTGACCTTGCAAAAAGGAGGTTGAGATATAAAGCAATTTGAGAACAGTATATTTCCCACCCTTTGGGATCATTCCGGCCACCTTCCTCTCTATTCATCGCAGGGAATTTCAGTGCAACTCCTGATCTCACTACCCAAAGAATCTTCCTGTGTCTGCTGGTTAATTTTTTACATATCCCTGACTTTCTATAAGAAATGTGTTTAGAACAGTATTTCATACCTGCTTTTCATTTAGAATAATTGAAATTTAGACCGGAAAAACAAGGAGAACATTTACGCCCACCCATCATTTAACAGATGAAGGCACTGAAATTCAGAAGGTTAAGTGGCTTTTCTGAAGTCATGCCACATTTTCAATGTTGATTCAGGGCTCTTTCACTTCTACTTTAAGATAACTATTCTTTAGATAGGTTATAGTATTGAAATCTATGGCAAAAGCTCTGTTATACTTCTATTCAGATCTTTAAGATTTAGCCATGGAGTATTTTATATTTAACGTATGTCAGTTACCCAGTGAACGTTGCAATGTACGTTGAGAAGGTTTTCAAAAAAATTAAATGCATTTGGCCCTCCCTGGTGGCGCAGCGGGTTAAAGCACAGCACTAAGAAGCTTAAGCCACTTCCGCATGAGTTCCATCCCCGCCTGCCCCGGAGGAGATCCACATGGCGTGGCAGACCTCTCCTGACCCACCCGCTGCTCCCCTCAGCAATGTACTTCCTCGATCTGCCTGTTCTGCTCCCTGCTCTCACACTGGTGAAGCCTCTCACCCTCTGCATCTCTGCCTGTACCCCAGTTCTGTACGAATAAATAAATAAATCTTTAAAAAAAAATAAATGCATTTGATATTTCAGAGTTCAAGTTTTAGTAATTGATTATGTGCAAAAAAGGAAGCACCTGTTAATATTTCTGAGAACTAATAAAATTCAAAAGCAGGAACCATTACTAAAGAATTTTCATATTCCTGGTGCATAAAAGCTGATTTGACATAGAGTAGACATCACTATATTCACTGACTAATTAAGGAAGCATTTCAGTGGTGACAACTGAGGAGAAGTCAAAAGTATGCTCTGCTACCTGGAATTATAATGTCAAATTCCTAGAAGTCCACATATTTTGGAGAAACGTGATCAAAGACAAAGACAAGCTCAGGGAGCTGACAAACTTACCTATGAAGAGTCGTATCTTTTACTTATATCAATTATTCAGAGAAAGTTAAACTACTGATTTGAGAAGAGATTTAAATTAGATGAATGTAAATGGAGCAAGGAAAGATTTCATCATTTAGGACAACAGGAGACCTTTAGATATCACTGCTTCACAAATGTACTGAGAAGAGAAATTAAGCGGAGAAGTTGGGAAAATAAGGAGAGATTCTGAAGTAGAAAGCAACAGTGAAAACAAAGGAAGGGAAGAGAGAACTGAAACTTCCATTAAGGAGATACAATGTTGGCCTAGATCTTCAGGAAGTCTGGGAAGGGCACTCCAGTTTGGCTTGGTTTCCAAAGCTGACAACTCTAAGAAGCAGAAATAACAGAGTCTTCAAGAAAAATGGAGCCTGCAGGAGGAGTCAACTTCCCACCTATAGGGCTTGCACACAATTTTAACTTCATTTCTGATTGGACAAGTTAGCCAAAAAATGGTTCTTTTCAATCACAACCATGTATTCTTGTAGAAAAAATGGAACTAGACTCAAAGTCACATGAATTGTATAAGGTCAAAGGTGGGAACAAAAAACTTTTCTTGAACTGATTACATTTTAGGAATGAGGTTAAGTATCCATTTCAAATATAAGCAAGGTACAAAAAAATTTTGAGAAATTAAAAAAAAATTACACAGGTATATTTTAATAAGGGATGTAAATTGTGTGATGTTCCTACAGCACAAAGCATGCTGGGTACTTTTCGTGAATCCTGCTGCCTTGATGATAAACTCACCTCCAATTCTCTTATTGGTCGCAAGATTTAGTGTTAATAGGAAACAGAAATAAAAGCACAAGGAAGGAAAGTGTTAAATTAACTAAAACAATTTCTAAATTGTTTTAGAAATGCAAGTGGCGGTTTTGTCTAAGGAAGCTATTCTCTGAAGCTCTCACTACAAAGCACCCCTCCCATGAGGTCAGGTATCTTTAATGAAGTCAAATTTTAGGGGAGATGAAGATTTTCTTATTTAGTACATGCAGCTAAAATGGCTTCCAGAGATTAGATAACATCTTTTTTTTTTTTTTTGCTTCAATTTATTTACTTTTTTTGCCCAGGTTAGTGCTGATAACATTTCCCAGGTAATCTTGCGATAGGTTCTCTGAGAGCTCTGAAACAAAACTTTCATTGTGTTTAGCTGCCCCTGGAAGAACTAAGCTAAGTAGTCAAGAGCTTCATGAAATGTACCCTTAGAAAGCTGTGAAATACTCTGGAAGCTTGTAAGACAGATCATGAGATAAAATGCTAAAAATATGTTGGAACTAAATTAAAAAGAAGGTCAGGACACAGCCATGTCTGAATGGGAGATAAAAAACGCCACGAATACAAATTGATAATGCTGAGGCAAGAGATCATTTATTGCTCTTCCATTTTTCTTTTAGGGAACAAGCAATAAAATTGAAATGAATGAGCCAATTTTAGATCTAATTTTCATACAGCAGCATTGCTTCTAAAGGTTCAACAAAGATAGAAACTGAAGGGGAAAATAAAGAGAAAACTAAGTGATTTCATCCTCTACTCACCTCATTGAGGGAGGAGTCAGTATCTTTTGCCTGAAAAATATTTCTTTTAAAATTCAAAACATAAAATGTATACAAACCTATGAGCATATGTTCTTTGCTTATATGTTAATGTAAAGATCAGTTTCCATACACACCATGAAATACACACCATGAAAATCCACACACACATATAGATGCACCCATACCCCCAATTTCACAGCGCATTCATTCTATTCATTTCTTCTTTCTCAGCCATTTCCTTTTCTCTGTTATCTATCTATCTATCTATCTATCTATCTATCTATCTATCTATCTATCTATCTATCTATCTATCATTTATCTCTATCATCTGTCACACATCAACCATCATTTATCTATATTTTCAAGGCATTTGGAACATGGTTTGGGATCTGTGTTTGATAGTTTGTTTTTTTCTCCTCATGCTAACACCTTTTACTTGTTAATACATATGCGTGCTTTAATTGTCTCCTAGGAGATAAAAAGTTGTCGCTTTGAGAGAAACTATAAAAAGATCCTGCATGAGTCTTTCTTTGGAAGTTGCAAACTGTCAAGAATTGTGGAAGGTTTACCCTACTTGCAAGCTAGAAATTTAGGATGCCACAGATTCCTGGAAGATAGCAGAAGACACGAGACTCTTGCATCAGAGATGACGGCCATCACTACTCATGGCCAGTGGACTTTGGAGGCTTTGTGGTCATATTAGTGCCCTTTGCCTCCTAGACCCAAGGGAGGGCAGTAGAGAGCAGCATAGGTGGCTGCTGCTCATGCTGGTTTTGTTTTGTTTTGTTTTGTTTTGTTTTGTTTTGTTTAATTTCAGGTGATGCATCTGAACTGAAAAAAAAAATGCAGTCTTTTACATAGGCTATCAGCGAACATGCTCCATGCTTTGCCCCTGAGAGACACTCAGAAAGAGAAGCTGTTATTTTCAGTAATTTGAATTGAAATGATGGCCTCGAAGGAAAGGCTATCAGTACCTTTCCCCAGAAACACAAGAGATTTGTGGAGTTGTCTCCCCACACAGACTTGCTTCTATAGTTCTGAACACACAAGCTGCTAATATCATATAATGGAAAGTCCAGGAAATACATGCCAGTTTGTGGCACATTGTGGAATCTCCATAAATACATGCCAGTTTGTGGCACATTGTGGAATCTCCATAAATACATGCTAAATAAATGAATAACTGAATGGACATGAGAACAAAGGAACCATAAGGCCAGTTCATTGTCCTAAATACAAATGTAATATAGTAAAAATGAAAAATCACTTAAAACATATATAATTAACTTACTTTAAATTTCTCCATGAAAATATTTTTTTAAATACCAAATTAGTGATAGGAGTTCTTGACATTGATTTTGTAATTTCTCAGTACTAATTCAAAGAGGTTAGAGGGTTATCCTGTAACAACTCAAAATTTCTTTAATTCTGAGTAATAACATTGTGTCATGAATAGACTCACTAACCACTTTGATAGAGGGATGTAAATTCGAGATTTTATATTTAATGATTTAGTTTGCATTGTGTTAGTTTGGGCTAGAAATATCATCAAACTCTTGGACTCCATTGATCTATATTCATCTAAATGAACCATTGCCATATACAAACGTTGATCTCTAAGTTTCCTGAGATGTGAAGTAACACGGACAATATCTTTCACCCAAAGTGCTTAGCATCCATAGTGGCTCAAAGAAGTCGTGGTCACTCATTCTAGTGTCAAGGAAGGCACAACTGGAATCCTGGAACGCTCTAGTCATATGACAAACAGAAATCAAAGGAACTTGCTCACACATTTTCAGTACCTGGACTTTAGCACCCAAGGTAACTAGAGAGAGTAAGATAACATCAACATTCTAAAGGTAATGGGTTAAAGTTCAAAATATGAAGATCAGGATGAAGGAATGGGAAAGAAAAGGCTAGAGGTCAAGGGCGTAGTAGAATCTACAAAATCTAATTGTATAGTGACTCCAAGCTCCATAAGCCTTGTCTGGTAGAATCAACAGTCCTAGGTAGATATCCCTAGAGTATATATATATACATATATATACATACACATACACATGCACACACATATATAAAACTTTGGATAACCCTTCAACCTCTTTGAATTATTACTGAGAAAAATAAATCTCAAGAACTCCTAACCTTAACTTAACATATTTTTTAAATACATATATACACACTGAAGGTAAGCAGGAAGCTGTTGTGAGGGGCATTAAGTGGACCTTTTGATATCCAGCACAAAATTTAATCATTCGTAGGAAGGTCTTAAAATCAGTATCCATGGAAAGGACACAAAAAAATGTTGCAGGTTGCACTGCCTCGGAAGCATCTTCCTCTGTTTTGATCCAGGGTACACAGAAGTGTGGTCTTGAAAGCCAGCCATGTTTCTGGAGTGGACAACACAATAAACAAGCTTTCCTAAATAAAATGCAATCAGGTATCTTTTTCCTTATCTTCTAATTTAAATTATTTTGGCTGTCGACAGTTAATATTATTTCCCACTTGTGAATTGATTCTGTTTTCTCTTTTATGACAGAATTTGCAATTGTCTTCATTTGGTATCATGTTACTTCTTAAACACAGATGGAGTAGGTAATCAAGTATAGTTTGAAAAGCTGGATGATGCAACTCTCCTACTTCTACTCCTGTCATCTTTACTGATCTTTCTGGGTGCCAAAAAGAGGTGCAGTAAGTATTGTCACCTGAAAAGGAAATGTGGTGAGTCACCATTAGTCATTCACACCATCTTCCACTTGTTTCATGATGGTGAGGAAACCACAGTGTGATCACATTCTGTATACACACACTTTATGTACTGAAAGTCAGCATTTCTGCTTTAAGAAGAGCTATAAAAGAATAAGTTTTGGTCAGAAAAGAAAGTTTATTCTGAAAACTTCAGTTTGTGACTGTTGGCCCTGGTTACACTTCAGAACACTCGGGTAGAATGCAAACCCCTGAACCCAGTCTACACCAAGTCTACAATGCATCTGAACCCTTGTAGGTTGATTTACTTTAATAAAGTTCTTTTTCCCTATTCTACTACATAGTCATGACAGAAAAATCATTGCTATACATACTTTCCCAAGTGAATAAAATGATTCCAACATTTTTAAGAAAAAACTTTATTTTTCTTCAGTGAAATGTAAAGGTTGAACTAATCATTTCAAAGAGAATTAAAATGAAGTTAATCTATGACCTGGGATACATGGAAAAGTATTGAGACAATACTTTTTTTGGTACGTGGCCATAATTTTCTGTGAACTTGTTAACTATGAGATGAGAAAGCACTAGGAGAAGCAACCCAAAGGAAGAAAAAAATTAAGTGTAGTTGTGTTAATAAAAGAAGTGGGTTTATATTGGATATCATTTTCTTTCTCAGACTAATAAGCAAAATCAAAGATGGAACATCAAAATTTACACTACATTTGTTCCCGCTTTTTCAAAATTAAATTAAAATATACATGCCACTGGCCCTCCCTGGTGGCACATTGGGTTAAAGCACAGCACTGAGAATCTAAAGCCACTTCCGCATGAGTTCGATTCCCGCCTGCCCCGGAGTTGGCCACATGGCGTAGCAGACCTCTCCTGACCCGCCCGCTGCTCCCCTCAATAGTGTACTTCCTCGATCTGCCTGTTCTGCTCCCCACTCTGTCTCTGGTGAAGCCTCTCGCC
>NW_004567102.1:76864498-76972129 GCF_000260355.1 Condylura cristata
TGATGGGAAACCCATGGGGATTACAATTGAGATGAAAAAAAAAATGTGAAAAATGATGTAAAAATAAACTTTTTAATAAAAAAAAATATATATGGGTAGAACAGGTGCAGAAAAAAAAAAAAAAAGAAAGCCAACAGCAAAGATCTGTGTAATATCCAATAATAGGCCTAGGTCTTGAATTCAGTTGTTAACTTTATGACTTTAAATGATTCCATCACCCATTATATTAGAGAACAGATGCAGGTGAAAATGTTGCATCTCAAAATTATAGTCATTTTATGCACACATAAAATCAAGAGGCCTTTAGGTTAGGAAATAATAATATACTATTGTTTCTGCTTCATAAATATGCATATCTACACATGTCTTTAAGTTTTCATAGGCTCATGAATAAATCCTGGGACATGAAGTTGGCACATATTTCTTGTTTAGTGTTTATGTGTTTGTCCATCTGCTGCCTAATCATTGCATCATAGTGAGCATCCATGAAACAAAACTTAAATCTATTTCTAATCCCAAAATGTTTTTAGAAAACAATGGATCCAATTTTAACTGCTGTATTTGATGACAGGAGAGTATTGTAAGGCATGTTACTAAAAGAAGTAAATCCCATTCCTCATTCTCCTACCACTTTCTTTTACACACACACACACACACATACAATAAGGTTCATGTTGCTCTAGTTATTACCTGAAATTGAAGCAAACAGTCCCATAAATGTTGAGGTGACTGTGAGGTTAGCTGTGTCTACAAAACCTACAAAATACCTGAAAGTCCTAAATTCATTTTAACAACTCCAAGATCATAATTGAAAAAAAAAAAATATCAACAAGAGAGTTTCACCAGAAAAGGACAAGTGTGCTGAGGGTTCTAAAAAGTATGCATTTGAGAAACAATAGAAAGAATCAGAAATGCCTAACACTTTTGTCATTCAATTTAGCACAGTATAAAATTTCCTATGGCAATAAAAATACCACTGGTTACACCTTCCCCTCATAAACATGCCTTAAATTACAATGGACTGTCATTGTTTAAACTTCCTAATATATACACATCTAATTAAACATCATTTATTCTACTATTTAACAAAGCACTCTGCTAGGTGATGGGTATTGCGGGTGAAGAACATAGATTTAGCTTTGGATATGAAGCATTCATTCAAAGAGTATTGGAATCGTCTGATAACAGGAGCTTAAATAATCTGCCCTAAAACAGTACAGAAAAAATAGGGCTGAATGTGGGTGTAATTCATGTAGAAATTATGATTAATATTGATGAGAAGGAACAAGGAACTGAAACAGACTGTTGAGGTTGCCTATATTCAAAGAGGAGCAAAATTCCATCCTCACTCTCTACTCCCCTAAATTAACCTTTTGTTGTTAATTAGAGGTGCAGGTCATTTTCAGTGGGAGAATAGGTGTTTCATAATGCTTCCATGGCAGCTTTTTTATACCTGTGATATGAACATGTGATCATGTGTCTCTGCATGTCTGAGAAGACAAGGAGCAATAAATTTCCCTAAGAAGAAAACTTAAAATTTGTCAGGAAAGTAGAAGTTACATTAAGAACCAGAAAAATAGGGTTTTGTCATTGCCAAAAAAAAAAAAAGATGAAGAAAATTTCACAGACAGAGTGATCAGCAGTGTCAGATGATGCAGAGAGGGAGATAAGAATGTATTAAAGCAATTGACTTGGATAATTAGTTTATTGAAGTCATTCTAAAAGTACAAGATCTAGTAGAGTGTTAGGTGAAGATCCTATTTTCAAAGCACTAGGAAGTAAACTGAAATGGGGGCTGGAGAGAAGCCTTTGAGGAAAGCCTATTATTTTTAGAAGTCCCTAATAAAGGGAAGAGATTAGACAGTAGCCTAATGTAGAGACAGGATCAAGGGAGAGATTTGTTTCAGGTTAGGGACTTTAGAAACATATTTGCAATCAGAAGGGAAGAAACAAGGATTGAAGATGAAAGAACAAGGTTGATTGATGGAATGAAATCCCAGAGGACAGAAGGATGAAAGACATCAAGATAACAAGTAGAGCAATTATTTTACAAAAAAGACAGTGTAATTCTTCCACAAAGACAGGACTAAAAGAAAAGTATGGGTGCCAGTCCAGGAAAAATATCAACGGAAGTGGCCAGTGACAGTGAATGTCACGTGCACCTGGTGTTTAATTGCCTCCCACCTAGGCAGGAAAGCCTGGTTCTTAGCACTGTGGGATCATTTTGAGTATAGTGAAGTCCAGTCAATATCTAGCAGGAATAATGTCTATTACTACACAAGGCAGTAGGTTTGCTTCTCATGGACACCTCATGACCAGGTCCGGATTAGAGCCTTCCAAGTGTTGGTGACCTGTCTTCCCTTCCCATTGCTGGTCCCAACATCTCTGCATTACTGGCTAGTGTCCACTAACTTTCCACAAGTAGTTCTGACCAAGATCTTCTGGGGTAACCATTGCTCTTCTTTAAAAGGCAGCAGTCTAAACACTTTTCTAGACTGTTGTAATGGTTGTGTAGAGACTGAGAAAGGAACAGGAGATTCAACCCAAACTAAAATAGAATGGAATGGCTACTTGACCTTATTTTACACTTCAATGATAGCCTCGAAGAGTATAAAGCTATTATGTTCTAGTTAGTAAATATTGGGTAGTTAGGAATAAATCAGAAGATGATGCTTGTATGAGAATTCAGAAAATATCAAACCAAATTATGAAAAGCCCACGCCAATAAATCAACCAATTGTTATGTTCGCTTTTTGTGTTTTATCTTTCCATATGCAAGACCTAATTCTCCAGATAGCTTAAATTTCATCCTTGAATTAAAATCATATCCCCTGTAATTTACATCTTATTCCCAGAAACACACTTAGTAGACTATGCCTTGATATTTCACATTGAGACAACATAGAGAAATTGCATGAAAAGTTCTCTTTTCCGGCCCTCCCTGGTGGCACAGTGGGTTAACACACTGCACTAAGAAACTTAAGCCACTTCCTCATGAGTTCAATCCCCGCCTGCCCCAGAGGAGATCCACATGGCAAGGCAGACCTCTCCTGACCCGCCCGCTGCTCCCCTCAGCAGTGTACTTTGTCGATCTGCCTGTTCTGCTCCCCACTCTGTCTCTGGTGAATCCTCTCACCCTCCGCATCTCTGGCCTGTACCCCAGTTCTATATGAATAAATAAATAAATAAATAAATAAATTTTTAAAAAAAAGTTCTCTTTTCATCTCTTATAGGACTATTGCTGAAGGTTTTACTCACCACAGCAAGCAGTATCTCTGTTATATGGGTCTAGGAAAGCAGTTTGTTTAGCCTGAAGGACTAAGTTGAATTTCTTCAGAGCAACTGGAACATTTTGATTCTATGAGCATTGGCAAGAGTATAATTGGTTGTGATTTCTTTTTTACTTTGGCTGTGTATCAACTGTGAATGCTTTCAACACAATGACTTACAATAAGTAGTTTACAATTAAGTAGTTTTCCTTTTTACATAACAAGAAACCTAAAGATAAGTAACAACTGGGATTGATTCCTAATCTCATCTGGGGACCAAAGTCTCTGAATTTCCTTGAGACACAGGATGTTGCTGTAGCCCTAACTCTAGTTTGATGTGTATCAGGGTCACCTGGATATCTGACAAAGCAGGCCGAGACCCAGGATCCTGGGAAGCTGAGCCATGTCTTTTATATACCACCTTGCTCAGCTGGTTCTATTATCGACCAAACCTTAGTATCAACCACTGCTCTCAAGCACCAGCCTGCTTTCAGATATGTTCTAGACTCAGACTGCCTGGGCTCAAGTTCTGGTTTTGCTTCTTATTAATTTGCATCTGTTATAGCTCAGTTTTATTTATCTCTAAAATAGGACAATAACCTGTTTCACAGGTTGTTGTAAGAATCAGATGAAACAAAACATGTAGCATATTTATGATGGTTTCTAACAAAATAAATATTAACTGCTCATAATTTCTTATTATAGTTACTTGCATGAAACTCTCTGAGTTTATGACAGGCATCTTAGCCATAAGGTACTAAAATCTGGGTCACCACTTAATGGATCAATCATCCTGTGGCCTAAGCAAGGAGAGTTTAAACCAAAAGGAGACCACATCGTGAAGCATGTATAAGTGAAACTTCTTCAATAAAGTTACAAAGGGCAGATAAATACAACCTGGTAACATGTCTCAGCTAGCTCAGACCTGTTATATAAAAAATACTGTACAATGGAGAGCTTATAAACATCAGAAAATTTTTTATCACAGTTCTGGAGACTGGACATCTGAGATCGGGTACCAACATGGCTGGGTTTGGGGAGGACCTGCCTCTGGGTTGCTGATGGTTGGCTTCAAAGAGTAGCCTCCCCCTTGGCAAAGGGCAGGGGAAAAGGAAGCAAGCTCTCTTGACTCTTACTCGGACAACCATCCATTAGGGCACCCCCTTAAGATCTCATCTAATCCTAATTATCTTTCAAATGTTTTTCAAATTCTAATGCCATCACATTGGAGGAAGGGTTACAACATATGGATCAGGAGGATTTCAATAGTCCCTACCAATCTTTACCAACTCTGTGACTGTGTAATTTGATGCAGACCCTCCTTATTCCTTCCTTTATCCTCTCTATCAGTAGACCTCAAAGCAGTAATTGTTGAAGGAATTGATAGAGAGCATATTAAACTATTAACTAGAATTAACAGAATATGCAAATGTTTATTTTTCAGAGACTCCATTTGGAATAATTTCTGAGATCATGTTTTACTTGCTGTACTAGCAAATGAACACGCAGTTGTCCCAGATGAATACTCCTAAGGTTTTATTTGGCGTGATGATTTCTAGGGCTTAAAGAGGCTTTGGAGAGAATAAATATTCCAGTAAAAATCAGTAGGAAACCTAACCAGTAATACTACTGATGCATTAACTAGAGTCTGACCAATTAGCCATTTCTTCACACATCCCATTATATTAAAACATAAATGTTGTGATGGGAAATGTAACACAAAATACCTGTATATAAAAATACACATTTTACAACAATGTCAAAATATTAAGGGCTTAAATTAATGTGGTAGGCAACATTTGATAGTGTTCAAAGGTTGATGTTCACTGAAGTTTTGGGCAATTCAGTGAACCATCTAGTAAATGCTGCCATCTTAACCTGGCATGACAGTGTAAGAAATCACATCATTGTCTCCACTATCGAGCAAATTCCCTTCAGTTCCTCTTGGCAAACCTGAAATCACTAAAATGTGCTCCCTATTCCTTAATTTAAAAAATACTTAATCCATCTCTTAGATGTGTGCACAGACACATGAAAATATACAATAAAATATAATCTCCTCAATACACACAGCACCAAATGACCACTAATGCTGAAGGCAAGCATAAATCAAACATTACTGTACATTTGCACTAAGTAAACAAATCCTTGTGTGATGCAGTATAAGTCTTCTGGACAAAAGACTGGCATGGAACTTATAATAATAACTGACTTCTCTCAACAAAGTATGATGAATCTACAATGATTTCCTAACCTAATATTTTGAGACTGGCATTTGAGAGAAAGAAGTCTATATTTCACTGTTAGTGTATAAACAAACGTTTTCAAAATACATTATTCCATGAATTATAGGAACAAAAACACAAAGCATCTTTAGTGAAATAAGCTTCAACAATAAAATATGAAATACTCTATAAACAAAGACTCACTGCCTGGAAGGATGAATATCTTCTCTCTCATTTATTTTTGTTTTCTGGATAACAATTCATTTCTGATTTTATATCACTCCAGTTAATAATTAACTTATTTCTGGGCAATGTTGTCTGTGAAATGACAGCATGGAGCTGCTAATGATACCTCAGGAAGGTATGATAATGATTTCTTTCAGGTATCTGTCTGAAGAAAAATATATATAGCAAAGAGGAAGTGTATCTGATAAGCATTACATGGCAGGGTTGCTTTTAGGAAGAAATAACATGAATAATTTATCAAATACATGAGTGAATATATTTAGCTATGTGTCATGAAGGTGAATCCATCGTCCATGTGTTCCTCAGTATCATCAGTGCTCAGGTTGTAAAAACACTGTTCCTAAGGCATGCCTGGTGACCTAGTGGTCACATCTCAGCAGTATCACCACTGTCAACTGAGTTCAATCCCTGGCCAGAGAGCTAACCAAATTAGCACAGCAGACCTCTCTTGTCTCATCGGCTGCTCCCCTCAGCAGTTATTTCAATGGATCCATCGGTTCTGTTCCCCACTCTGGTGAATCTTCTTACCCCCCATTCCCTGCATCTCTGACCTACACCCCAGTTCTTTTGTACATAAAAACAAAAACTTTTCTAACACTGTAACCAAGAAATGTTTTAAAAATCGTGCAGCCCAAATCCTCCATGAGGTTAGTCTTTTCAATAAAGGAATATGCCATAAAACAGGCATATTGCTTTCATAAAGAAAACAATCATGTTTGCTTCATGATGAATTTGAAGCTGGGTGTGAAATAACTTCCTTTGTGCTTTGTGGTTCTCTGGTGTCCTCTTTCAGTAATCTGTTTCTGGCCTCTCTATGGTCCATTTCGTCAGAAAATAACAATAACAGTAAAGTCCTAAGTAAGCCCCTGAGGCCACCAAAACATTGCTGCTTTTTCATTCTTAATATCTGTTCCTTGATAATCTCTTTGATATGCTCTCTCTGAGAGGTTAAACTGTGTCACCCCAAGGGATAATGTTGAACTCCTAGCTCAATACCTGTGTATGTGACCTTCTTTAAATATTGAAGTCCTAACCTAGACCTGTGCAAGGGGACCCCTTATAATCTTTGGGTACAGTCATGTTAAGTAAGACAATTAAGGTGGGCCCTAATCTACTTTGACTAGTGTTATTTTAAGAAGAAAAATAATGAGTGGGCTGGCAAACATGGATAGCCACATACATAAAATAAAACAATACCCATATTTAACAACATACAAGAAAATTCACTCAAAATGGATTAATGATTTGGATATAAGGACTGAAACTCTAAAGTACTTGAAAAAAAATATGAGGGATGCACTATAGGATAGCTATCACAAAGATGTATTTGGGAATACAACCCTAGTAGCAAGGGAAACAAAAGCAAAAATAAACAATATATCGAACTGAAAAGCTTATGTGCCTCAAAAGAAACCATCACAAAACCAAAAAAAGCAATCTAGAGAATGAGAAAGGCTATTTTTATACCATACATCTAAGGAATCAAGCTCTAAATTTTACAAAGTACTTATAAAACCCATCAACAACAACAAAAAAAAAATGACCTAATTAAAAATGGAAAAAGGAACTCAATAGATACTTCTAAGGAAGACACTCAGATGGCCTACAGACATACAGAAAAATGTTCAGCATCAGTAATAAGAGAAATGCACAAATTAAAACCACATAGAGATACCACCTCACCCCTGTGATAATGGCCCGTATAAAAAATTAAATCAACAAATGGTGAAGTCGCAGTGGCAAGGAACTCTCATACATTGTTGCTGAAATTCAAGCTGGCACAGCACCTGGAGAAAATGGTTTGGAGAAATTTCAATAAAATAAAATGGAATTCCTATTTGACCCAGCATTATCATGAAAAGATCTTTCTATACCTTTGCACATAGCAGCACTGTTTACAACTGCCAAATCATGGAACCATCCCAAGAGCCCTTTAATAGACAAATGTATGAAGAAACTAGGAAGCATATTTTTCAATGGAATACTACACAGCTGTGAAGAAAGCTGAAGTAGCCCATCACACAAAATCGATGAACCTTGTTAAGTAAATAATTCAAAAAGTGAAAGACAGATATCACATAGTTTTATTCACCTGGGAAATATAAATACAAAAAAAAACTTGCAAAGAATAGAAAGAAAAAAATGAATTCAGAATTCAGCATAGGAAGAAGATAATGGTTAGCAGAGGGAATGGGAAAAGGGTGGAGGACATGAAGCATGGAAGCAGATGGGGTGTGAGCACAGGTGGTTTAGTGGAGTCAATAAAATAATAAATTAATAAAATAATAATTAAAAAATAAATTTAATTTGAATAGGTAGGAACAGTGAGTCATTGGAAAAGGAGTCCAGACCCAAATAAACAGGAAAAATGCCATAATCATTGTGGCAGCGATGTGAGGAATGTTCGACAAGCCAAGGAAAGCCAAAAGTTGCCATCAATATCAGAAACGAAGAGATAGCATGGACCAGTTTCTCTGACAGAGCATGCAGAGAGAGGATGGCCTGGATGAAACCATGATTTCAGGCTTCTGGACTCTGATGCTGTGAAAGAATTCATTCCCATTGTTTAATGTCACCCAGTTTGTGGCACTTTGTTACAGAAGCTCTAAGAAACTAATACATGATACACTCCTCAGTGAGGAGCAATGAGCTGGCAAGCTTACTGAGACAAATTAATAATGATATGGATGTTCATCAGACATACAAATGTTTCTACTGCTAACTGGAAATACTTCTAAATGATAGCTAGAAAGAGCTTACTGGATAATCAAAGTGAGGATTCAGACTTGGGAAGCTACAGATTTACTTTGACAGAACTATTCCAATAAACACAAATTTGAATGTAGTTTATAGAGGTAGGCGTGGAGAGTCGCTGACATTAAGAATATTTTCAACAGGATGACTTCTAGTTCTAAGTAGTTACTACCTGAAGAAACACTGATGTTAAAATGCAGAGCAAGATTTCATATCTTCCCTTCTAGAGAATGCCCTGCAGAGATGCAAGGGTACTCATCGTTAAATTTGTTTTATCTGTCTCCTTGGTCAGCAGTGGGTATGAAAAGACTGGCTTTACCTGCAAGCAGCAGATTCTTGGCTATCGGGGGAGCCTGTTCTGACTTGAATCTACACAAATGGCTTTGCTTTCCCACCTGCTGGACTAAGGAGAAGAAATGGCCCCAGAACATTTTATAGTATGTTCACACTCTGTATGTGTGGCAAAAAGATAGGCCAAGAAGCAGGTTGATCAAAATTGTCTCAATCTGCTCAGGATTTCCCATATCCACTTAGTTTCTGGGCATAATAAGCACTAGGTCCCTTTTCACTTTAAAATAGCCCAGTTCAGATGATAAATTACCTTCATTCTACCTATGTGTAGTTCTCAGCAAAATAAAATATTTCACACCTTATAACACCTTTATTCAGAAATTTGTACTTAAAAACAAACAAACAAACAAAAACCTGATTTCAAGTCACTTTGCCACAGGCAAAATCCATCCAACCCTACAGCAAATTGAAAGTTCAAAATCCCAAGGTCTGGGTCACTACATGTTTAATTTATTCTGGGACCGACACATTTACATTTCTCTTCCCTGGGTTACTCTCCTCCAGAAATAATGTCTCCACTTGTTGATAAACCAGTGTTGAAATAAATACAGAGTTGAGTCCTACCCTCAAGGATGAGGGGGTAATAAATTCAAGGGCAGCAGGAGGCGATCGATTCTAAACCTTACTACCCACTTCCACAATGCAAAACCATAGAGAGCGAGAGAATAGACCCTGAGAAAGAATAGGAGATAGGGCTTCTGTTCCTGACCTTGAATACATCTGCCTTGGCCCTCAGTTTTCCCACTTGAAAACTGAGGGCTTTGATAATTATTTTTTAATTTTGTGGATGTGTGCTGATTAATGAAGGGAGGTTGGTAAATGCCTTCAACAAGCTGAAAAGCCCTTTGTGTCTTCTATGCCTTGATGGACCTATACAGAATTTACTGCTCAGTGTTAGAAGGAAAAATTTATTCCCATTTCTTGTCAGATGTATGCTTGTTATATTTCTAGTCATACAGCTAGTGAAGTGAATAGTACATGAAAAATGACTTTCCACAGTGACCACAAATCTTTGTTCACTCTTTGTTAGTCTCCTACTTACTATGTTCAACTCAAAATAAAGCAGCTGACATCACTTTTGTCTGGTGACTGCTTCTAGGGCCAACTCTGGTTTTAGAAGTGAAGACAAGGCTCACTACTTCTCTCTACACTGGGACTGTCAATCTAGTACCTTGGAAATAGTGAGGAAGTTGCTAACTGAAAAAAATAAGAATAAAATTTATAATAATAAATGGAACGTGAAGTAGGGAAAAGCACAGGGGAAATAGTTAAGTGGACAATGTGATGTTTCTCAGGACGTAAATGTGTGCAGTTCGTGGTCAAGGTGATCTAAGGCCATGAGATGTCCTGTAAATAGTAATCTCACTGTAGGGCCTCTCTGGTGGCCCAAGAGGTTAAGTCTCAGTGTTATCACACTATCGCCAGCCATTGCAGCACAAGTTCCATTCCTGGCCAGGGAGCTGACCCTCATAGTGCAGCAGACCTCTATTGTCCTGCCCGCTGCTCCCCTCAGCAATGTATTTCAGTATATCTGCCAGTTCTGCTCCCCACTCTGTCTCTAGAAAATCCTCTCACCCCCTGAAACTCTGGCCTACGCCCCAGTTCTTGTATGTGTAAGTAAAGACAAATTTAAAAAAAATAAGTACTACCATTGCAATGACAATATAGTATTACATTTTTTTTTTTTACCACTTTGTTTCTTATGTTTAATGTTGAGTTCTGGAAATATCTACTCCTATTTGTGTTTCTATTATTTCCCAAATACTGGAAAATAGGTGCCATGTGATGCACATTTGTTGACTAAGTAGCAACTTTTAAAAGAGTAACTGTCTGGTAATTTAATGAGTGAACTGGTGCCAGGGCTTTGTAATATGTCAGCTTGTCTGAAATGAACTGTTCACAAGCAGGCTTTCTTTATCAGCAATTTTTCTTCTAGGATGATCCAGAGACATTCTTTGGACAAGATTTGGAGGGCAGAAGTGAAGTCAGAGTCATCTTGTTTTTCAATGCAAACAGGACTGAAGCAACCTCATTGAATGTTTTAGTATCTTCTCTGTTGCTCACCTCCTTGAAGTGGGAAAGAAGCCAGGCCTCAGATTTCTTCACCTGCTTTGTATTTCCCCCAGCTCCTAAGTCATGTAATGTAGATGATGGTGTGTTTTGGGAGACTCTCCCTGCTTCAAGCTTAAAAACATTGGGAATTAACACTGGTTCTGATCAGTATGTCTGGGTTCGTTTGTTCCTGCTTTCTCTCATATTCCAGTCATCTTGCTTTTGGATAGTCTGCTTGTGACCTTGAAGTCCGGATCAGGTTCAAGGACAATGGCCTTACTGAGATTGCTTCACTACACTGTTGTATTAGAGTACATTCCTGTCACCGCACCCAGCACACATACCCCACACCTAGGCATATACCTGACGGTGGTCATGTTTCCCTGTTGAGTCCTGCCTGAGACAGGTAGCCCGTGAGATGTGGGAGGTCAGTTGCCTGAAAGTGCTTATTGTTCTGTGTTCCTGTGTGTGAGTACATGTGAGTGATTTGCATAAACTATTGGTGCGGAAAATATCAGCTATTGAAATGAACATCCTTAAAGCAAAGTTGCCAGCAATTTAACACAACAGGTACTTTTTCTTGTTCTATAGAAGTTTAGTGTGTCTTTCCGCTTGGAAAGGAAAGAACACATTTTTTTTTTCCACACATATGTAGAAACCCAGCCTGAGGAAATGCTTCTGCCTTTAAGAAAGAAGGGGCTTCTGACGTGTGGACAACAAAACAGTCAACATAGGAAGGAAGGGAAGGGAGACCCACTTCGCCAGCTTGGAGGTAGGGTTGCTCCTCACCATGCTACAGTCCCCACTCAGGAAGACTCACTCCAGGGCCCCTTAGAAGCAAATGGTAGTGCTTGTCATGGGCTCACAGATAGGGGTGGTGAACGTTCCCAGCTACAACTACACTGTGGACAGGGAAAATAAATATTTGGGAGAGCAGCTAGCTATCACTGCCACACAGAATTTTATGTAAAAGTGTTGATTAAATCAGAACCATTCAGCCAGCTTTGTCATTAAATTTCAGCCCAGTTCTTGGGCTGTTGAGGGGTTGGGAATGAGAGACAGTCTGCAGGGAGCCAGAGAGAAGAGTCTGGCCAACAACAATTTAGTTTGTTCTATGGTATCCTGAGACAGATTGGAAGCAAAACAGATTGCAGCTATATTAGAAAGACCTGGCCCTTGGAGATGCAACTAAAATGGAAATATCCTTTTGAAAATTCTACACTAGCTGCAGTTACCATAGATGGCCAAGGATGATCTGAGTGTGTCCTGAAAGGGGCTGGCCAATGCCTGCTTGCAACAGCTCCGCCACAGTTTAAACCCTTTGTTGTCTGGCTGTTATAGGTACACACATCACAGATCTGAGGAAGAGATTATATTCTAGCCTTTAATATCCCTTCTGGAATAAGTGAAGGTTGAGTTTCCATCTAGAGTTGGCAATCTTGATGCAAGAGTCAACTTCCACTTCAATTCCTATTCTGTACTCTTTATATTTTATATTCAGCATCCTCAGTTTTTGCTATAAATAAGTGACCATAGCTTTTGTGATTCAGAAAGAAATCAACAACTCATTAGAATTCACAAGTGTTTATGTTTTTCATCCATGTATTCATTTGTATGTAAAAGTGTTTTTCCTTTCATTTTCTTCCTGATCTGATTTCCAATTTTGGCACTTTCTCCTTATGTTTGTTTCATGGACTGAGGTTTTGTGATCTAATACAAATCACAAAACTATCAGAGAGGCAAGATTTAGAAAGGACTAGTAATTCAACAAGCTGTACATCTGTGGGAAATCACTTTCTGCTAAAAACAGCACTTCTGATAAATTCTTGATTTTATTAACAGTTCTCATTCCTTAGAAAGAGAGGACAATCTTGATCTTAAGAAAAGAGTAAACAGAGGGCCCTCCCTGGTGGTGCAACAGGTTAAAATGCAGCACTGCAAGCAAGCCACAGCCTCTTCAGTGCAAGTTGGATTCCCCACCCTGGAGGTGACCCACATGGCACAGCAGACCTCTCCGGTCTCCCTGCTGCTTCCCTCAGCAGTGTATTTCAGTAGATCTGCCTAAACTGCTCCCCACTCTGTTTCTGGTGAATCCTTTCATCATCTACTCCCATCCCCAACTCCCGCCTCTGGCTTACTGCAATTTTTGTATGCATAAATAAACATAAATCTCTTTTTTTTAATGTAGTAAATGGGCATTTATAATAAAGGTAAAAAGTAATGGAGCCAATAATAATTATAGAGAAATATCATAGAGCTCTACACATGGTTTTAGAACCAACAGAAACTTTTTTTTTAATGTACACTTTTTTCTTAAATATTTATTTATTTATGCATACAAGAACTTGCGTACTGGCCAGAGGGTTGAGGACAGAACAGGCAGGTCCACTGAAACACACTGGTGAGGGAAGCAGTGCAACAGAAACTTCAATGATGCTTATTTCCAAACTCTGTTGATTAACTTATGACTGGTAAATGGATGGGAGGCTCAGGACAGGGCAATTTTAGTCTCAGATCAGTGATACTGTGGGTATTCTGTCTCATAAAATTAAATTGTGACATTGCAAAGTTAAAATAAAGAATTTGAATTTATATAATCTTATACTTTATGATCTTTAACATTTCCTAAAATATGCTTTAAATTAAATTATTCATTCTTAATTAGTAAAGGATTTAGTAAATTATTGAATTAATAAAAGTATAAATTTTGCTAACTAATGTAAAAATTTAAATGAAATGGAAAGTATACTTAAAATGCAGACTAGTAGCTCTGATACAAAAAATAAAATCTTATTAATCAGATAAGTATTTAAAAATAAGAAATTAAAAACGAACAGTAAATTGAAGCTCTAGGCTCAGAGAGATTTAACAATGAATTCTACAAACTTTTCTGTAAGAAATAGCACTATATATGTGAGTATATATATATATATATATGAACTCTTCTGAAGAATTAAAGGAAAGTATTTCTCAAGTCTATTTATGAGCACAGCATAACCTTGATACCAAAACTTAAAGACTGTAAGAAAGGAAAATTATAAATGCAAATACCTTCTACAAAGTATTAGCAAATCAAATTTTGAATATGTAAAAATATGTAACATATCTTAAAAGTTGGGCTTATTCCCAGACTGCAAGTTTAGTCTAACATTAGAAAATCAGTTGACATAGTTCACAACAGTAATGAAATAGAGGCAGGACCATCTGATCAGCTTATTCCCATGTAAACATTTGATGTGATTTCAACATCCTTCGTTATGCACTGTTACATAACCAAGGTAACCTTAGTTAGAAGGTTGTTAATCTGACTAAATACAGAGGTGCTAGTGAAGAGAGAGGAGGCTGTAGGAAGTACGCTCTTGTGAAGTTTTCTTTATTTTTTACATTATTCTTCATTCTGTACATTTTTTCATCTCAGTTGTCATCCCGCGGACTTCCCACCACCACTTCACCCATGTGCCATCACCAGAAGCACATATGCTCTTCCTACCCCTGTTTTCAGCTTGTTCTCTTCTCCTCTCCCAAGCAGTTCAGTGACTCTGTGTCATAAGAACAGAGAACCGGGCCCTCCCTGGTGGCGCAGTAGGTTAAAGCACAGCATTAAGAAGCTAAAGCTACTTCAGCATGAGTTTGATCCCCAGCCCTGGAGGTGACCCACATGGCGCAGCAGACCTCTCCTGACCCACCCGCTGCTCCCCTCAGCAGTGCCCTTTGTCAGTCTGCCTGTTCTGCTCCTCACTTGGTCTCTGGTAAATCCTCTCACAGCCCCTGCACCTCTGGCCTGTGCCCCAGCTCTGTATGCATAAATAAATAAATCTTAAAAAAAAAAAAAAGGAACAGAGACCTGATTGGCCAAGTGATACTGGTCTCCTCTTGTCACTCACCAGTCAAGGAAATTTGTGTTTGCCCTCTACACAGTGCTCTCAGTGCAAAAACACTTCCTACAGAAATCCACAACCAGCCTGCATTTGTGTTACTTAAATAGAAATAAAGCAACAGGTTTGGGAATACAGTGGTAAACATCAGTTTCACGAGTAGTTAAATCCTCCATAGAAAAGAGGGCTTTAAAGAATGGCCACTGGACAGGCAGAGGCAGGATAAGTTTCCAGCAGGTCCAGATGTTGGAGCCTGGGCTCGATATCAGAATGTCAGACTCATCCAGAACACCAGGATGGAGAGCCTGGCAGAAATATAGGAAAGTGTTTCAACTGGGGAGGAAGAGGAATGGAACAAATATGAATTATGTAAAGAAGAACAAAACTTGGAATCTAACTAGGTATTGACCTTAAAAAATCTGGGAAACCAAAGACTTCAGGATTCAACTAATTTCTTGAGGGTCACAGCTACTCAGTGGCTGGAGGAGACCAAGACACCTGGTGCTTTGATTTCTGGCTAAGGACTCTTGCCACCACATTAAACAAAGGTAATACAATTCCTATATTCATATTTTATGCTAATTTGACAGCTATCCATTTAGCCTGTGGAAGACCAAAAGAATGTAATTCCCACTTTCTATAGAAAATGAAACTCCTGAAATAGTGTTTAAGTGGAGTTGGGATTTTTTAATTGAAACATACTTGACATATTGTGTAAATTTGAGGTGTATGACATATTGATTTCATACATTTATTATGGTTGTTATTGTAGCAATAATTAGCACCTCTATTCATCACATAATTATCATCACTTTTCAGTGGTTGGAATAATTAAGATCTAGTCTCTTAGCAAGCTTGATGATTGTAACTCAATCATGTTGTCATACTGTGAGGTAGATCTGTAGAACTGCCTTATTATGTTTTGCAAATTTGTAGCCTTAAATAGCATCTCTCCCCTTCCCGGAATTTTGAGCCTTTGGCAATTTTTACAAGCTTGTTGTTTTTGGGATTCCACATATAAGTGAGATCAAACAGGATTTCACTGAGTTATCTCATTTAATATAATGCCTTCAATCTTCACCCAAGTTGCTGCAAATGGCAAGATGTTATTACTTATATTTGAATAGTATTCCATTATATGTGCATATAATATTACACATATTCTAATTTGTATGTATTTATTTTGGTTTTTAATGCTTATAAGAGACATCAATTGAAGAATCTGTCACATATACCAGATGCTATATCAACTGGTATCAGGAAGATTGAGTTGAGGAGAATTTTTTTAAACATTATTTTTTTAAGATTTATTTATTTATGCATACAGAGCTGGGATACAGGCACGGTGAGAGGATTCACCAGAGACAGAGTGGGGAGCAGAACAGGCTGACTGATGAAGTACACTGCTGAGGGGAGCAGCGGGCCTGTCAGGAGAGGTCTGCCGCACCATGTGGATCACCTCTGGGGCAGGCGGGCCTTGAACTCATGCTGAAGTGGTTGAAGTGGCTTTAGCTTTTTAATGCTGTGCTTTAACCCACTGCACCACCAGCGAGGGCCTGAGTTGTGGAGAATTTAAGGCCCTGTCCTTGCTCTCAAAAATGTATCAAGTTGCCAGGCCAAAGAGACAGTCCCTCTATGAAAGAGCTGATCTACAACACTTGTTCATGTTTTACCAGGAAACATACACTTTAAAGAGTATCAAATTGCCTCACTGTTTTTTATCCACTCACAACATGTTTAACACTATAATTTGCCATTCAATTATAATCTTAGCATAAAATTAGAACGATAACTTTGGATTTAAAGAAGGTGGGCATGTAGTCAGAAAGAGAGGTGAAAGAGAGGTGAAAGAAAGAGAGCTGTCTCCTGGATATATAAAATATTAATACAGCATCAAAATAAGTAATTAAAAATAAGTTTGGTTCTCCTTGAAGAATTTCTTTCTTCAAAATAATCCAAACCCTAAAAAAAATTGTAGAGAACAAAAAATCTTAAGTTAGATTTAGAGTAGATAAAGTCTGTTAGATAGAGTAGATAAAGATTTTGCCTCCTTATTTTACAAAAGATTGCCAGTTTCTCAGAAATCACACACAAAGTTCAAAGAGTATCTTACAGCATATGGTCATCTAGTAATAAGCTAGAGAACAGGAGTTAAAAGAAAAGAATTAATTGAAGTCAGAGAAATTTCACTTACGAATTGAATTCTGTAAGAAATAAACAGAAATTTTGTAAACTGAAGTATAAAATGATTAGAAAAATATTAAGAGCATCTTAAAAGGACACCATTAGTTCCAAAGATCAATAATGCATTTTCTAATGTATTTATAATATATTTATGACTTTTGAACTGACATGAGGGAAACGAGGAGAAAATGGTATGACATCTTTAAAGGTCAAAAGAAATACCATCCAACTTAAAATTCTATAACGAGTGAAAAATCACCCTTAAAAATGAGGATTTAAAAAAAGTACTTTTCAGTAGACAAAGCTGAGATAATTCATTACCAGGAGACCTGCACTACAAGAAAAGCTACAGGGTTTTTTCAGGCAGAAAATGGATCCCAGATGTACACACTAAATTACAAGAGAAATATACATAGAAGCAAAATAGCTAAGAGAAATAGTTCAAAGTTGAAAGTTGAAATGGAACCAAACTGTTGTAAGTTTTTCAGCATTGCTTCATGACTCCTTAAGTATACAGTTTATGGTAAGTTAAGGATGCCTGTTTTGGTCTTTAGAGTAACAACTAACAGAAAAATTACACAAACGTATGCTTAACAGATAAAAGAAAATATAAAATGAAGTAACAAAAACTAAATCATAAAACAAATAAGTAACACAAATGCCAAAGAAGGCAGAAAAAGAGAGACAACACAGCATGAAATTGGGTGACACAAATAGAAACGTAATTGGTTTAAACTCAAATATCAGTGGTTAGATTACGAGTAAATCGGTTAACGTCCTAAGGTCACGGCAGTTTGGTGCTTGGTGAACACTCACAGTCTCGGGAGCAGCTCCTCAAAACAGTGCGGATGTCTGTTAGCCGGGATGTCCGTCAGCCGGGATGTCCGTCAGCCGGGATGTCTGTTAGCCCCGCTCTGTCAGGTCCTGCTGGCTGAGTACCAGCCCTGTATGGGCAAAGGGAACAGCGCGTCTGTCAACTGTCCGGTTCTGTCCTATATCAAGTGCCATCCCATTCTTCCCTAGGGAGGAAGGGAGTAATGTGATCACTCTCACTTTTATATCCTTTCTTTCCTTTATAAACTTCCTAAGGTGTCTATACCTAAATAGTGTTTAGTTATTCCTATTTTAAAATTCCATTCATATAAATGTAAGTTTGCTGTATATGTTCATCTTCACTTTTACTTTTTTGTACAATATTACCTCATTGATATTTGTCTTTGTATGATGGGCAGCTGAAATGCATTAATATCCGCTAATATAGAGTAACCTACCATCTGATTATTCTGTATTCTCCCCCATTTTACTATGGATAGACATTTGTATATGCTATATTTTTCTCTAGGGGGGAGATGTACAAGTGAAATAACTGAGTTGCATTTATAGCACAAAAGCTCCATCACAGGTACAGCTAAACTGTTTTCTGGTGTGATTCTGTACCGCCGCCTTGCATAAATCACTAGTTGCTCCTTATCTACAACAACACTGGATTTTTGTGAATCTTAGCAATCAGTTTGAACATCTTTTTATGTTTATTTCAATTTTCCAGAGGTTTCCATAATACATTGTCTCTTCAAGTATTTTCTCAACATTTTTGTGCCACTAGTAATTGATTTATAAGAGTTCTTTTAGGTTTTTTTCTAGATATTTTCAAGTGTCATTGGAATTCTATTTTATTTACTCATTTTTTTTTTTTACCATCTGACTTCTACTGTTGGAGAATCACCACTCAAGGCAGGAGTGCTGCTGCCCTGCCTCCAGCTGTGTCAGGGGGCCAGGTGTTCCTGTAGGCCCCTGCCCTGCCCCCAGGAGCGACAATAAGTCTGAGTCTTATCTTTCCCACAGGTCTCACCCTCACTAATCTGTAGTAGTCTTGCTTCCCTTCATGGGAATTGACTTCTTTTAACTTAAGAAGGGTTCCTTTTGGCCCTCCCTGGTGGCGCAGTGGGTTAAAGCACAGCACTGAGAAGCTAAAGCCACTTCCGCATGAGTTCGATTCCCGCCTGCCCCGGAGGTGACCACATGGCATGGCAGACCTCTCCTGACCCGCCCGCTGCTCCCCTCAGCAGTGTACTTTGTCGATCTGCCTGTTCTGCTCCCCACTTTGTCTCTGGTGAAGCCTCTCACCCCCCCTGCACCTCTGGCCTGTACCCCAGTTCTGTATACATAAATAAATAAATTCTTTAAAAAAAAAATAAGAGTTCCTTTTGCTCTTAAGTGCTAAGAGTTTTTAGTGGGAATCAATGAATTGTATTAAAAAAATTCTCTTTAGATGATCATATACTCATTCTTTTTAAATCTCTTGCTATCGTTAATTATAGTAATCCAGTTTCTAATATCATTCTAACATTGACATATCCTTTTCTCTCCATGAATTGTATCTCAACAATTTTTTAATGAGAACAACATGGACTAACAATATGATTTTAGGCCAAATTTTGTCCCTTAAGCATGATATGATCTTGTTCAATTAATTTAATCTTTTAAGAGTTTGTTTTCCTTATCTGTAAGATAGGGGAAATAATAATGATATCAACAAGATGTCTAAATAATAAGTATAATCCAGTTGCATTGTGAGATTTATCTCTTAACTAGTAAATTAAAAATTAACATGTAACAGATCAGAAGGAAATAGGCAAGAACATTCTGAGGAGTTAGGATGACTCTTGAGTTGTATATGTGTATCTAGAAAATAAATTGTGTAGAATAGAAGTTCAGTTAGTTGAGGAAGCATAGAACCGGGACATCACAGCACCAAGGCTGGCAGTGATAATGGGTAACTTTGGTAATGGCAGGTCAGATGCCACATACATTGTGAACAAGGAAGAGAAGGTGCTACAATTTGACAATAATCTTTTTAAATGCAAAAGTTGACAATCTAGTTTTAGACTTCATAATTCTGTGATACTTGTTCAGAAGATCAAGCATCTGCAAACTGTAGTACATACATTCAATCTTTATTGATAAAATCTGTACTGATGTCCTACTTTCAGGAAGACTTAGGGATAAATAGATGAGCTCAGGCATGCTTTCAGGAAGTCAGTAATGTGACAAAAGAAGCACACAGAGATATTAAAATTATATAGATGAGGTAGTGATAAATGCAGAATCTTATGGGACCATTAAGAAAGGATACTTAATCCAGGTGTTTTAATTCAGGGAAATCTCCTTTGAGGGGAGGTATTAAGAGTCTAAGAATTTGTAGATGAATTTTTGAACCCTCAGAATGAAGGTGCTAAGCCTTTAACAAGGCAAACTTATGACAGTAAAAGTCATTTGGTGAGATTTTTTGAGTGTCAACCATACAGTTTGTTTTGGTTGTGATAAGACATTTCTCTGATGACCATTGATAGAAGAAAACAGAAGTCAGATTCAAGGAGAAGATGCAAGGCAGAAACTACTCATCTCTCACATTCATCTAGTGGTGATTTCTGCTATGCCCTGACTGTGTTCATTGAGCTGTTTGTGAGGATGAAATGTAGTGTGCAACAATTTCCTTATAGATCCTAAAGATTGATACACTTATTAGTTATTCGTATATTCTCTGGAAAGCTATATTATTGTTTTAACTTAAATATTCCAAACATTCTTATTCCCATTGATAAAACATTCAATCAGCAAACATTTCCTGAGCCTTCAGAGTGCATGAGCCTGCGAGGCCATGGGATACAGAAATGAGGAAACACTGAGGGACTCAAATTCAGCCATGGATGGGAGACATGAACAAAGTGCTGTGTAACTTGTGGCATGCCAAGAATGGCGTACAGTGAAACTTCCAAGAACATCCCTGAGCCACCCTGATGATTTATCTAAGTGTCTAAGTAAGTGTCTGTGTTTGTTAAGCAACCAAAACTTGAAGGTAATTATAATTACTCTAGTCCCAAATACCCACTTCTAGTAGAACGACCCCTCCAGACCCCATCCTAGCTAGATAAGAGACACAACAGGGCATTTACAAGAGGGAAAACAGTTTGAGGATGAATCCCAATGAGGATTATCTCTGAACTTGATTTTGAAGGAAGCACATGCCAGGTGAGAAAGATCAACTCAGAGCTGGAGAGAGGATTGGCAGTGTGGGGGAACCATGAGATGAGCATAGAATCACCATCTGGAGAGATAAAGAGGGATCAGAATACAGAAAGCATTGGTTTTCATGAAGTTTGGACTTTATTTGATAATAGGAAGGAGACATCTAGGAACTTGAGCTAAAATCTACAAGAGACTATTTGAGCAGTAGTGTGGAGATCATACTGAACATCTCTGGAAGGGAGGAGTCATATTCAGGCAAAAAGGGTCATGCTCAGTTTGTACATGTTCAGTTCCTCAGTTGTCTAATTCACATTCACCTTAAGTGCTTCAAAGCATTTTTAGCAAATGATGCAGATCAGTCTGTCTTGCAGATCTTTGCCATACTGGTTATTTTAGTGCTGTTTCTACCTCAGAGTAATAGTTATTGAGGGTTCATTTTAAAGCTATTTTACAGAAATCTTAAACATGTTCAGTTATTGATAATTTGGCAAAAGCAAATTTGAGCCCATTGCTGTCAGTGTGTTTTTTCATGACCGGAAGTATATCTTATATTTTTTCAATAATGTATCAGAAAACAATCACTCATTTAGTTACATGCAACAAGAGTCCTGGGTGATTCCCTGGTTTATAAATGTGGCAGGATTCTATCCAAGTCAGTAATTGTGAGCAGAAAATAAACAGGAGTGTTTAAACAATGAAGTCCTCTGAATAGGGCATTAATGAGGTGGAGAATTACTATTTTTAAGCTGAAAGGATAGCATAACAACCCCCACAATCAAACAATTTCTATTCAAAATGATTTTTCTGATTGAAGAAAATAAGATGTTCTCCTATGTAACTAGTGTCTCTCTCATTCTCTCATATTCTCACACATACACACACACACACACCTGCAGTGAAATCTGGCATTGAATTCCCAGAATTTCCAGAGAATGAAGATATAGTGTGGAATTATCAACCACAGACAAGCCCACTGCAAGCGAGTTCTTGCATTTAGCTTTTATCTTTCAAGTGTTGGCCTTCAACACAAAGCAATATTTCCTTCCTATGCAGTTACTTCTTTCAGAACCTTGAGGAATGATGTAAACAATTCTCTAGCTTTGTTTATTGAAACTGAACATTACACATTTTATCACTGATGATTTTAATATGTATATACTGGACTCTCTCGTTCCCTATTGTCTATCTCATCTATCACTATAATTATTTTATACTTTTTTTTTAGATTTATTTGTATATACAGAACTGGGGTACAGGCTAGAGGTGCAGGGATGGTGAAAGGATTCACCAGAGACAGAGCGGGGAGCAGAACAGGCTGACTGACAAAGCACACTGCTGAGAGGAGCAGAGGGCGGGTCAGGAGAGAACTGCCGCGCCATGTGGATCACCTTGGAGTGGGGATAGAACTCATGCCGAAGTGGCTGTAGCTTCTTAGTGCTGTGCTGTAACCTGCTGTGCCACCAGGGAGGGTCCTATTTTACACTTTCTAAGACTCAAAAAACAAAGTGAAAAGACAGCCTTAGTTCAAACCTAGGTTGTAACAAAATACAAGGAGAGAAAATGAAGTAGTAGCACTCTCTATAAACAGGTGTATGGAAGTTTCTGGCTACTGACAGCAACATCAAGAGGTTATTCAAGGAGAACATAGGAAGGTAAGAACTGGTTTAATGATTTATTACCTTTAAAATATTTAAGCATTCAATTCTATCTCAGTCTGAACCTATTGATATTATTAACTCTCACTTGAAAGCAAAAATATATTTATATTATGAGCTCTATTAGGCTGCAGTTCATTCCTTCACATCCCCCACCCCAAATGTACCTATAAAACCAAACAACTTAACAGCAGAGTTCCCAAAACAATATTTTTATCACCTGACTCAATACTCAATTCATGCTAACAATATTGCTTATGTTACCCTTAACCTTAAAGGTTATTTTCTCAACAACTTTTCACACAGGAATTTAAAAGACATATTCAATTATTTTAATAGCTTACTTACCAGCTGCGTGGTAATAGTCATTTTTCAGAAAAGATTTTGCACCTCTCAGGTGTGGCTGGTGCTTCCCAAATTCTCTCCAACATTCCCTTGTTCTTTGGTCTCCACTTGCTAAGGCCAGTTTGTGTGCTGAAGAGTACCTGACGGCAGGTGACGCAGGAAGCAGGTGCTGCACCCCTGCACTGCAATCAGAGTCACTGCTCCCTGGGAGAGCAATGGGACCGGTGCCCGCAATGAGATAGAATAGTGGTATCCGTGGATGCCCAGCTCGGATGAGAGAATTTGCCGGCTGTTTCGCTTCTGAACAGTCTTTCAGGAGCTGCACCCCCTTGAGGCTGAGGCTTCTGAGGGGGAATCCGGTCTGCTTTATATCCCTTTAGCCCTTTACCATAATCATCCATTATTTGAGTAATAAATACAACTTTGCTGCTTACCATCTTGAAAAGTTTGAAAAATCTTCTAAATTGCTTGAAATTTTGCTGTCACCATTTGGTAATCTCTTATTTAATAAGAAGAAGGATTTTTTTTTTTTAGTTTTTGCATAGAAGCAAAAACTAAGCCAGAGGTGTGTGTGGGGGAGGGGATGATGGTAAGTGGATTCCCTAGAGTCAGAGTAGGGGGCAGAACAAGCTGACCCACTGAAATACATGGCTTAACGGAGCAGTGGGTGAGACAGAAGAGGGCCACTGTGCTTTGTGTATATTAGCTCCATGATCATGGTAATAACATATGAGCCTTAACCTCTAGGCCATTAGGGAGGCCCCATTTGGTAATTCCTTAGAATATACTTCCCCAATCACCCATGAATGTGTGTGTTTACTCATTAAACCAGCAAAGACAAATTTATCTCCATATTTTTGGGGAGCACCTAGTGCTTTACTGACTCCTCTATGGACAGATCAGCACAAGAAGATGTCGGTTCCCTCAATACTTTTTTTTGCTTACAAAGTGAATGGCCAAAACAGAGTGTGTCTACCGTTACCTTGTTCTTTCAAGTCCAATGGCAGCATGTTTCCATTGCTTGAGGCCACAGCTTTCAGGTGTGACCGCACTCTGAGTACCTTAACCTTGCTCTAATCATTAATCATCTGTGGTCAAATTAAGCTGAGACTGTTTATAGCTGTAGTCTCCTAATGAAGATGTAGCAGACTGTTTATCTTTTAAGTGGAGAGCATCATTGCCATATCACTCATGCCTGCAATTTTATAGCAACAAAATAGCACTAAGCATCAAGCGATTAGCCACATGAATAGTATGAGAAGGTGCCTGTGTTCTGTCCTTTCCTCTCACTGCAATTTCCTAAAGAGGAAAACAAAATCATAATGATGGGGAATATAGCAGAACATTTGAACATTCTGGACTGGATGGATTAACTGAGAAGATGAGTCATGATTTTAGACGGTGTAATTTTTCATTACAAAAGAAAGCAGAACAAAATGATAATATGACTGTCATTTCTTTAGAAAAGCCACTATTAGCACACACTCATCCCTTCTCTGGCCATCAGACTGAGTATTACCTAACCCTGCAAAAGTTGGGCTTAGCCAAGTTTCAACTTTTATTCATGATTTGAAATGCCAAGGCTGTAATGATACTGCTCAAGCAAAATGCTTTCAAAGCTCAGTGGAAAGGCAGGAGTCAGAGACATGAGAGGTCTTAGGTAGAATTTAGGAAAAAGATTACTCAGTGGTCGTGGCTCAGATCTGCATCCTTGCCCAGTAAGTTGCCTTTCTCCCACACGTTTGGAGTGTTTTTCTTGGTTATTTGGCCAATTCCTCCATTGGTAGTGACTCAAAAGAGTCGCTTGAAGACTCTCTCCAGCTCAGGGCTTGCTGTTCCCTCTTGCATCAGAGAAAGGGCACTGATGTGCATTATTTGATGTGTGGCCTGGTGTTCGGCACTTGTTTGAAATAGAAAGAAGGGGTGTTCATTTCCTCATTTAACCTAATTCACCAATTTAAGGAAAATGAGCCAGTTCAGTGGTGATGTTTCTTTAAATGGAACATCACTAAATGAGTTAGTGATTCCAATGAGCAACAAATATTTGCTGTGGATTTAGACATTCAAAACTATAATTAGGTATTGAAAATACATATATAGATAAATTCAAAGTTACTTTCTTATAATAAGCAGCAGCCCCAAATGAAAACAATATCTGGCTAGGATGATTTGACTTCCATGAGTGGGGAGATACAGCAGAAATAAAGCCAGAGCACTGGAAAACATCCGGAACATCTCATTTTCAGTTGTCTATGTTCATCCTGTTCACATGGATAACATTAAAAAGTCTAAGAGAGGATTTCTTATTGTGATGCATTTCAGAGCACTCTCTGACCTACAGGGAATTCTGTTTCCACCTAGGTGTCTGAATGACAGTCAACATTCATTGTTGCAATAAAAAAATTTCCCAGAGTTTTAAACCAAATGTCTGTTGCTCTCTCCTTATAGAAGCAAATGAAAAGACCAGAAACACAAGGACTCTAGCAAACTCCCAACAGACCAAACTCCCAACAGTGAGGCACCATGCCATGAAATCTTACTTAAGCCCAAGTTTCTGTGTGTCTGTGCATTCCAGGTTATGAGCTATGTGAGCCATAAACTCTAAGAATAAATAAAAAAATACACCATTAGGATTTCATATTGGGAAGAAAGAAAATTTGTCATGAAGTGAATGGGCTTTATCTTTCATGATCTACATAAAAATTGTGTAGTATTGTATCTTATACATCAATGAAAAATTAAGTGTTAAATGAGTTGCCAAGCCAAGTGTTTCTGAGATAAACTCATGGAAAGAGAGGTAGTCAGGGTGGAAGTGTGAATTATAGGTTTTTTGATTTGCTCAAAGAGTCTGGAGGAACCAGGCTCCCTGCTGGGAAACTGCCTCTGTCTCCTACCCAAGGCATCTGTTGACCTGGAGTTGCTGGTAAAACCAGCCTGTGTCCTGAATGACTGCCCAGTGCTTCTATTTGCTCTCTAGTCGTGAACAAAACTGTTTATCAGGAGCTCCAGAACACTCAGGCAATTGGTAAATCTATCATATTCTTCTGAAAGAAGACAGCGGGCACCTGGCTTGGTGAATCATTAGAGTGTCAGTTAAGAGGAAATGTTTCTTTACAAGAAATGAACCAGCAGAAGAGAGGCTTTCTAGGAAGGGATCTCATCCTCCTAAGTCGTTTTGTTTTCTGTTAAATCAGGTGCCAAGCAAAGCACCAGAACATGGTCTTGACAATTTGAAGCTCCAAGTTCTCCTACTTCAAAGTCCACCGCTGCTGTTACCAAGCCTCCTCTCTCAGCCGGAGAACCATGACGTGTCTACAGTCCCAGAAACACTTCCTAGCCTCCTTTCTTCTCTCCCACCTTCTTCCCTCATACATCTAACTAATCTTGCACTGATCTTTTTCAAAGAACCTGACTCCCTTTCCAGGCTTCTTCCCTGTTTAACTTTTTGCTTTTCCCTTTCAATGACCATACCCTCTACCTCCTGGTTCTTCATCACCAAACCACTGAAGGCAAAAGCCCTTCATGGAGGGGCGCCATGAGAGACTAAGGGGGGAGTGTCCTCTGGAGTTTTCAGAGCAGGGAAAGCCCAAGAACAATCACGCGTTACTACTTGCCTTCTCTCCTGTTACACAGTTGTATTGCTTATTCACACTAGCACCACTGGAATAGAATTTGTGATGCAAGAAGTAGATGGGAAGAAGTAGAGGTCATTTTAAAAGTAAGTACTGCAGGAGAAATGACCTCATGTGCTCACCCATCTGTATGTATTCAAAATCCCAACTACAAAAATGGATACACTCACTTTCCTGCTATCTTGCTGTCTCTGTGGCCTGTCACTCTCCCTTTGTTGAGGCAACAGGTGTTATCAGTTCCTAGGTTTCCATTTAGAGATGTGTGATACAGGTATAAATGAACATATGTTCTCTCCATCTTTTTACCCAAATGGCAACATCCTACACAAGCCATTCTGTCCCCTGTATTTTTCTCCCATCAGTCTAACTTGCAGATGATCTATCTGTTCCAGGAAAGATCCAGGATCTTCTCTGTCCTAGCTCTTTCTCATGAAAAATTCCATCCAGGAAAGAAGTTTCATCTTTGTGAGTGGGCAGGACTCAGGTATATGGAGGGCGCAAGATGCACAGTAACTAACACTGCTTTCCACAAGAGTGTTGGATCCACTGAGAGATGAGATAATTTGTAAGGCAGCTGAAAATCAAAACATATGTATTCCTGATGAAGCTGATCCTGAAGAATGAAGTTCAAGAATGTCCTAATATCAAATTCCCAACCCCCCACATAGACCCCATGAAAAGCAGCTCAGACAGCAACAGCCCCCTACCCAGCAGATTCCATGAAAGACTCATGACCTGGAGAAGCAGATGGACAAGTACTCTGGTACACTGATCCAGTTTGTCACCCAAGTTCACAAGTTAGGCAACTTACTCCAGTGAACGAGCAGTGAGGCAAGAACTTAAGTGTTTAGGAAAACATACTTTTATTTTTATTTCCTTTGGGAAGCCAGGAGTGGCCATAGCACACCCCATGGCTCCAGCAATATGACAGAATTGTGGTTTCGCTTACTAGTGTTTTATTGATAGATACCAAAGTTGCTTTCAATCTCTTGCTACTACAAAATGCAATGAATATGAATTTTCAAGCCTTTGCTATTACAAAAAAATACATCATGAATATGAATAATCAAAATGAATAACATACATATAAAGTTCCATACACATGGCACTATATCTACTAATGACTTCTTGGAGATGCAATTGCTGGGGGAAAAGATTATGTGCATTTAAAATTTTGCAGTTTGTGAAACTGCCTTATGTGGAGTATTCAGTCCTCTCAGAAAGGTGTGAAAGTGTCTATTTGTCCACATCCTTTTCAGCACATTGTATTAATAAGGCCTTTTAACTATTGTCAACTTGATACTCAAAAAGTGGCATCTTTACGATACTCTAATTTATTCTCTCTTACTAAATGAGTAAGATTAAATTATTTTCTTACATGTAAGAGTTGTTTCAATTTTTTCATGTGAACTGTCTTTTCAAATCTGGTAGCATTTTCCTACAATAAGAATGGGCTTTATTGAGGTCCTCCCTGGTGGCACAATGGGTTAGGATGCAGCACAGCAAGCTGGCGGTAGCCGCTTCAGTATGGGTTCGATCCCAGAGGTGATAAGCATGACGTGCCAGACCTCTCCTGACTCGCCCGCTGCTCCCCTCAGCAGTATACTTCGTAGATCTGCCTGTTCTGCTCCCACTCTGTCTCTCTCTCACCGCCCCTACACCTTTGTACCCCAGTTCTGTATGCATAAATAAATAAATCTTTGAAGGAAAAAAATGGGCTTTTTTTGTATCAGCTTTAGTTTAAGAACACTTTTAGATGAATATTTCTGAGATATGGTTTTGGGATTGAGGTGAGGATTATACATCAAGTTTGGTAACACAACAGTTATTAATATTAACTCATTGTCTAATTCTCAAGTCCTATTTTCATTCTTCCTCCTATTCTCTTCCCTGTAGTGAGTTCTGACCTTTGAAGGCAACTGCACCTTTTCTTCTGTACTCATGAACCCCCAAAATCTGATCAAGAAACTCCAAAACCACTTTTGTGGAAATGCGGAAGCAGCAATAGATCTGCTCTGTCCTAAATCTCTTGGGGTATATTTACATGGCTCATGTTTCTGAGGACAGCTGCAGCTTAGCAGAAATGATGCTAACACTCTTACTTAAGACAGAAACTGAGAGTTAAAGTACCAACTTTGGTAGTAGTTTGAGATACTTCATTGCCTATCCAATAAACCAAAGTTTTTAGAGTTAGAGGATAGTGGCATTAGCAGATAAAAGTGGCCAGAGCAGATGCGATTTGGGGGTGCTCCCCATTATTTCTCATATAGGGCTAGAAAGAATTTTAATTCTTTGTCTCATTTTCAAGAGGGCCTTCAGCTCAGCAAGCCCAAACATGTCTGTTGTATCCTCGAATAGATCCAGACCAATAGATTCCCCAATTTTTCTTGGTATCAAACTCTTGAAAGTAAAAATGATTAAAACCTCTTGTTTTGGAAATCATAAACTTCCCTGTTCCTGCTTTCATCTTTCTTTGCCCTTTCTGGAATGAAAAATGGCCTATCACCATATGTTGTTTCATATTCTTGAAAGTAATTATTACCTCTACCCAGTCTTTGCTTACAGTATAAAAACACCCATTCCTCCATGCTCCCCCTCCCTGCAAACATTCATGAAAGATTATTCGGCTAAGGAAGAATGAAGGAATTAGAACCAATTATGATAATAAGACAAGAGGTAAATTAATCACAGCAAAACTAAAATGAATAATTACCAGCGGTTGAAGAGTGCATTTTGTAAAGAAATCAATATTCCGAATTTTTAATTACCCTTAGACACTGGCTCTTGACAAATACAGCATTTCTAGATAATACCAATAGATGCTCTATGGCAATTATGTAATATAATTTGGCTCAGTACAGACTTGCAAATTTGGACATGTATATTAATGATGAAAGGCAAAATTTGTTTTGCTATTTGACACTTGATATGTTTTCTATTCAAAGAAATTCTGTGTTGATGGAGGAGTGAATCAGGTAGTATTATAAAATCATAGCATTTCAGTGCTGCAGGATAATAGAATCTATTATCCTGTTCCAGTTTCCTATCACTATGAGGAAACTACAGCTCATAGATGTGAAGGAATTTGTCCCAATCATCCCGTGTACTCATGGCTAATTTGGGGACAGTACCTGGCACTGAATTGTTCTAGCAATTTTTTTTGTAACACTTGCATTTTGTTTTTAAGTTTTATTTATTTATGCACACAGAACTGGGGTACAGGCCAGAGATGCCTGGTGAGACTTCACTGGAGACAGAGTGGGGAGCAGAACAGGCTGAATGACAAAATACACTGCTTAGGGGAGCAGCGGGCGGGTCTGCAGAGGTCTGCTGCGCCATATGGGTCCCCCTTCTCCAAGGCCGGGGATCTAACTCATGTTGAGGTGGCTTTAGCTTCTCAGTGCTGTGCTTTAACCTGCTGCACCACCAGGGAGGGCCCCAACACTTGCTTTTTAAAGTAAATGCCTATTTGGATGACGGTGGAGCATACATTTTATACATTTTTCACCAGGTTTTTTTTTTTTTTTTTTTTAGTTCTTTACTTCTAACAATAAGTTTTAAAAGCATTTTCAGACACAGGGTGTGAATATGTAAAGATCATAGTATGCAAATTATCCGAGACAGTTCCATTTGCAAATCTTCTGTCTTCCTCAGCATCTAAGTAAAGCTTGCATGCAAAGCCAAACTTTACATTCCCTTACATAGAGCATAAATCTGTTAAAGTCACTTGACTCATGTCATAGTGTTGCTGATTGGATCAAGTCACAAACTTTCAACATCCACACAATAACACAACCACAGAAGTGAGCCACACGTGTGTTCACTTTAACATTTCTATTAAAAAATAGAAGTCTTATTTGGAAAAATGTACTATGTCAATAACAAGACTTGTTTTAAATTTGTCCTTGGAATGTTGAGTCCCAGAGCAAAATCTTTGAACTACATCTCTGGTATTAAGTCAGGACTGACTTTTTTTTTAAAGATTGATTTATTTATGCATACAGAGCTGGTGTACAGGCCAGAAATACAAGGGCAGTGAGAGTATTCACCAGAGACAGAGTGGGGAGGAGAACAAGTCCACTGAAGAAGTACATTACTGAGGAGAGCAGTGGGTGGATCAGGAGTGGTCTGCTGTGCCAAGTGGGTCACCTCCGGGGCTGGGATTGGATTCATGCTAAAGTGGTTTTATCTTCTCAGTTCTGCGCTTTAACCCACTGCACCACTAGGGAGGGCCCAGGATTGACTTTTGACTATGATTCCACAATGTGTTCCAGACAGGATTTTCCTCCTGAAATGATAGAGAAAACAGCTCTTTATTCCAGAGTTTTAGCTTCTTTTTTTCCTTTTGTTTGAAGACTTCAGTGTTTCCAGGCCAGCTGCATGAGTTGAAGATGTCAGAGAAGATAGTGTATATATTTGGTGAGTCAGATGGGAGTTATCAGGTGTTGACCTGTTCAGAAGAGCCCCTTGGATGTCTCTCCCATAACAGACACCAAGACCTCCTTTTAAGCGATCACAGAGATCTTTCTAGAAGGAACTGACAGAGGAGGCCCTATGGGAGTGCTTGCCAGCATGGCTGTCTACCCAGTTTATAAGAGAATGCCTGATCCCCAATGATTACAATCATTTGCTTGTGAATGGGCCCAGTCCCTGAGATACTGAACCAGGAGTGACTCAACAAGAACATATCCATCCATCTCAGTCATTTGCTCCAGAAGCTGGTAGAGGAATGGTAGGGTCATGGGGTGTCTTTCTCACCACTACCTCATTCAGAATATTTTTTTTTTTTTAGAAAGATTTGTGCTACTGTTGAGTCACTAGTTGTGTGTTGTAATGCAAAGGTAACTGCAGCATAGAATAAATGCATGTACAATGTATTTTCCTCTATAAGGAATTTGATTTGAGCTTTCTGACTGTGGGGGGGATCCCCTGTACAGTTCAATGGTAGGAGACTCTTCATCCTTCTCAATTTGCACAGCACAGGTATTCCAAGTCCAGTAGACCTTTGCAGGTGTACTGTGGAAGGCTCTATTGATGAATGTTCTGTGGGCATTGTACTCTCCTGTGCATGTTTCATCATCATGCAGAAACATACATGAGCCACGTACCATCTGTAGCATCAGTGTATCAGAATTTGGTCCTCAAAGACTGGGTTTGAGTTTGAGAAACAAAATGATGATGCTTCATCTGAGCTCCCTTTTCTCAGTAGATGTCATGAAGAACTGATGGAAAGGTCTTCCTCTAAGATGGCTTTTCAAGTCAGGAGGTTAAATGTGGAAAAGTTAGAAGATCCTTCTCCTCTGGATGCTGATCACACACCTCCCAAAGACCCTCTTTTATTCGATCTCCTCCTTTGACTCCTGAGATGCTAACAGATGCAGATCCCATTGAGCTTTCCATTTCTACTTCCAATATCAGTGTCTTTTTTTAAAAGATTTTTATTTATTTGTGCATACAGATCTGGGGTACATGCCAGAGGTGCAGGGGCACTGAGGGATTCACCAGAGACAGTGGGGAGTAGAACAAGCAGATCAACGAAGTGCACTGCTGCGGGGAGCAGCAGGCGGGTCAGGAGAGGCCTGCCAGCCATGTGGGTCACCTCCCGGCAGGGACTGAGCTCATGCTGAAGTGGCTTTAATTTCTTAGTGATGTGCTTAAACCCGCTGTGCCACCAGGGAGGGCCCCAATGTCAGTGTCTTTATTGGCACGACAAGGTATTGCCAAAATTAATACATCACAGTTCTGTGTCTCGGAATGAACACTGTCCATTTCCCATAAGCTTCTGTGACAGGGACAATAATGAGTGCATGTGAGGCTGTCCAGGTTTATTGTTCATTAGTCATGGAGCGAGCAGCTTTACGTTCCCCCCTTGCCAATTGAGGTCCTTTTACTAGTTTGGATATTGAGGTAAAATGTAATTTCTAAACTTTCAGTGGAAAGAACAGGGGAGCCCCCACTTCTGAAGACCTCAGGGCCATGGTCAAGAGCTTGGACCCTGCAGTCAGGCCCAACTCTGCCTCCAGGCCCAACTCTGCCTCCTCTTCTGAGGAGAGTCATTGAAGCTTCCTAAGTCAGTGAGTTCGCTTTGATTTTTTTGGTCTTTGAAGCCCAGCCCATTTTGAAATTTCTAATTTGAAAATACATTACCTGTTCCCAGAAGAAATAAAATCATTTTTTAAACTAATCAAGTCAGCAGGTGTGATATGCACGACACATCCAGAAGAGGAAGCCTGGGGCTGCTGTTCTGGTGACAAAACCCACCTCAAGCAGGTGTGAGCAGAGGTGTTCAGCGCATGTGCATGGCTGAGCTATGAGGAGGGGAGATCAGCCCTGACTCTGCAGCCCTGATGCAATGAGGCGGGACTATGGAAGCTGCTAGAAGGTGCTTCTAGAAGCAGGTCCTCCCCTCAGGCTTTCTACTCCCAGACTCTCCAGCTCCCTCCATTCCTCCTTTGCTCTACTGACCTCACCCCTTCTTCCCTTCGTTCTCCCCTTTCACTGTTGGAAGAATTCTGACCCAGGACTTTTCCAGTCTTCCTCCCTCCTCTTCACATTTTCCATCTCAGTGGAGATTTTCTTGTGTATATGACGTGATTCCACCCAATGCACAGATGCTTCTGCCACGATTCTCTCCACTGTCAGAGTTGAGCCGTCTGCTCTCTGCTCAGGATTCTAGAGCCAGGGCTTGGGAATTACTCCTCCCAGGAATGCCCCCCACCAGTGGGCTCCTGTTGGGGTCTCTTTCTGGAGGTGTGACTTGCATTGCTCAACAGAAGATGGCAGAAGTGATACTGTTTGCAATGTAGCTTAGAGCTGCAATAAGAAGCCTGGCCCAGCCTGATGAAAAGCAGGCAGCTGCTCCTGCCTGCTCCCTCCCAAACCTCCAGAGATGCCCAACAGCTGTGGGCCAGGGTTGAGTTGCTAGAACATTACAGACCCAACAAGACCAACACAAGCTGAGTCCCGGAAGCCTGAGCGTGCAAACAGCACTAGCTTAAACAATGGAGTTGGGGGTGGTGTGTTATGCAGCAGTAGAAAAATGAAGTAAGGATCTGAATGAGTGTGATGTCACAGCATTTCCTCTTTTTTAATCGTCAGGTCTAGCCCTGAATTCACAAACTGGCAGCGTGCAGACACAGGGCAGGAAGGAAATAGCAATTGAGCAGGTGGAAATCTGGGGTCTGCTGGGACACTTCTCAGAAATAGCAGCACGCCTTCCAGCAGCGTTTCTGCGGACGATTTGATTTTTCCCTTCCTGAGCAAATAAATACATATAGCAAGGGTTACTCAATCTCATTTTTTTATTGGTGGTAAATATTGAGGCTAATGTGCATACTTATCCTCAATTCTAAGTCCTTTCCTTGAAAATTCAGAAATACAGACACCATAGCCCGAGTTTTCTTGCCTGCAACCTCTATTTACCATCTTGAATTGGAATTAAAGGGAGCTGAATTGATACTATAATTGTGAGACTGAAAAGCGTAGGGAAGAGAGCCTCGCTGGTGGTCCAAGGGGTTTAGTCCCAGCACGATGAAGCTATTGCAGCCACTGCAGCACTAACAAAGAAAACTAGTAACTAGTAACTAACTAGTCACAGGGCTAACAGGCAACATAAAGAGCTGTGTTTCATTGGTTGAGCGAAAAGAGGGGGAGCCAGCTGAATCCAGAACACTCTTGATAGGCAGTGTATTAAGAGGACAAGTTGCCGCCCTGCTATGTTAATTTGGAGGCTTCCAAGTCCAGTGTCACCAATATTTCTGACTTTTCAAAAGGAGCTAAGACTTTGGAGTATTACCTGAAGTCACTAAATACGGTGTGATGATTTTGGAAGAAAGTAAAACTCTGGGGGAGCCACACTCGTATTCCTAGGTATTAGTTTGTAACCTCTGATAAATAGAGTAAGAAATGATTGTTACTCTATTCAGGAGCTGGTGATAGTTACTCTATTATGTTTGCAGCAGATGTGCCAACAGCAGGCATAGAGCTAAGCCTGGTCGGAACTGCCACTGACAGTTGGCAGTGGGGACTGGAAGTAGCTGGGGAGGATATTGGGCCAGGAGCTGCGAAGTTGGGGCCATGAGGTGCTACTTAGGCAGTTCCAAGGGGCAACGACTGTTCTCTGGACAATCTGGGATTACTTCAGTATCTTTCAAAGAGCAGAGCCTACTGCTGTGTATCAGATGATCATCAACTTTTTTTTTAAAGATTTATTGATGTATGCACCCAAAACTGGGGTACAGGTCAGAGGCGCTGGGGCAGTGAGAGGATTCACCAGAGACAGAGTGGGGAACAGGACAGATCGACAAAGTAGACTGCTGAGGGCAGCAGTGGGAGGGTCAGCAGAGTTCTGCTGTGCTGTGTGGGTCAGCACTGGGGCTGGGGATCAAACCCACAGCTTACAGTGCTGCACTTTAATCCCTTGCGCCACCAAGGAGGGCCTGATCATCAACTTTTAATGAAAAGAGGAGTTCATATTACCCACTTTATATTTTTATATTTAGTTTTCAACTTTATTATCGAAAGCAACAAGATTAGTGTCATATCTAGCTGTTGAATATTACAGCAGTTCTTACTTCTGTATCTGAATGGCTCCTCTAGTGCCCAGCCATCATCTCCAAGATACTATTTATGTTTTCATGAATTTTAAGATTGCTGAGATAGGATGGAAGCAAGAATAACAGCAAAATCTTTACAAACCAAGAGTTTCTCTTAAATAAGAAAACTTTTCTAATAAAAGCTCATATACTTTGCTTTCTAATTTGAGTGGTATCTTGAGTATCTGATGCTGGTTATAATCTAGACTAATGAAAGTTATAGCTCAAAAACCAAATGTTTACTGAATATCCACTTTGCATCTAGCACTTCGCAAGGGACTGTCAGGAATTTGAAAGAAAAGCACATACACTAAAAAACTGTCTTAATAGCACGAAGAAGGGAGAGAGCATAGCAATAGCTAAATCTGAATACCGTGTGGAGAATGGATAGCTCTGAGAGCAGGTGCATGTTAGAGGATGCATCTTTATCTTCTCACAGACAGGTGAGAAGATAAAAACAATTTTTTAAGCAGACAAAGCGTATTCTTCTATCTCTATGTACCCTGGTGTTTAACTTAAGCCGAATTTCTCCCTTCTATAGACATAGCCAGAGCTATTTCTATCAGACCTCTTAGTGAATGCTAGGAGTTCATGTTCCCCGGATCATCCTTCCTCTTCCTGATAAATATTCTGATCAGTGTACCAGCTCTCCGACCTGATTTCTCTGACTCCCTTCACTACCTAGAAGAATGAAAATGATGGGTATTAGCTAGAACATGGCTGTTACCATGATTACCTTCCTTGCCATCTATCTGTGTGGCAAGGTAAGCATCTCATTGCAGAGTCTACTCTTCATCATGTTCAATCATTGTAACTTCTTTATCTTCATCCTCCTAAGTCCACTTGCCTTTCTCCTCAAAGCTCTAGCCCCTATCCCATTTCTTAGATCAGGATAAACAATCCCCTTCAAAATTATGGTCTTTGGAATCCACCATGCACCTACTGCATGAAATTGAAATTGTTTTGTTTTTTATTTTACTCCTAATAATCTATACAAATTAACTGGTGACCCATCAGTCCTAGAAGAATACAGAGTAGGGGGAATTTCATCTCGTCCTTGACAACAGTGATGATTTTATTTTTCTTCATCTAACAACAATTCGCTTGCATCTATTATAGATTCTGTAACCACTGTATATCTTGTATAATTGAAACTCAGTTTAAGGTATCTGATTTCTAAGCTCCATTTCCTATACTCCTCTCTTTCTCTAGTATTCTCACTCTCATAAACATTCAAGCTTCTTAGGACATATAGTCAGCTGACTATCAAACTTATTCTCCTTACATTTCCTCATCTCCACTCACAAAAATATTTGTTCATTAATGTCAAAAGAAAAATCAGAATGCTTTACTTGATAAAATACTCTATTGAACACAAATAAAGTTCAAAATAGGGACATTTGGAACTTGAAAGTGGTATGAAGCCAAGGACATGACAGGGTGGTTTATAAAAGTGGAAATGAGTCAGTTGTTTAATCTTTACAGTAATTGGTTTTAACAATATAAATTCCCAGGTGACAGGAGATTAGTTAAAGGTGATTTTCTTGTGTCACTTTAGGAAGATGACTTAGATTTGTCTAGTAACTATCAGAAACAGTTACTAGAAATAATTTTAAGTTTTATTTTGTTCATGGAATCATTAGACTAAGTTTTGTTTACGTGGCTAAGTTGTTATATCTGCATGGGGGTGGTCTTCAAGTTCTTGTCTCTATTTTATTATAACCTGAAACATTATTTCATATATAAAGATGAATAAACATTAATGTAATGAAAATCCATCTAATCTCTCTCCACCTAAAGGATGAAGATCCACTCTGAGCTCATCCTTATCTCCATTAACTCTGACTCTATGTATTTTTAATGTTAAAGTAGTTTTTTAAAAATATATCAGTTATGGCCCTCCCTGGTGGCGCAGTGGGTTAAAGCACAGCACTAAGAAGCTAGAGCCACTTCCGCATGAGTTCGATTCCCGCCTGCCCTGGAGGAGATCCACATGGTGTGGCAGACCTCTCCTGACCCGCCCTCTGCTCCCCTCAGCAGTGTACTTCATTGATCTGCCTGTTCTGCTGCCCATGCTGTCTCTGGTGAAGCCTCTCACCGCCCCTGAGCCTCTGGCCTGTACCCCAGTTCTGTATGTACAAAATAAATAAATATTTAAATATATATATATGTCAGTTATATTTCCACTTTTAATGTACACATATTCATAAAGATATATAGATATAGCATGTTTTTAGATTTTGTAAGACCTGTAACATACTGTGTATATTTTATCAAATATCTTTTGCTCAAAATTTTATCTTTTGCTCAATATTTTATGTTCAGCTGTGTTTGTATACAAACTCTAATTCTACTATTTTTATTTGTTGTAGATTATCCCAGGGAATAAATATGCCACAATTTACTGATTCGTTCTTCTCTTAATGGGCATTAGGTTGTATTTTTTTTTTAATGCAAGCAAAGCTAATCATATAAGTTCTTTCTTAATTTATATTATGTTATACTAATGAATCTTCTAACAACTAATTTTGGAATTCTCAGAATAAACCCAATGTGGCTACTGTCTCAGTTCATCTGGGTAGCTATAACAGAGTGTCATAGACTCAATGGCTTACAAGCAATAGAAATTTATTTCATATAATTCTAGAAGTTGGAAGCCCGAGTTGCCAGATTCACTTGTGTTAAGGGCCTCTTCCTTGTTTAGAGATGACCAACTCATCACCGTCTTCACTCAGTGACAGCAGGAAGGAAGCTCTTTGCAGTCCCTTTCATAAAGACAACAACCTCATCTACGAGGACTTGGCCCTTAAAACCAATTCACCTTGCATAGTTCTCATCTCCAAACACTGTCACATATGGGGTAGGCTTCATTATATGAATTTTGAGGCAAAAACAAACATTTGGTCTATGGCAGCTATGTTGAATTTTTTTAAAAGAAATTGTGTATTTTCTTTGTAATTTTTTAAAGTCACAATCATAGTTAAAGCCAAGAGACTTGAACATCATGTAGATGCTTGATATTGCAACTAATTAGCACATGAGCATAGATAGTCATACTAGCTAAGATGCAATGCGTACATTCTATCAATCAGATTTTGAGTTCATTTATTGTTATCTAAGATACAATAACTCTATGATGTCATCTCTATTTTACAGATGAGGACATTAAAACTTAGACATTAAAACTTGGTTTGGAACTCAAACCAAGATTTATTTGAAATTTAAATTCTTACTTATTACCATTCCACAATATTGCTTCTGTCTCTTTACAAAACATCTTTAAACTGAGGACATTTGGCTTAGAAGATTTGTAGCTTTAGCTTTAATATTTCATATCTCTGTAAGTTAGAGCATAAGGCTTTATGCAGAGGTCAGTAAACTGCAGCCTACAAATCAAATTCAGCCTGTTTCTTGGCTTTGTAGATATCATTTATTGGGACACAGTCAGGTTTATTTAATTCCATGATGTCAATGGCTATTTTTGTGCTGCAATAGCTGAGTTGAATAGTTGGGATATAGATCTTCTGGCCCACAAAGCTTAAACTATTTATTATGTAAGCCTTTACAGGAAAAGTTTGTCAACCATTGGCTGAGAAGTCAATATTGTAGGTCTACGTCCTTGACTAATAATCAGATTCAAATCATATTGTAATTTAAGGAACACATATTTTCAGACCATCTGTTCTGAGATAAGGTTTAGGATATTGATGCTTTTGTTTTGCCTCACTTTATTGAGATTTAATTGACACATACCGTGAGTGAATTTAAAGTTTCAGCATGTTTACTTAATATACTTTGATATTTCAAAGTAATTAACACCACAGCGTGAGCTGAGACCTACATGATATAATTACCATTACTTTCTTTGCTGTGAGAATATTTCAGTCTTCTTTCAGGTAAATTAACTTTCCCACATATTACTATAATTTTTAAAGAAATCTGTATAATTTAAAAAGTAGCACACTCTCTAGAAAAATTTTAAGCAATGTATAAATTTTAAAAATCCACTATTTCACTATCACTTAAAGGTAAATAAAATTTTAGGTTGGTATATTTCCTTTTAGACCTTTTGTTTTTACAATTGCCATCAGCTGCAATGTATGTGTTTCCAAGAAGTAATTTTTGAAGATCAGTCTCTGGAAGAAAGTGGTAAAAGTAATTTAATCTCAATTTTCATGGGGGTTAGCAACAGTGACACACTTCACCTGATTCACAGGTGGTCACTGGTCTCTTTATTGTTTTATCTCCTAAAGATTCCCATCAAAAATATATATGAGAGGACAACAGGTGTTAGCTTCTAGGACACCCAGGAGTTCAAGTGGAAAGTGTTGCTCTATTTCATTTGATCCTGAAATCACAAAAATCATACTATTGTATTTGTTATCGCTAAAGTAGAAAACTTGCAAAATAAAAAGTTATATTTGGCAGTGATTCTTGTGAAAGTTATTCACTGAGAAATTTTATCATTTACAAAGTTTCTACCAGACAAATAGGGGTCTGTTATTTATTTCAGAAACATTGCAATCTAGATTTTAAAGTAGAAGTTGTAGGATAGGTTCAAATTCTGCTTTGGCTGGTCACTGACCTCTGGAAATGAATTAACAATTATGTCTCATTCTGTCATCTGTAAAATGGGCATACTTGTTAGACTGAGTTCCTAGGGTGACTGTAAAGACTCAGTGAGCTAAACTATATAAAACCAGTGACAATAGTTCCTGCCATGTTGTAAAATGCTTAGTTTTTATTTATAACTGAAAGAACAACATCACATTTTTGAAGGGAAAAGATAAATTAATTTTACTTTTGCCCCTTTTGAGTTCCCTTTCTGGAGGTGAAAAGATTTCACCTAACCTTTGGCAATGCTGACTCAATATAGTAAGCATATGAATTCATTTCGAAGTGAGTTTTCAAATTCAAGTCTGTGCTATTGGGGGAAAGCTTGGATATTATATACAATGTTTTCCTAAGGAGTTTCATTAAATTGGATCTTCTTCTTCTTTTTTTATTTATTTTTTTTAAATAAGGATCTTCTTTTTTTAGCCTCACATATCTTTGGGAAAAACTCTGGTTTTAGCAAGTCTACCACCTCATTTTCCTCCTGGTCATATGGCTAGTGCTCATTTTTATTATGCCTGATAGGATAGAGCCAGAAAGACACAATGACCCACAGCAGCATTTCTGCCTCAGTGACAGTGGACAATGTGACCTGGGACCAGGGCCAGAATCCCTCTAGCACTTTTCTCAATTCTGAAATGAGGATACTAACAACTATTCTATCTCGCGCAGATTCCATGAAGATCAGGTGAACTGAAAGCTAAAAATGCAGATTTACACTAACAATGCTACAATTCCCAGCTTTCCTCTCCCCACACACATTATCATTCTAGAAAGACCATGGATCAACATAATCCCTCTAGACTACAAGGGCCAGTGGAAAAGAGATGAGCTCATTGTCCTTGTGGATGGGTTTTGCCCATCATCAGCGATTCCAGTCCACTGATCCCAAAGCTCCCATAAGGCAATGTGACTCTACAACGCAACAAAAATATGCATATTCTGTGCAAGCAACAGGAAAGCTTTTATGAGGGAAACAGGTGATTTTCTAGAAACGAAAGGGGACAACTTGTGGAAAGTAAAGAAAAATATGCCTTTCCCACTTACCTTAATTTTTTGCTGTGGTAAACCAAAACCTAATTCACTTAAGTATGTAAGTATCTCTGGTGAAAGAGAGCAGCAGAGGGAGGTAGCACAGAGCAAATTTTCCAGAAAACTGACCTTGTTATTCTGTTCCTTATGCCTGTCTGTGTCCAGGAACAGGCTCTGGCAGTGAAGTGAACTGGGTTGATTCAGTCAGTAAAGCTATCTGATGGCACAGACTGAAATTTGTTCACTCTTGCAAGGGTATGACTCTCCCTATACTTAAGCCTCATGTGAATTTTTTTTAATCTGTTAATGACATCTGAACCTCCCTGGAATATTCAAATGCTCTGCCCACTTTTATTCACCCAGCACACATTGCAAGCACTGAGATGCAGGCATTGAGACAACACAACAACCTACTCTCTCTGAGTTTATACTATGCAGTGTAATTTATAGCTTTTTTACCTTGCTTATTCCAAAAAAGGATTTTGAAGAGTATAAAGAATTAAAGTAACAGTTAAAAATATGAAGGAAGAGAAAAATAACAACAAAACTGAAAAAAAAGGCCATATTTAAAAAAAAAAAAAAGCACATAAACAGATATTTACATGTCCCCAATGATAAATCACCTTTTCTTTGGAAATGCACTAATTTCAATTATTTCACCTACTAAAGAAAAAGACATTGACCTCATGCCACCTAAATACTCCAAATATCTATTCTCCTCTACCACTGCATATAGATTTTTCTGGAAAGGCAACAATTTTCCCAAAAGTAAGCTTGGATGGGCTATTATAACCTTGGTTTTATTAAAGAAATATTGTTCTGACAGGCCAATTAGGAGAGAACTTTTTTTGAGAATTATTTATTGATGCATACAAAAACTGGGGCACAGGCCAGAGGTGCTGGGAGTAAGAGGATGCACCAGAGACAGAGTGGGGAGCAGAACAGGCAGATGTACTGAAGTACATTGCTGAGGGGAGCAGCAGGCAGGTCAGGAGAGGTCTCCTGTGCCCTGTGGGTCACCTCCATGGCTGGGGCTCCAATTCACACTGAAGCAGCTGTGGCCAGATTCCTAGTGCTGCACTTTAACCTGTTGTACCACCAGGGAGGGCCCAGGAGTGAACTTTTTAAGAGGCAAAGAAAATATGACTCTAATTCAATCAAGGCATTTTTATTTGCTTTCTGTAGAGGCCTGAAATAATTAGGAATTGACTATTTCTTATGAGCAAAGGAAAAACTCAGGAAAATTGCACACCAGGATGTACTCGGAAAAGCTGATGTTAGATACTGCATTCTTTGGACAGATTCTTTTAAAAGAAGTGAGATTCATTCCTACACTTCTTTGTCATATAATCTTTCTCTCTCTCTCTCTCTCTCTCACACACACACACACACACACACACACACACACAACATTTCCTTTAGTAACTTAATCAAACCCTATGCTGTTTCCAGTGAATATGTTTAAGAACCTGACACAAACAGGTGTTCTGAGAATCAAAGGCTGAATTATGGGTTGATGAATCCTGTAAAAAACATCAGATATGTAAAAAATTCTAACGTACAAATTGGAATTTAAGGCAATAAAATCCTCTCATTTAAAAGATAGTTTAAAGTGAAATGAATATCTACTCTGAGGAAGTCATATCTGTAGAGTTAATCAAGTAAATAGTTTGACAATTGCTGGAACCCACCAATTAGGATGGATACTAAATTATTCAGGTGGCAAGAAACTGATACATATTTTAACACCTCTACATAAACTAACTTCCTGTGAGTCTCAACTGATGAAAACTCTAGAATTCATAACCTATAGACTGTATGATTAATAATGCTATGTAACACTTACTGTGGATTTACTAAGTGACAGAAATATTGTTAAGTGATTTACATAAGTAATCTCCCCTGTTGTTTTAAAAACTATTAGGTGTTTTCTCCTACTCTTGGAGATTCTTCCCCAGAGATGTGATTATTCACCAGAGTTTGCCAGGACAACTCAAACACATCGCCTGGTTCCACATGTATTTATTGAGCACTTACTATATACCTATACACCAGGCATTGCTCTGGGTGTTAAAGATGAGTAAAACTCTGTTCTCAGGGAATTTACTTATTTTTTTATTTTAATTTATTTTAACATCATTCTTCATTTTCCATCTCAATGGTAATCCCTGTGGATTTCCTACCAATTCACCTGTGTGTCATCTCAGGGAATTTAAACTTAAGAAGGTTCATCTAGAATATCTGTCAGTCCCATCCTAACCTCAACAGGGGCTGGGTCATGGGCACAAATAGAAAACTGATATTTAACTGGTTTTTGTTTATTTTAAATATGGAACCAGCATGGAGTTTGATTAAGCTACAAAAGGAAATATTATGTGTTTGTGTCAAGCCTACAACCTATGAAATAAAGTATGTCCTTTTTTCTCACTTTGAGGCACATATTTCCATTATGCTATGGAATAAGGTTTTAATTCTGAGAAGTCTTGGGATCCTTGGAACACAGGGATGAGGGGAAAGCATGTCCCAGCACTTCACCTTGACTGAAGTAACTCTACCTCAAGGGTGCCTCTCAAGTATGAATGTTCAAACACTGCCTCTGTCTCTGCACTCAGCCTTCTTGGCTACCTCACATATGCTGTGGCCCATTCAGGACTTAGACCGAGAAAGAGTCTCATGGAGCCCTGAATCAGACTCAGGGTCAGAGGGCATGGAATTTTGAGATCCCAGAAACCCAAGCCTGTTCTAGAAAGACAGGTGTTTGTTCTCCCAGTACCTTATTGCTTTATTTTAACAAACTCCTATGCTAGGGGCTGAGACACAGTCAGAAGAGCTCCAAAGGGCAGCCCCTATAACATGTAGGTAAGGGGGTGCAGGTGGGGAGGGGGGTCCTGTTATCTGGGTCTAGTGGCAGTAACTACTGCATGTAAATAGAGTCTAGCCATTCTGCTAATTTCTCTCACAAACAGGGACTACCTGCTCTGTGACTCTACCCACAATCACCTAAGAGAATACAGAAGGATAAATGAACTTTCTAGAATCCAGACGAATCCCATTCAATAGACACCCTTCAGTTAAAAGCCTCTCTCAACTATTATGCAAGTGGTAGTCTTTATCTCCACCACTCAGCACAAACCCCCAACAAGGTTAAGTCTAACATTTGAAGGTCAGAAGAAAAACCTGTGTTTTCCCAGAGTCAATGTTTCTTTTCTTTATATCATTCAGTCACCCCCTTTACTTACCCTGCTCTTAGCTGCTATAAGATATGTTTTTATATTCTCTGAGATAATTTCCTGATGTTCTAAAAGAGGTAGGCTCTTAATTTTTTTTCAGATGTTTAAAACTTTTTCAATCATTCTTAACACATTTTTTTAAATATCATCTCCTAAATCAAATAAAGACAATTTTCAAATTTTCCAGACTCTTTAATTTTCATTTAACACCATAATGTTATGTAAACTAGGTTATAATAATATACCTGAGCATGGTTTGATAATCATTAATTGCAAGTTTTACTTTGAAACTTTTTTAGGTGATAAAATGTATATATAAATAGAACCTAACATATTATCTTAAATCATTGACACTATTAAAAAATTATTTTTGAAATTCTTCAATATTGGCCCTCCCTGGTGGCACAGTGAGTTGGACACAACACTGCAAGCTAGCCACAGCCACTTCAGTGTGAGTTCCATCCTTGCCTCAGAGATGATCTTCATGGCGTGGCAGACCTCTCCTGACCTGCCCGCTGCTCCCCTCAGCAGTGTCCCTCATCAATCTGCCTGTTCTGCTCCCCACTCTCTTTGGTGAAGCCTCTCACTGCCCCTGAACCTCTGGATTGTACCCCAGGTCTGTATGAATAAATAAATCTTAAAGAGTAATAAGAAGAAAAAGAAGACTCATAGAGTGATCATTAAAAAAAAAATCTTCAGGCCCTCCCTGGTGGCACAGCGGGTTAAAGCACAGCACTGAGAATCTAAAGCCACTTCCGCATGAATTCGATTCCCGCCTGCCCCGAGGAGATCCACATGGCGTGGCAGACCTCTCTTGACCTGCCCGCTGCTCCCCTTAGCAGTGCACTTCGTCAATCTTCCTGTTCTGCTGCCCACTCTGTCCCTGGTGAGTCCTCTCACCCTCCACATCTCTGGCCTGTACCCTAGTCCTATATGAATAAATAAAGAAATCTTAAAAAAAAAATCTTCAATATTACTTTATTTCTTCAGTAAAAAAAAAAAAAAAAACAATAATAATAACAGGCAGGTCCTCCCTGGTGGCACAGTGGGTTAAAGCACAGCACTATGAAGCAACCACTGCAGCATGAGTTCAACCCCCAGCCAGGGAGCTGATCACATGGTGCCTCAGACCTTTCCTGTCTCACCCGCTGCTCCCCTCAGCAGTGTATTTCAATCAGTCTGACTGTTCTGTTTCCTACTTTGTCTCTTGTGAATACTCTTACCCACACCCCCCCCCCACACACACCTGTAGCCTGTACCCCAATTCTTTGTGCATAAATAAATAAATCTTTTTTAAAAAATATCAGGGAACTCTTGCCAGATTAACAAAAAAAAAAAAAAAAAATCCAGGCCAATAAACTACTGACTTTCCAATTTAAGTAGTAAATAATCTTTTGAACTCATTTTATAATTGATGTTAACTCAAAAATAATTCTACTCTTACATTATGCTTACACTGCTTGATTCAATTTGGCATCTAGGTTTGTCTCGGTACGGCTCCATAAATCAGTCCTTTTGGGCCATGAATTAGCAAACCACCAAAATAAAGTGACAGGTTAATTAAATTATGCAGAGAAAATGGTTTTCAATTCTACACCCCAACAGAGAGTAGAGGGACATTGAAAATTTATGATTACATCAAGTCTTCTCTACATTTCTATAATTTTCTATAATAATAACTTTAAGCTTAATGACAGAGTAATCACTATAAACTCTTAAAGATACGAATATCATCAAATTTGACCTGGTTAAGTTATATAAGCTCTATCAATGAAACTTTGACGAGTCATAACTTCCAAATAAAAACTCAAAGACTGGGCAATATTTTCACAAGAATTATCTTATCAGAGATGTTACTTTCTTAATTTGCTCCTAACACCTTATGGAGTAAACATGAAAAGTGATTATATATTCCCAACCACTTGAGATTATTCTTTGAAAACAAACTATTTCTGTAAATAGTCATTTTTTTCCTCTTTTCCTATTTTAAATTATTTTAGAATAAATAAATACTATATTTTAGAATAAAATAATACTATACTCCCTTTAGAAGAATAAGGATAATCAAACTACAGCAAAAGATTTAATAGTCATGTAATTTTAGCATATTATGCTAGTAGGTTTCAGGAAGCATTTCAGATGCCTGAAAGTATTTTTTGAAAACCACAGTAAAATATAAAAAGGAAAACCTCATTGTTAAAATATAACAAGTATGAAAATAACCACTGGCCCAGAAGCCCCAAGTTCTAAAGCACCTATTTAAAGCCTAATGAGAATTCACGTGTCTTGAGTTGACTTAATACACTTTCTCCTCTTTTTTCATTTATATTTTTATCAGCAAATAAAAGTCAGTCATAAGCAACACTGTGAAGTAGAACATCCATTTCTCAAATATCTCCAACTTGTTTCCTTTCCACGACATTTTTCCTTTCCTTAAAATGTATCTCTATTCCTCCTTGCCTTGAGTACATAAATGCTATCTCAATCCCCTTTGTTTTAGGGGATGTAATTAATCATCCCGGCATATTGCAGGACCACAGGCAGGGCATGATTTCCATAAAGAAAAGCTTTAAAATATGTAGAAGCTCAGACTTTATGGACAAGCAGTTAAGAAAACACTTCTGGGGAAATGAATGGTTTTCCAGGACCACACCTCAGGAATTGGGAGGGAGCAATGTCAAGGGCTCACGAAAAACAACTGGGTGGCAGACTAGTGTCTGTTTACAAAAACCACCACATCACCTTTTTTTTTTTTTAAGATTTATTTATTTATGCATACAGAACTGGGGTACAGGCCAAAGGTGCAGGGGCAGTGAGAGGATTCGCCAGAGACAGAGTGGGGAGCAGAGCAGGCCAACTGACGAAGTACACTGCTGAGGGGAGCAGCGGGCGGGTCAGAAGAGGTCTGCTGCTCCATGTGGATCACCTCTGGGGTGGGGATCGAATTCATGTTCAAGTGGCTATAGCTTCTCAGTGCTATGGTTTAACCCTCTGAGCCACCAGGGAGGGCCCAGCATGGGATTCTTAATCAAAGCCTGTTGTATGAATGAACACAAGATAGACATGTTCAGCAATAAGGGTATTCTGCCGTTCTTAAGGAATTCCACCTCTCCCGTCACAAATTCCCAAATGTTCTAGCATCCCAGGAATCACATGGAGAAGCAGCACATGTCTTAAGACACCAAGAGAACAGATTAGGAATTACCATTTATTTCCACATGGCTTTCTGGCCCCCTGGATTTCAAGTTGGTATTTCTATGGACCACTGGGGTAAGATGGAGTCTTCCTGTGAATTTCTGCCTCACTATAAAGTAACTTTTCCTTTTTTTCTAGTTTCAATGGATACTTTTATTTACTTTCTAGATTACCGACTTCATATGCCTCTCTCCCTACGAGAGATTCATCTTCTTTCCATGTTATGTATTCATCTAGTTTCCATGCTATGTATTAAAACAATGAAAAAACTAATCAAAATAAATTACTTCAAACAAGAATAAAGCTAGCACAGTTTAATTTCTTTTAACAGGCAAAATATAAATATGAGCACTCTAGAATAGACAGAACTTAGTCACTAAGAGATTTAAATGAGAACTTGAACAATGTAAGCTAAGTTTAAAGATGCATTGAGATGCTGTGCAATTGTTCTAGGGTCCCTGATGTATTTGTTGGCTACCACCACTGAGATTGTGATGGGATGGGGGAAGGAATGATTTTACCTAATGCTGTGTGAAGGTGAGGGAAGCACTAAGTTGACTTAGGGGCTGTGCACAGAAACCACAGGCAAGAAAGTTCTAAGCACTGCTGAGCATATCCACCATGGGAAAGAGTCTACCTGCCAGGAGCTCTAAGCTGGCATCACCCCAGCGCTCACAGGGCTGACTTTGTTCTAAATGCTCCCTGGAGCGGTTGGTGGAAAGGTTTAAAGCTCAGCTCTGTGAAACTATCTGTAGCCACTACAGCATAAGTTCGATTCCTGGCCAGGGAGGTGACCCACATGGTATAGCAGACCTCTCCAGACCCACCGGCTGTTCCCCTCAGCAATATATTTCATTTGATCTGTCTGTTCTGCTCCCCATTCTGTCTCTAGTGAAACCTCTCACCCTACAACTCTGGACTGTACCTCAGTTCTTATATGCATAAATAAAAACAAATTTTAGAAAAAAAAAAGAAAGAAAAGAACAGCTAACTTGGCTCCCCAATACCCAAGCAGAATTTGACATTTTGAATGGCAGCTCTGATCTTCTGGTGGTTTCTTATCAAGTTGCTTTTTATAGAGAAATTGAAGCTCACTCTCAGAATGATACTCTTCCCCTTGGCATTCAGTCCGCAGAATGTGCTTGTTGGAAAACCATGTTGGCAATGATAGTGGCTGCAAAATTGGGTGTCAGGCAGTAGTGGAAGACCCAGCTGAAGAAAGCTGAGGAAGCCAGTGGAAACTTTGCTTTTCTCTCTTCTCATTTCCTTTCTTTATCCTGCCTCCCCGAAAGTAGCTCTTTGGTGTTTCCAATATTATATTTTATCCAATTGCTACTAATTTTCAAAATCTTCAAAATAATGTTTTCCCAGATATTCCAATGGTTTGAGTTAATTTTTTGGGCTGCCAGACATAAGTTGACATTTGGGTTCCTATTCAAATTTCAGAAAATTCAGTTGATAGAGTACTTTTGAGTAACCCTTATCATCCATTATTCCAATGGTGAAATCCACGTGGTCACTTGTAACCCATGGAGAATAACATGTACAGAAAATTCAGTTGTCAAAATAAACAGTAAAATGATTCATCTCAATTATTAAAGACAAACTTACCTAATATTTCAAGTAAAATGATTTTCTTTTACCTTAGGGCATATCATAAATCATTCCAATTATGCTCTCATGATATCTAATACCTATGTCCACACTTAAAAATGTGAGAATATGGGCACTCCCTGGTGGCGCAGCAGGTTAAAGCACAGCACTAAGAACCTAAGCCACTTCAGCATGAGTTTGATCCCCAGCCCTGGAGGTAACTCACATGGTGCGGCAGACCTCTCCTGACCCGCCCACTGCTCCCTTCAGCAGTGTACTTCATCGACCTGCCTGTCCTGCTCCCCCTCTTCTCTGATAAATCCTCTCATTGTTCCTGCACGTCTGGCCTATACCCCAGTTCTGAATGAATAAATCTTTTTTTAAAAAGTGAGAATATTTAACTGGGACATCAACAATTTGTATATTAAGTGACATGTCTGAATTATGGACAGTATTATGAAGCTTAATTTTAAGTATGAATATTTATCTTCAATTCTGTGACCTCCTGTCTACTTTCTATTCAATCAATCTGTGTGGTGCTTACTCAACTACTTGCAAGTTTCTCTTTTTCTCCCTATTTAGAGTGTACTTACTCCACCCCATATAATTCCTTGCCATTCAATTTAAAGTCTCCATAGCAATATGTCAATACTGCAGTTGTGTGTTTTAAAACCAACTTTTTTATTGAAAGGAATTTCCTCTCAATATGGATCTTACTGATAAGTACTGTCCTACTCCCATTACCCCAAAGAAAGGCATTGTTTCTTCCTGTATCCAGAAGCATCTCCCTGGCAAAATGAGAGAGGATGACTGACAAATTATTGTGCCATCACAGAAACGATGCATGAAGAGATTGTGGTGCAGACTGTTGAATGTGTTGAATGTTCTAAATCAGCAAACAATGTATGGTGGGGGGGGTGTTAATTTCATGTCAGAATACATGTATCCAGAAAGCAAGATCTACTCACAGTATGCTTGCTTCCCATTCCTCAGCTCTGGATTTCTGGAGTGTTAAGATTTTAATGCCCTAGGAAGGTTGGTTTCACACAATAATCATTTCTTAGAATTGAAATGAGGTTGTTTTGTAGGTGTATTGCCCCAGGAAATAGATTCTGAGGTGGATATTAGCATGCAAATTTATCAGTGTGCTCTAGAGACCTATACCGGCAGAAGGGAAGAGACCAGACCAAAGCAGGATTTGGCAGAGGATGGAATCAAACTGTGTTGCTGTCCCTAGAAACTTCAGATACTATGGGTAACTGAGTTAGCCCTTTAAAACCATCCTCAATTGGGTAAAAGGGACAGATCTTTACATCCCGCGTTGACCAAAATGTCATCCCTGCTACTGTAACAGGGTGGTCCCTAGGAAAAGGGGAAATTCCATGTTCTCTGCCCCACCCAGAAGAAGGGTAGAGGAGAGGGGCTGGGAGGGGAGGCAGACTCTAAAGAAGAGAGAAGCAGGATGGAGAGCCAGAAGGAGACCTGAGGAAGCCACATGGAGCAGAGAGAGACATGTGAAGAAACCATACTTGCTTTCTGGTCCTAAACTGGTTGAAACAGATGTGGGTGAGAGACCCGTGGGGAGGTGACTATGGCAGCATTTATATTGATTTTGATTTTACTCTTTTCCTCCCAGACTTGTCTGGCCATGTCTGACCCTTTGCAATGGGTCCCGGCCAGAAGGTGCTTTAGCCTTGTGGTGGCTTTCGGACCTTACTCTGGGCCAATCACTTTTGGGTAGACTTTTACCCACAAGGGGATGGGTAACTTCAGATGTTTGTCTTCTGTATTGTATACTCATTGTATTAAAGTTCCTTTCCATTAAAGCTCTTATGTCTTGTCTTGATGCGGCAGATGGCAGAACCTATTTAGAGCAGGCAGGTTTAGGGGTTCAGGGGTGCCCCTCTCTCCCTGCCCTGCAACACTCCTGAGGGTGTGAACCTCAGTGAGATGGTTCTCTATAGCTGAGACAATTTCCAAAAGGAGATGACAGTTAAGAACAGGGCCTGGAAGGATACAACAAAGTCAGTCAGCTTCCCAGTAGCTCAGGCTACTGGGGAAAATAAACAGTGAAAAATAAAGCTGTAAGTTTTGGATAAGATAAGAATTAATCCTGACTATTAACCTCACTAAAGATTGCTATTTTACCAGTAAGGGAAGGAGGGAGTGTTAAGGAATCTGAAGAATGAAACTGAGTCCCTCCCTGTGCTACTAGGCCCAGAGGTAAATGCTAGAGTTTGACAGTGAGTTACACAGAATTGATGGGTGAGCAAGAATCACGATCCTCCAGAGTAAAGCTTTGGGTCATAAACCACTTAAAACTAACTAAAAATAAAGACAATATAGTATGTGTGAGAGGTACAGATGCAAGCTAGGTCCTGTAATGAATCTTCCTCTTGTCATTAGTATAAATAAGTGATTTACAAGGCTAAAGCACCTGTAACTTGTACTACAGGACATACCAATACTGCCAAGTCACATACACATTAATAGATTTTAACTCTTTAAATATTATTGCATTTTCCCTGATATTGGATGTGGATAGTGGTTACTATTTTAGCCCTACACTAGCTGACATGATAACTATTAGCCACATGTGACTATTTAAACTTAAACTAATTTGGGCCCGCCTGGTAGTGGTGTAGGCGGCTAAGGTAACTTCCAAGGTATGAGCAGATGTTTGATCCCGGCCAGGGAGCTAATCCACACATGACACAGCGGATCCTACACTCTTCCCCACTGCTCCCCTCAGCTGTGCATTTCAGTGGATCCACCTGTTCTGCTCCCCACTCTGTCTCTGGCAAATCTTCTTAAGCCTGTCTCTGCATTTCTAGCCTATATCCCAGTTTATGCTTAAATAAATCAATAGATATTTTTAAAATAAATTTAATGTAAATTAATTTATGTTGAATAAAATTTAAAAATTCAGTTCCTCAGCCACACTAGCATTGGTTCAATCACCACATAGCTTTAGGGCCTACTATGTTGGCTGGTGCAGATATAGACTTCCACCATCACAGAAAAATCTATAGAGCATGACTCGAAGAATCACTTGGAAGGTTTGTTAAATTTCTGATTGCTGAGCACACTGCTAAAAGTTTCTGATTCAGTGAGTGTGGGCTGTGGTCACAGAATCTGTACTTCTAACAAGTTTCCAGGAGGATAATAGTATTGTTGTTCCAGAGATAACTGTGGTCTAGGTTCTATGTTAGACAATACTGGTATGGAACTGTGACAGAGACAGGATAATTTAAGTTAAATTGAAGGCATAGAAGGAACTCTGTTCTTAGAGTAGGGAGAGCAATTTTTGGCAATATCTTATAGTTATATTGGGACGCAGACTTCAAGAACCCATTCTTTACCTTAATTAATCTATTGTATTTCTTCCAAAATAGCTCTCTCTAGAAAGAATGACATAAAAAAGTAATTTTCCTTAGTTTGTTACATTGCTAACAAAAATCTTCATTTTGATATATTATCACAAGTTCAAAACTAACTGGAGCCGAAGTGTGCTTGTATAGACCTGTCCCTGTGAGTAAATTTGAAGGATAGATATTTCTAACTGCTTAACCTCTGCCCTGTAGACATTTCTCCAGGTACTTCAGTCTAATCTTGGCTGCATCCTGACCAGTAAACAAATCACCAAGAACCCCAGACTTGCACTTTTGTGTTTATGAAACTAATGAAGTAGATCAGTTGTGATGTACAAAAGCTTAGATGGAAGGTGACAGATGGCTCTCTTTGTTTAACAATAGTGAAACTTTAAACTTTATTAGGTTTAGCTTTTAGCAAACCAAAGCATTTTTTGTGAGATGTAGGTTTAGTTGCTTATCCTCAGAGATGCCTATTGGGGTGACAAACTGATTGTCGTCAACAAATATGACAGAGCTGATAACAGGAGGATTAGCACAGAGCTTGAGAGAGAAACAGCACAAATCCTAAAAGACTGCATTTCAACTGACTGATAAACTGTCACTGTACAGAACACGAGGACTGCCTTCCTCTAGACAGAGATTGTCTGACTCTAAGCTTGCTGGGCATTTAGCAACCAGAGAGAAGAAAATAGAAAAGTCTCTGTAGTTGAGAGGAGTTTTAAAGCCTTGCCAGAATAGAACAACACCAGGTCATGCAGAAAGAGAGAGAAAAAGAGGTTTAAAAGTGGTTCTTGTAGAAGTGTTGGTTGACCTCTGATATCACCCAGCCAAGAAGGGGTTTCCAAAGTCATTTGGTATCTCAGGTACTTACCCCCACTTCTCAGTCAATGTCAATCTCGCTTAAACACAGAAAATTTACTTTGGACCTTCTTTGCTTTTGCCATTTTCAATAAATTCCATCTTCTGATGCTCTGGTTTCCTGCCTTAAATACTCTCCCATCTTCACCACCATACCTACCACCCACTCCCCCAAAACAGTAACAAATAGAAACAGTGAAACCTGTTTTGTGGAGTATTGCCTGAGCCATGCATATGTAAGCAGAATGGGGAAGCTGAGGTACATACAAAGGTTTCACATTCATAGGCGGTTAGATGTTACTCTTCCATGCCAGCCTGCCATGTCATTCCTTATTCTATGGGAAGTTATCTTATGCTCATTAATTTTGTCATAACCTTCTCCTGACTTAATCTAATTTGCCTATTTTTAAATGTGGCACGTAAGGCTATCCTGACATAGCTAATATTCTCATGGCTGGCCATTGTCTTAAAGAGGTGAAATTTGAGGCAACTGAAACCACAGGTTCTCATCTGACTGTGAACCCAGCATCACATCTTACAGCTGGTGATGTGCCTCTGTGTGGCAGAAGCACAAATGCACAGCCAAGAAAAATAATTACATTTTTATAAAATGAAAAATTTGGGGACAGAAATAGACACATCCAAGTTCTTAGGTCTTTAAAAGAGCAAGAACAGAAAGTAACTTCTCAAAAAGAAGGGCTCTTTTTGGTTAACTTTTTTTTTTTTTTTTCCACTTTATAGGCCAAGGGCCCTAACCTGACAGGCTGGGGGAGTGGGAAGTCTGCGGGCCTCCAGGCCACCTGAAGACACAGGCAGGCATGTCCGAGAAAGACAAGACTCCAAGTCAGTCAGAGAGAGAGAAGAAGACCACCCTAGGGTGGAGGGGAACACATGTTGCTGGAGGACAGTACCTGGGAAGAATTTGCGCTGAAATTTGTCAAATGTTATTTCTACATGAAGCAACCTTTCCAGAAAGGAAGTGCCCTGGACCCTCTGTGGCATGGGACAACATGAATAACATTCTTGAAGCTCCATTTCTTTTTTTTTTTTAATTACAAAAGCTTATTTTTACAACATTTTGTACATTTTTAATGGTGCTTACATGTCTTAAAGTGGCTAGCATTTGGGAAACATGGGGACATGACCTTATAATATCAAAAGCGCTCATCCAGAAGGAAGAATGGCAGATGGGCAGCTTCTACTGTGGCATGTGTATGTACAAGAAACAAATACTCATGTGCAATCTAGCTAGAATATGGAAGCAGATGTGAGGGTTGGGAGAAAAACTATGGGAAATTGACAAGTCTTGGACCTTCATTCTGATACAACCAGACAGGTAGGATGGATGGATGGATGGATGATGGACAGACAGACACATGGACACATAAAAAGACAATGAAGATAGATAGATAGATGATAGATCAGTCAATTGATGGATAGATAGATAGATAGATAGAGCTATACAGGAAAGTTATGTAGGCTCAATGGCCAGTTTATAAATAGTGAGTAGAAATGATCATGTCTCCAAAATTCCACACTTATTTTAGGCTAAATGTTGCTATTTTATGAAATACTCTCTTCCCACTTTTATTTCTTTCAAGATTGTCCTAGATGTCTATTTAATATGCACTTCATCTGCACATAAATGTGAATAGAGATAAGAAGTGTGCTTAACTATATTTTTCATAGCTCATCCCTTAATTCTATTTTTTTTTTTTTTTTTACCAATAAACAAACACATCCCTTACAAACCTTCATGCCAACAAAAACTTTTGGATGCACAGAGAATAAGACAAAATCTGCCTTTACAGAGTCTGGAATTTTATCTGCTTACAAGTTAACAAGCTAATTTGTTAGCCATATGCTTGCTGGTTTAGACAAAGGACTTCTTGCTCATGACACAATTAGCAGCAGGAGGATCAGCATAATTACATGCATCCCCTTTGCATTTAAGGGTTATGAGGGCCACAAAGATGGATGTAGGTGGCATCTGCATGCTCAGTGGCTCACAAAATAAAGAAAACCTGAGTTCAGGGAACCTACATCTTTGGTCCAGAGCAAGGCATTAACTTCATTATTCTGGAGAGGAAGCTCTCCGGCCCTTAACTCTAAAGAGAGATACCTTTGTATTCTAAAGCTATTTGCTATCTTTGAAGACATAGTTAAGAGAAAAACACCTTCAATGCCTTGCAAGAAGTGCAAAACAATCCCACAAGAATCATCTCCAGAGAAACAGCCTTTGTCACCCCACTGTCTGCCACACTAGCTTCCACGAGGCCTTGAGTTCATCCTCTCACTCCTGTTTCAATCTGTGCTATAGCTCCTTGCTCTCTTATGTGTCCAATCTGACTACAACTTTATTATGAGACTTTATTATCCTCCTTGACATCACCAGCCCAGCTCAGCTCTTAATGTTCTGGGGAGCTCAATAAATGTTTATTGAAATAATAAATGCAACAATTAGATAGTACCTCAAAGGCAAGGACTGGATTCTAAGCATTTTATGTCACAAAATCTTATAGCAGATATGCAGCTATTATAACAGACATTATTATAATAAAATTAAACAATTAAGCTTTCCAAATAGGCAAACAAATTCCAACCCTCTAGGCCAAGACTCAAGCTAGAGAAAAATATATAGAGATATAGAGACCTCTTAAATCAAAATTGCATTTCACAGAAGCATTGCTTTGAAAAACAAAATAATTGGAATACAGCTTTTTTGGTCATCTTTCTGAAACATCCTTTCTCATATATTTTTTTCCACGGACTACTTTCCAGGGTACATCAAGTTTTTCCTTCATTACAAATATTCCTTCTATAAAACCCAGACGGACTCTTCAATTTAGCAATGAACTAGTTTCACACCAATTTTTTCTGGAAATACTTTTATTTTCCCACACTTGATAGAGAAATGACTGTTACACTTGCTGTTTAACTTTGCTGGAAGAAAAACAGCAGTGTGTTTTTCAGCAGTTAGTTATAAGGAACCATCTTGGTGCTCAGTGCTTGGGATTTCCCCAGGGCTGGGGCCCGGCGAAGCTCATACTCTCTCTCAGGGACCAGGCTCCTGTCTGCCCTCAGCAGGGGGCTGAAATCTCCTCAGCATCCAGTCCCCTGGCAATTTAGGAAGTGTTTAAAGTCAGTTCTTTTTGTGTGTGAGAGAACTGCTCATTTTTATTGCTGACCATTTATTCAAGAGAACAGTGTATGGACCTCTGGAGTGCTTGTTGCCTCTGAAACCAGCTGGAATGGAGACAAGGAGAAGGGCTACCAATTGGGAACTGAAGGACACTCTGGAGACAGAAGTAAATGGGGACATTTACATCAGGGACAAAGAAAAGCACTTTATCTAGCATAGAAAACATAAACATTCAACAATTTGTCACAAGACCTGACAGACCTAGACTTTGTCACTTCACCTTTCTGCTCTTGTGTCCCAGGCTGGTGAGTTTCAGCCTCATCAGTGAGAAACAGCCTCTCCTCTCTTAGAAGGGTCCTGCTTCCAGCAGGACTCCAGAACCACTGAAAATTGGTGGCAGTGCAGACCACCAGGAACAGTCTGTAGCTGGATGCCACTCGCCCCTGCGTAGCCTGGTCTTCAAGTGCTGCCATGTCACTCCTCCCACCCCGCCCCAATGATCAACCCTGTAAAACTACCCCCTCAGGTGAGTAGTTTGGCTCAAGCGACTTCCTGCTCCACCCCAAAGGCATGCTCCACCATAAACATTCCTCACAAAAAACTTAAAACTTGTGGAGATTCACTGCTGAAAGCCTGACAGAGATTCTTGGAAATCTAAAAGATCCCACCCTACAGAAGCTTCCAGTCTATGAGCAGATACCATGTGAACGCCAGGGACACTTTTGCTGTTTTAGGTTCCAGCATTTTTTTCAGTATCTATCCTAAAGGCACCTTCTGCTGAAAACTTCACAAGTCTTTCAGGGAAAGTTTTGTGAAAAGGACTTGGCATTATTTCATCTTATAAAGAACAGGCAAATGGCAGTCAAGTAGGTATACAAACAAGCGCACCTCACAGGTACATTCACCAGGGGAAAACGCAGTTGGAGAGGGAAAACTCTGGCCCTGTGAGGGATGACCGCCTAGAAGAAGCAGAGGAAATTCAGTCTGAGGAAGGCCAACCCTACCTTGGGGCTTGAGGAGTTTTCCACTCTGCAAGTGAGGCATTGAGTGACACTCCTTAGGACAGTGTTGTAGCTCCAGCACCAACATCAGAAGATCCTCAGCATGTGTGTGTGTGGCCTGGTGGTTAAGAAAGGAGTCTTCGTAAACAAACAGATTCAATTCAAATTGTTGCTCTTTTACTTATAAGCCGGGTGGTTCTGGCTAATCCACTCCATCTCCGTACAGTTTGTTTTCCTCATCTATAAGATGGCAGTACTAATAATAATGGTTACCATGTGCCATTTTATAAGGACATGACAAGGCAGACCTCACATTCCTGGAGTCAGGTCCGTCAGAGAAAGAAGAGGAGGTGAGACAAAGTGTACACTGCAGCAAAGTGACATCTAGAACCTAGGAAGTGTGGGAGAGACAGGACCATGGGGCAGTTCAGGGGAGCAGACTGTGTGGCCTCTGATGCACCTGAATAGACGAGAGTAAATGCATAGAAAAAGGACCCAGTGGGATGTTTGCTAAGTGAGCTGGAAGCTATTTCCTAGACCATGGTGGTCTATAAAATATGGAGCACAATTTTATTATCACTGAGCCAAACTGTTAGAAGAAAACTGACAAAAATCTATTAAAAGAGTCTAGAAAAACTATAGCCTGAAATGGTCATGAGTTTATAAACATGAATTGTAATATGAGTCCTCACTTTCACTGAAATAGTTCAATTTCAGTGTGCTTTAAGCTACCTGGATTTCTTAAGTTTCACTGTATTTTAAGCAACTTCAGAAATAAACTTTGGAATTAAAATACAGTGTAGGTTAATTAATCACCTTAAATGAATAAAAAATTAATCACCTTAAATGAATAGTTGATTACACTGGGCTTCAATTTGTCATGTTGACAATAGGAATTAATATCTACATCTTCATTTTCTGTGAAAATGATGTGTAAGTAAAGATGACACACAAAGATGAAGGATTTGGCACCTGTAATGAAAAAGCAGTAAGAATTCTAGCTTGCATTATTAATTAATAGTACATGATTAATTTTACAAATAAGCTCCCTACTCCCCCACTACACACACTTTATTTTGACTACAAGAGCAATTGCTGCCTCCCATATTGCAAAACTGTCAAAAAAAATCATAATACACTATCATTTTTGTAATGTTTGAGAACTACGGCAATACGAAATTAAAAGTTTTCTGTAAAACTTCTACTCCAGTAGGTAGTGACCTATTCATAAATAAAGTTCTTATTACACTAATGTTAGTGGTGGAAAATAAACCATTTCACTTAGATTTTTCAAAAGTTATTAATATACTGTTGTTGTCTGCCTGTCAAAATCATGTTTCATTGCATACCTAGGGCCAACATCATCTCTTGGGTCAAAGGATTAAAGAAAACAGCATCAAGGTTATCCTGATTGATGGTAAATAATTCACTATGACTATATATCTGTATTTGTGTGTGTGTATTATATTACCTTCAAGCAAAGAGCATGGAATCTAGAATATATAAATATTAAACAAAAGTAAATCCTTCAGAATGTTCCCATTACTGAGGACCAAGTCAGACTCCAGGATAGTGATTAAAGGAAGGAAATGGTTTCAATATCTATAAACTCTGAATTTATATTAATATAGCTACAGAGCTTCTATTTTTAAGATACCAAGTGTTTTGATCATTTTTAAAACCATTTTACACCATCCCATTATTTGAACAAATATAGTTCTGTCAGACCTGGACTTTAAGGTAGATTTTTCTGAGCTGAGTATTTTCAGTAAGATGTAACCTGGATATCAAGAATTAAAGAAGTTCTAAAGATTTCCCTCTTCCTTATTAATAATAATAATAGTAATAACAACAAACTGAGTCTAGCACTTGAAACACTAAAAAAAAAAAAAAGAGGGTAGAAAGACTGAGATCTTCTGATCATAGGTTGATCAGACTCTAATGTATCTTAAGCAAAATAAATCAAAATATCCTGTGCCAATACAATATATTAAAACTAAAGATTAACTGAAGAACTTAAAAGGGAGTCAAAGTGAAAACTGAAATAACATTAAAAAAAAGATGTGGTAAAAATTTTTCTAGACAGGACAAAATGTTGCTGGAGAACAATGGAATCATTTTCATTTTCTTTGATCACCTTATCATCCCATGGGACAGCTTATTGACCCAATATTTGGATTACAATGTGCTGGTGAACCTTACTAGTGTATAGTGAGGCTATAGCTTAGGACAGAAAAATCAGCTCATCACAGGCATACTCTGGGTCTTCCTAGGAAACAGTCACTATAGAAAGTCAGCTGATTCTGTACAGCAAAAGAGACATTACAAAAAACAGACAGACAGCCCACTAATTGGGAAAACATTTTCTCACACAAAAGTAGCGATAAAGGGGCCCTCCCTGGTGGCGCAGCGGGTTAAAGCACAGCACTAAGAAGCTTAAGCCACTTCCGCATGAGTTCGATTCCCGCCTGCCCTGGAGGAGAGCCACATGGTGTGGCAGACCTCTCCTGGCCCGCCCGCTGTTCCCCTCAGCAGTGTACTTCATCGATCTGCCTGTTCTGCTCCCTGCTCTGTCTCTGGTGAATCCTCTCACCCTCCGCATCTCTGGCCTGTACCCCAGTTCTGTATGAATAAATAAATAAATAAATTTTTTTTTAAAAAAAGTAGCGATAAAGGACTGATCACAAAAATATACAGAGAACTGATGAAACTCAACAAAAATAAAGTAAACAACTCCATCAAAAAATGGGCAGAAGAGATAAAAAGACACTTCTCCAAAGAGGAAATGCAGATGGCCAACAAGCATATGAAAAAATGTTCAACATCACTTGTAATAAGTGAGATGCAAATTAAAACCACAATGAGATACCACCTCACCCCAGTGAGATTGGCACATCTTTAAACAACTAGCAACCACAAATGTTGGCAAGGATGTGAAGAAAAAGGAACTCTCCTGCACTGCTGGTGGGAATGCAAACTAGTACAACCACTATGGAAAACTGTTTGAGGTTCCTCAAACTGCTAAACATGGAGCTTCCCTACGACCCAGCAATCCCACTCCTAGGTATCTACCCAAAAGACACAAAAACACTGATTGAAAAAGATACCTGCACCCCCATGTTTATTGCTGTTTTATTTACAATTGGAAAAACATGGAAGCAGCCCAAATGCCCAAACGTAGATGACTGGATTAAAAAGATGTGGTACATATACACAATGGAATATTATTCAGCAACCAAAAAAGAGAAACACATGTCTTTTGCAGCAACTTGGATGGAGCTGGAAAAGATCATGGAAAAAATGAGATAAGCCAGAAAGAGAAAAAAAATAACGGATGGTTTCACTCACAGCAGGAGTATAATGGACCAGGCGATAAAATAACAAAAATAATGAACAACCATATACCAGAGACATTTTGTGGGGGTGGAGTGGGAAATGGGATCAAAAACGGGGGGGTGGGGAGGAAAGTGTATAGGATTATGGTGATGGCACAGGGGTGACTTGGTGATGGGAAACCCGTGGGGATTACAATTGAGATGGAAAAACAAAAATGTACAAAATGATGTAAATATAAACTGTTATAAAATAAAAAAAAAATGGGAAAAAAAAAGTCAGCTGAGATTATACCTTCTAAATGCATGTACTAGAAAACTGGTGGTATTTCCTTTGGGGGAGTTCTCCTGCAAAGCAGCATTTAGGTGCTGCCAGCAGCTGAACTCACTAAGACTTCATTGTGATACCAGCACATAAAGATTTCTTAAATTAGCCTCCTGAGATTTTATTTACCAATTTTTCAGCCATGTATATCTTTAATACTTTAACTTTCATTGATATGCCTAGAACAGCTTCTTCTTTTTCCTTTCAAACCAGGATTGAAGCAATCATCTATTTTTTCTTAAAGGCTATTAAGATTGTATCAAAAAGAAAATAACATGCTATTTATGAACCATGTAGGTTTTCAAATAATATTAAAATATTAATAACATAATAGAATTTTAAAAAAGATATTAAATTACATACAATAAAACATAATGACAATAACATTCCAGTTCAACAAGGGTTAGTACTTTAAAATATCTATTTAAAATACCAAGTAACATAGCAGCTGTTTTCTTGTAAGTCATAGCTCTGATTATTACACTCCTTGCCCAAAAAGTTTCAATTCCTCTTGCCCAAGGATTAGTTTTAAGAGTGTTATTTGGCCCTGCCTGGTGGTGCAACCAGTTAACACCACTACAAGCAAGCAGCAGCTGCTTCAGTGAGAATTAGATTCCTAGCCCCCAGAGGTGATCCACATGGCATGGCAGACCTCTCCTGAAGGCCCCCTGTTCCCCTCAGCAGTGTACTTCATCGATCTGTCTGTTCTGCTCCCCACTCTGTATCTGGTGAATCTTCTTACTATCCCTGCACCTCTGGCTTGTACCCCAGTTCTAGACTTAATACCTTATGCCACCAGGAAGGCCCTCTATAATGTTTATAGATCCCATTCCCCATTCCACCCCTGAAAAATGTCTCTGGTATATAGCTGTTTATTATTATTATTATTTTCTCTTCTGGCCCTTTATATTCCTGCTATGAAGTGGAATCAGCTGGTATTTTTCCTTTACTTTCTGGCTTATTTCACTAAGCATGATCTTTTCCAGTTCCATCATGTCATGGCAAAAGGCATGTGTTTATTTTTTTGTTGTTGTTGCTGAGTAATGTTCCATTGTGTATATATACCAGTCATCTACGAAAAGCATCTTATTTTTATAGTCATAAGAAGTGGGTTTTATGAATATTAGTCATTGAATATATTTGAGTTTTGTGTCAAGGTTACTCTTTCAATTGGGAAAGAATTACCTGCAGTTTTAACATTCAGTCAGTAAACATTTATTAAATAGTGCCAGTTGCCAGCACTTTTCTAGAGCCTAAGAGTACCAAAATGGAAAATACTTGGTCCCTGTTCACACAGAAATAAGTGGCTGGTGGGAGAGCAGGTACATGAGAGAAGGCATCAATTATTATATGAGAAATGCACGTGCAGGAATCACCTGGATATGTTGACTGACCCTGACCTCTCCTGGTTGGGTCTTCGGGACAGAACGAAATGAATGGTTTCAAATACAAATTGTGGTTAGTTAGCCCTAGAAGTAAAAACATAAGAATTCCTATGAAGGAAGGAACAGGGGCTGAAAACAGGAAGTATCCTAGGAATTCTTCTCTTCAGTAGTGTTTTAGGGAGGGAGTAGTGAGCAGTGAAGCAAGCAGGTGTCAACCATGGTAAGAATCCAAAAACCTTTCTCTATTCTATTTCAGAATCTTACTGTGCTGTGTGTAGTGGTTGGCATTAAAAACCACAACATGTACAGCCACAGCACCTGGGTAAAACTTTGGTTGTGTTAATATTACACAGAGGAGAAATTTAGGTTCTTTCTGAATCTGATGGATAATCAGAATCACCTGAAATTTCTTAAAAACAGATTTTCTGGCATCTAAGATAGGAGTTTCAAATTATCAGTGAATTCTACTAATAAATCCTATTTGGGAACTGGTTGAGTCTAAACTGCATTATTTTACCAAATAAGATAAACAGGAAAACGAGGATCAATAAGAGATCATCAGGAAGAAGGCAGAATGGCTGACTGGGTATATTAGAGGGACCCTTCGGACCTCCAAACATGCGCACTCTAGATAGTTTCTACCATTCATCACATGAAGACAAAACATATTAACGTGAAAGGCTTACTGGAAAATAAATTTCATAGAATTAGTGTGCAATAGAGAAAAGACAAAGATTATAATGAAAATAAATAGTTTCCCAATGAAACACTCATTCCCTCATGGATAAATGCCCAGCCAAATAGGGTTGGCCCAAAGCAGGGCTAATGAGATCCAAAATCTTGCCACAAGTCTGAGATAGCCTCTGGTGGGGACCTCGAGGAAAGGAGCAAGACGGGTCAAGCCAGTCTGGAAGGAAAAGATCAGACTCAAAATGCAAGCCATGATAAAGGCTGCCATTCTCAGCCTCCCCACAGGTCTCTGCCTCGTTCGAGTGTCTCCTTCTGCGTCCCCCAAGTCTCTGGTGCAAGTCCAAGGCTGAGAAGCAAGGGCAGCTTCTTCACAAGTCTCTTTTTAAGTCTTTCCTTCAAGTCTCGACCTCTCTCAAATACTTTTTAGCTTCTCCTGGATGCTCAGCTCCACCCTTTAATAGGAGAGATAGGGGACTTCCCCTTTTTAGATTACACTGGTATAGTTAGAGAGTGGGGCTTCTGTTATACTTATGGTCAATATGCTAAGCAGCTTGAAAATTGAGATGAGACCTGATTTACCTTCAAAGTTTTCTCAGATTTTGATATTTTGACTTGTTGGAAAGACTTTGGACATTTGCAAAGAAGAAGTGCATTGATACTATTATCAAATCAATTACAAAATAGTTTGTAAAGGAAAGCCTTTAAGTGAGTGTCTTTTAAGGAAACCTTTAATACATTAAAGGTATCACTGAAGTTCATTAAATCCATGCCCTTTGGCTTACCTAAGGAGACATTGGAAAAGTCAACCTATCAATATTACAATCCCAGCATTGTATTCAGTTTCTGAGAGAAAAAAAAAAAAAGCTGACTTAGGAGGATCTTAGCCTTGGAACAATCCAGAAAGTTGGACTAATCTCTTCCTGTTTCACTAGAAGTTTCCAAGCATTATTAATGAAAGCTGCCATAAAATGTGGCCACCAGGAGTATCCTGAGGCAGTTTTCTGAACATGGCCACCAGGAGTATCCTGAGGCAATTTTCTTGTGAGGAGTCCCAAAGCTTTTAATTTAATGGAAATCCAGAGCAAACACAGGAGGTCAGATGCCTGCAGTAGGGGCCCTCAATAGAGCCAGTGTGAGTCATTTTGAAAAAGAAAAATAAGACCAGGATATGCCTAAGGGCAAATACTACTTGTCAAGTCTTATTGTCAGCTCAAGATGGAGTCACATTCTTAGAATTTTCCTCTATAATTGAAACCTTTGTCTTTCAACTTAAGACAAGATATTTCTGGCTAGGATGATTATAAGTCTGTGGAATAGCCTTTTTACCCAAAAGTAAGTGTCTTCGAATTTTTATAAGTGTCTATTACAGTTTGATTTGGATACCGGGGACTGGAAAATTGGTTTTTTGATACAGTTACACAAAATGTATTTGTCGCACTGTAACATGTGCCCAACACTTTCTTTTATTAAAAAGTTCTACTGTGTAATTAGTATTTTATATAGTCACTTCAGAAAACAATAGAGAATAAAAATAAACAAAAGAGAAGTGTTACCTGTGGGAATACGACTTTGTTGTGCAAGCTAAGATTTTGGCATGTAATACTTTTCTATAGACTATTTTTAGTATAAAATAGTCCAGCTCTTATTTATGCAAATACATTCATAGAAGTTTACATTCAAAAATTAAAAATAAGACATGCACTATGTATTAGCATTTAACAATATATTTGAATCATCTGTTTGTCACAGAGCAACCCTAAGTTGAAATGGGTTGGCCTGACTGTGGTACCTCATCCCACCACTTGAAGGGACTTATAATGAGACTCAGTTGCAAAAACACACACAAAAGGTAAATAAAGGAATTATTTACAAAAAAGGAAATGAAGAGAGGCATAATTCAGGGAGAAAGAGAGATTAATTGGGGAATGTGTCCTACGAGTTCCTCTGAGCTGGGACCCCAATAGCCTGCTGAAGGCCTGAGAAAAACCAGTTACCCCCAAGGTCCAAGCTTAGCTGCTTAATTCCACACTTAGTTCCCAGCAATCCTCCCTTTGGTGGTGGTGATGGAGGATTAACATAGCAAAGTTGGAATTGCAGGCCCACAAGACCAGAAATCTGGTTCACACAACGCTGGGAGCTGGAGGTGAGGGTAGGAAGTGATTAACATAGTCCAAAAAATAGTTATAGACACTCTAAAAAGGGAGAGCCCAAGGAAAGTGTCAGATGCTCTTAGTGTGTTAGGGCACAGACCTGAGGTAAAGATAGGAAGACTGAAGGCTATTGTCAATTCTTGGTCCCTTTCAAATTGTACATACTCAACAACAAACAGGCTACTCCACAAAGCAATGAGCCCCTGTCCAAGAGAAGACTATATGGGACAATTTCCCTCACTGGGAAGGGGTAGCAGGCCTTCTGCCCAACTGAGCCTATGCAGATACTGTTTTTCACTATTTTTCTCCCCCAGGGCAGCTGCTGCCCACCTGGGCCTTCTGTCCACTAATCTCCCTCAGCTGAGGCAGCTCTCCACAAGGCTGCCCACCTGAAACCAGACCATGTAGGTCTCTCTCTTAGCAAACCTGTCCCTCTCACGGCAGCTCTTTCTGCCCTCTTGTGTCTTCTCTCTCCCTTTTGTTAACAAACCTGCTCTTTTGGATACAACTAGTATCTCTATGCCATGGAGAAACTCCAAGGAAACTTGCCTGGTGCTTCTGAAAGGGGTGAAACTTTTCCCAGAGTTAATTAAGTACCCCAGCCTCCAAACTCAACATCTTCAAAAACGACATCAGTTAAAGCATCGATTAATGTTTGAAAATTTAAACTAATCTTAGAATATACAATAGTTATGGATTTTGTAGAAAGAATGTAAATGGAGCTAAGTCCTTGCATTCTCTAGCTGCCAGTCCATAATCATTAGTTCTGATGATCTAGATGAATTCTCAAATAATTGTGGGCTTGATAGGTCTTAGGTCATTTACTCTTGCCCTAGCCTGGAGATCATTGAGCCATTACCTAAACAGGTAATACAATTTTCTATAATGGCTCCTCAGTTCCATTTTTTAAAATGGCTTTAGACGTCAACTTTTCACACTTCAAACAATAGTTAATTTCTTGTCATGTGGTTTTTGCATGGGTTCTGTTCCTCCTTGACTTTACTCCAAGTCTCAGGCTAATGACCAACCACCAGCAGTTCCGTACTTGCTGTGAGGGAGCCAAAGAGAACTGGCGGGGCTGCCGAATGGGTGAGGCATGTCCTGCTCCTCACAGCTGACTGGCCAGAACTTGTAACGTGATGGTTCCCACACACATGGGGTGAGGAAGTTCAATTCTGCCATGTTTTCAAGACCTCAAGATTTAACTGTATTAGACTGCTGAAAAGTAATTTCAAATTAAGTAAGTGAAAAGACTGATAGTGTTTATAGCAGATACCTTGTAAGAGAAAACTAAAAAAAAAAAAGGAAACAACAAAAATATGAGCTTGCTTAGAAACCCACATATGAGCAACTGAGTCAATGAATATACCGTGAGGGGCTGAGAGAGGTGGAGCTACTGACTGAGAATGACTGACCAGCCTTAGCTAACTATGGCTGACACAGCACCTGTAAATTTTTTTTCCCTACACACTTCAATTCTCTCATACTCCTTTTTTTTTTCCTAGAAACTATTATCACCACAGAAAATGACTTAATTTATTAATCACAGCCTGAGCTTTGTTTCATGAGTATTTAATCAGCCCTCAACCTCTGGGTGCATAAGTTTCAGCTTTTTGATTACATTTAATTACAGCAATAAAAATACTCTTCCTTTAAGGTTTTAATTTAGCATATTTTCCTTCTTTAAGAAGTCTATTTTCAGAGAGAATGATAAAAAATTAATAATATCTATCAAAATCAGCTGCATTTTGGGCACACTGACACAGAGCTATTTTGTTGAGAACTTATTTCTCTTTCATGATCAGCATATTTATTGTAAGTTATTTCTTGTTCTATGAAATATTTTTGTTTTGTCTTCTTAACTTTAGTAATTTTCAGATGTTCCTGTATACACTCTTTGGGTTTTAACACATATCTTGTTTTATTGTTAACTTTCTAGCTCAATATCAGATATTTTTACTAATGTGAAATAATAGAGTAAATTCAAATGTGGGTGAGATGGGCTAGATTCAAGTACAGGTGAGCCTCAGTATGAACTCCAATCTATCATCTCTTCTAGTTTTTCTTTTGTTTTCAAAAGAAATCCATTTTGTTGTTGGAATAATTGCTTTTGTTTGAGTTCAATTATATTATGTATATAATACACACACACACACACACACACACACATAATTTACTCACTGTGATTATAAGACAACTCCAAAAAAAAAAAAGCTTAAAGAACAAAAATATTATTCATGATTCAATTAACCAGAAAAAAGGAAGTTAGTATGTGGCTCATATATACCAGCATTTCAAGTTTTTTAGATAAAATCACATTATAGATTAAATAATTTTACATCTTAGCAAGTAACTCTCACTTCTATAGGCATTTCTCATAAAAAGTTTCATAAATATAATCTTTATTGTGGAATGATATTCCATTATAAGACTGACAAATTGATTTCCCTAATATTGAGTATTTAAGATATATTTAGATTCAAATTGTAATTAAAATCCTTTAAAATTAATATTTCATGCATACATTTTTAATCTTCCTTATTTTTTAACAAAATTATTTAATGTGTGAAACAGTGGTTATGTGTATATCCTAGGGTTCCTGATATTGTTTTACAAATTAGCTTCTAAAGAGATTGCACTAGTAATCGAGAGTGTCTATTTTACTCTACGTGGGCACCAACAAATGATGCTTTTTAATTATGCAAATGAGACCATTAAATAATGAAATCATTTCAATTTCTGTTTATTTGATTACTAGTTAGATTGTCATATGCTTTTAAGCAATTTTTATTTAATTCTTTATGAAATGATTGTATACTGTGTCCATTAACAACAAGAACACTAAGACCTAGTGTTTTCCATTAGAAATGTATGTGAGCTCTTCATCTGAACAATGCTAACAAGCTTTCATAAGAGTGGTAAAAATCCATTCCTACATTGTTGATTCTCCTTTATTTTGTTTTAAAAACATTTTCAAGACACTGATTCTACCCATTGAGAATATGGCTACTTCCTAATCAAATACAGGTGTTTTCTAATAGGATAGAATGACTTGACCAAATAGGATTTGTATCAAAATGTCAGGGGCTGTCTCACCATGAAAACTCAATCAATATCTATTAGAAAATAGAAGCAAAAAATATCATCAAAGGTACAAAAATTCCTTGAACTAAACCAACATCTGAAGAGAATGACAGACTCCATCTTGAATTATCTGCCACAATTTTAGGCTTGAGTTCCTGTGTTCTCAGGGAAGGGGGTTTCCTGTGTGACACCATACCAGGGCACCCTAACCTAGGATAGGACCATGTCTGCCAACCAATCATGAGCTGAGGCTAACAACTTCCATCTCATGTTAATAACTCCCAGGTAACTCAAAAGTGAAGGGAATTTTCTAAATCTGATCAAGGGCATCTATCAAAACAACTGTAGGTGAAAATTAAATGTTTTTCCTTGTGAAAAAGGCAACGATGTCCATACTTACCACTTCTCAAAATTTACTAGATGTCTTATGATTTTAAATATACTTTATAATAACTAGTATAAACTAGTATAAAAACGATTGTCAACATCACATGTTGACAAGGACATGGAACAACTTAAATTCTCACACATTGCTGGTAGTGGAGTAAAATAATATAGTTTATTTGGAAAATTCTTTGGCAGTTCATAAAAATTTAGACATCCCAGGATTCGACAGTGTTACTCCCAGGTGCTCATTTAAAAGCACCAAAAGACTTGTAAATAAATGTTTATAGCAGCCTTATTTGCATTAGATAAAAGCTTAAATCCCCTCTAAAGGAGGTTGGATAAGCAGGTTGTGGTACATTCCTATAACCCAGGGCTCCCCAACAATGATAAGAAATGAGAACTACTGATAGAGCAGCATGGATGATTTTCAAAAACATTGTTTATGGAACAATTCGAAAACATGATTTTCAATGAATATGATATTCAAAATCATTGCTTTTGAACAAAAAAGGTAGGCATGAAAGAGTACATGCTGGATGATAACATTTATATGTATATTGCGTAAGATAAAAACAAAATTTATCTATGGAGATGGAAATCAGAGAGTGAATGCTATTTTTCAGGTAGAATAGACTAAAAATGTAATATGGTAAACTCCTGGGGTGATTGCAACATTCTGTCCTCTTGTTTTAGTTTGCTGATTGCACAGTTATACAATTGCCAAAGCTCATCAAAGGAATAGTTAAGATTGTTTGCATTTCACAGTATATAACTTATATCCCAATAAAAATATTTTAAGAAATTTTAAATCCATTAATCAGAATGAATTGCTTTTGTAAATATTAAAATCATCTGCTGATATCTACATTTATTAGACTTTCTTCAATACTTTATGTTCCACTGAATCATACTCATTGGAATTGGGCCCAAATAAATAGCATTATCCGTTCAAAAAAAAAATACATCAGGATGGAATGTAAAAAATATTAAAAGACATTTCCCTTCATTGCAAAATAGTTTATATAAATGTGCTGGTAAATTGCTCCACTTATTAGTTTCCCTTTCATCAACAGATTGTATCAATGCACATCATATTTTTTTTTCAGTTATAAAATATTTTCTTCTAGATGAAAACACTTTTAATAAAATTGGATGAAAATATCATGTAGGGATTTTGTCAGACAAATTCTCCTTTTCCTGCAAGATAGTACACCAGATTAGGGTGTTTTACTTTAAATTGCTCTATAATGAATAAATTGTAGTATGCCAAGATGAGACATAACAACCTGCTTTGCACCTGCCCCTCTGGTTTCACATTTTGGATAAAGACTTGCTCCTGTTTCAGCCTAAGTGTTTGCAAGTGGATGCAAACATCAAGAAATATAATTTTCTTATTCAATTTTCTTTGATTCCATTTAGAAAGTTACTCTTTCTAGACAGCAATTCACCTAAAAGTCTACATTTTTCAGTGTGAATCTTTGACCAGTGCTTGAATTAAGTGATTGTCTGCCATTAGGACTAATTTCCTTTGTTGAGTAAGAGTGTCTAGAACTTCTTTTGGAGAAAAACAATTGGAAAATAGATATACATGTACGAAAACGTTATAATTTAGTTAACATCAAAGCTGACTTGATACTTTCCCATACACAAAATATTTCCATAAGTCATTTGTGATAATTGGGAAAAGTGAAACTGAGTATTGAAAAGCAGGATGATAAGATACAAGTGTAAGTACAATCTTGCTTTATAACTTGCTTTATTCTGATGTACTGGAACATAAAATCAGTAGTAAAACTACAGCCATATAATAGCAGAATTTAGTTACAAATAGGATCATAAGTATTTACTTCTTATGCTATGAATAAAAATGTACACCTGAGAAATTCTCTTGTAGCTAATCTGAAGAGAGCACACACGTTAAATCATATTTGAAGCTATTTGTTTCAATCTTTTTAAATGTTTGGTTTTCAATTAAAAAGTAAAACGCGTTTATGGTAGTCAGTAACTTTAAAAAATGTAGACATAGTAACTAATATGCTCATTTCACCCCTACAGTTGCAAAATTAACCTGGTATCCCAGGTTTAACCTGGTATCCCAGGTTAAAGCTTCACCGAAGCAAAACTTGAGTTAACAATTTGGGTAGAAGTAATTTATTAGGGCTTACTCCCAGGAGACACTATGAAGAAAAGGGAAAAATGGAATGGAAATAGGAAAGGAGCAAGGCAAACGTGTAATTTCAGGGGGAAGTCCCAGACTCCATCTTCTGCAGAAAGATGTAAAGTCTAAACTATGCCTTGGGAATATGCCTGAAGACAAAGGCTTTGTACTCAGCCCAGTGAGAAAGCCCAGGGGGGCTTATAACTCCCAAGTATTTCCAGTTCTATTAAGAATCTGTTAGCTCCAATGCCCAAAGCAATCTTCTCAGTGTCTGTCACAGAGGAGTATTAGCAGTAAAGCGTGTGGAAGCTGGGATGCTTGTGCCAAGCTGGCAAAGGGATCCAAAGGACCTGGATGAAGAACAGAGATTGCCTGCTGTGATAGTGATTGATTTTTCCATACCTTCCTCCATGTCCATGCATGTATGTATATTTACACTGTGTATATGTGCATGTGCATACGTGCACTCATGGACTTTGGGATATATGGATTTGTGCATCTGTGTGTATTCATAGTTTTAGTCTTTATATGTATATATCTTTACAGACACTTGTACTCTGGTTAAGAAAAAATATATTGTTTGCTCACCCTCAACTTGTTTTTCTCACTCAGTACTTCATCCAGAACAGATTTCTTTGTCCAGTTCAATAGATATTGCACTAATAGGTTGTTTTTGATCGGAGCATGCTAATCCATAATCTGGATACACTATCATTCATCCAACATTCCAAAACTAATGGGCTTTGGTTTTATTGTTTCTGCCACCACAAGGGATTGAGGCATAAAAAGTCTTTATATCCATCCACAGGGGTGACACAAGCTATGCAATGGCTATCGTCTGACAGATTCCGGGTAGCTCGGGAAAAGTTCTGAAAAATCAGAATTTCACTGCTAACTTATGTTATGACCTCCCTTTTTTGTATAATCATAATATCAAAAAATATTGTAGCAACATCAGTTTGTAACTGGATTGCCTGAGCTCTAAATTGGCTACCTGGCCTGGGCAAAGTACAAGCTAAGCTGCTCCTGGGCAGGAAATTCCTTTGACTGAAGACAAAAGGCAAGCTCCTGGAGAGATAAGATCCCGGAGCATCAAGATTCCTGGAAAGCTTCCTTGGTCTTTTGACAAAAAGCGAATCTTAGATAACTCCCAGGGCACAAGGACCCATGGACAATTTCCTAACATTATCAATACAGGTTTTGCTTAATGCATAACTATGTGACTTCTTCTTAATTTACTCTTTTCCTAAAACAATCACTAACTACTCTCTGTCTTATTTAACCTTTCCGAAAACAAACGCTAGCTACTCTCTGCCAACCTTAAGTTAGCCATTAGCTTCTCTTTAGACTATCACTGACGACTATGCTAACACAATTTATTCCTTCCCCAGGACTCCTAAATCCCTTGTTAACAGCTCATCCTTTCCCAGACCCTGATCCTTTGAAGTCATAGTCAAACATCTGTATACATAAAGTTATCACAAAGATGTACAGTATAGTGTGCCATAAAGTAGCAGGAAGAGGATGCATTGTTCCCCTCTTGCTTTAAAACATTTTTGCTGATTTCTTATTAACTTACCTGATGCATTATTGTAACTAAATCTTGCTACACAGTATAAATAAAGACCTGCAGAAAGATGGGCAGGAAGACTTGCACTCAACTCCGACTCCCGTGTCTTCCTTGCTCCCCTTTCCTCTTTCCCCCTTTTTTAGGAATCTCTGCTCACTGACGCCTTCCCACCTTAGGGTCCTGCCTGTGCTGCCTCCAGACACCTCAATAGTTGCAGCTAGTCTCCAACAGTGGGGTTTTAAAAGTGGGAGTGTTAAATTAAAAGTATGTCAATGCCTTTATAATGTCCAAGAGTGTTGGCTCCATGGCACAGTGGATAATGTCCAAGAATCTCAGAATTTTTTTTTTCAAATTGTGATGCTCAATCCCTGGTCTAAGAGTAGAAAGAATGCTTGCTTTCCTGCATCCTCACCAGCAATATGAGGTCATTCTTAAATGTTTTGCAAATATGACAGATGTGAGTAAGGATACATTGCTACTCAGGCTTGTATTTCCCCAATTATTAGAGAATTTAAACATATATATTTTTTTCCATACTCACTGGTCATTTGTACTTGTTTTTGAAATTGCCTTTGCCTTTCCTGACTCATTTTTCTTTTGGGATTTTTTTTTCTGATAAATATGTTTGTGTTTTTTGTAACTAAAGGTCAGAAAGCCATTCTCATTAAGTGCCTTGTGAATATTTATTTCAGCCTATCATTCAGTGAAACACCATACAAGGCCTCAAGTTTTGTTCAGTCAAAAAAAAAAATCTTTCTTTTTGATTTCTGTGGTTTCCCTAACTCTAAAGATATGAAAATATTTTATTAAAAATACATATGTATATATGTTTTTTTAATTTTTTTGTAGTTAAAATCTCCACTAGTATCTTTATTAGAAGATTTGAAATTTATTTTCTACTACATTTATTTCTATCATAAAGATGATAAATTATTCTAGCACCAATATTTTCAACATCTTTCACTGAAACAAAATACAACTCTGTAATTTATTAAAGCCTCAAGTTTTCATATTGATTTCTGATCTTTTTCCTATTTAATATATTTTGCCTACTCCTGCTTTAAGAATAGAATAACAACTATCTGTATATTTACTGATTTGATTTCTAGCAAATGTTAATGTTTATGTAAGGCAAATAATATGCCTTTTAATTGGCATATAATTGTCTTGATTATTTTCAGTAATGTAAACTCCATTGCTTACTACACTGTTTTCCCTCCTCTATTTTTTATTATTCCATGTTATACAATGTTTCTGCTCATCAATTTTTGTCACTTGCTATTTCTTCATCGTCTACTCTCAGTCTACTTTAAGGTCAAAATCAAGAACTTAAAATTTGGAGTAATGCTCAGACTTCTGTAAATAAAACTATACCCTCAGGTGATGTCATTCAGATCCTAATGCTCCAACTTACTATGTTATTGTAACTAAATTAATGAACAAATGGCCTATGAATACCTGAATCATTTAATAGCATCCTCTTGAAAATATAAACAAGAAAGGTAGACCCTTTAGCAAGCCAATTTTAATTACCAAATAGCATCAAATCCAAGGTAGTTATAATTACCTTGCTCTAGTCTAGTGCCTAGCTCAGCACTGTGTACTTGTGGTCACTCATAAAGCTATGTTGAACAAATAATTGAATTCATTTCAGCAGTTTCTACTACTACATCCTGCATGCTGTTGCTTTTTAGTCTGAACTATTTTATAACAAAACTATATTTAGAACAAACAAAAAGCCCTTTGTGCAATACAGAAGGATGCTCTCAGTTATCTGAATTATTACAGTTTTCCTATAGGCTGTTTTCTGCTTTAAATAGTTCTCACTGATAGTAGAGAATTCAGTCTTGTAGAGAGACCTCACTGGATAGCCCACCCCAGGTATATAGCTGAGTCATTTTCCATAGCACCAATCGGGATTCGAGAACTCTATGTAAAGGTTATGTGGATTTTCTGTTCTAAGGCTGGGTTTCTTTCTAGAATTATTTCATAAGTATACATTTTCAGAATTGTAAAGAGTTCCCAAATTTCTGTAACTTTCCCCAAACCTGAAACTATTCCACCTACTCTACTAATTATGAATTTGTGCTTTATTTTTATTTGCACTTCTCTGATGATGCATGTGTTTGAAGATCTTTTCTAAGTTTTTAGACATGAAAGTGTTTCGTTTTTACAGATTGCCTAGTCATAGCTTTTCTCCATTTTTAATGATATTATTTTTGTCTTTTTCTTATGGATGTGTAGAGTTCATTTTTACACTAATCTTTTATTGAAAGAGCTTTAAAAATGTTTGCACTTGTTAATCTAAGAATTTTACCTTTTGATGTTCAAAATCAAAAGTTGAACCAACTAATTAAAGCTCAAGATTCACTAATTGTGTTGAGCTGATGATGCTGGAAGAAGCCTGAAGTGGTGTGATGGCTATTTTACAGCTCATCTCATTAGCAGTATTCCTTGGCAAATTTTTGTTTTTTAATTATGATCAAAGTTTCTATTCCCCATTTTTAATTTTAATTCCCCCATTTAATGATAAAATGGACACATAGCATTGTTAATCTTAGATACCCAATAGAATAATTCAATTCTCCTTCTCTACTATGTCTCGTTCAAATAATACTCCTAGTAGTTTGTGAGTTGATTTAGGATTTTTAAGATGTCTGTGTCCCTTCTCACACCTTCATGAAATATTGCTGCAGAAAACTGTGTAAACTTGGAAAGATGGTGACTGCAGATGTAAAAGGACACATGAAACCTGCAGAGAGGTTGAAGAATATAAGCAGTGTGGTCTTTATCTTTCCAAAAGTTGTAAATATAATTTAAACTTGATGTCACAAGCTGAATGGAGATTTGCGAGGACACCTAATGGACATCTTCAACATTGTATTTCTAAATTAAATATGACTTTTATGGGAGCCATTCAATGCAGCTCCACTCTGCTCTGATGGCCATTTTAATTGGATCACTACCGTTGTAAATAGGTTAGTAAAATAGAGTTTGTACTAAAGTGCCGCCTAAGAAGATGTTAGATTTGAATTTACTTGTGTAATCAGTAAGATTCTCCCATCATACCCTCCTTTGGAAGTGTGATCTGACTCAATGGTTGGACAAACATTCCATGGCTTATGGTCCATTCTATGTTCTGATGACAACATGCTCCCTGAACCAAACTCTTATGCTTTTCTTTTGTGGCTTCTGGTCACATCATGTAAAGGCATGCTCTTTATCTGTAGGTGAGAATCAATTTCTATTGATGATAATAGGCTTTACATGAGACTATAGTTAATATAAAGTTGAAAAAGGATGGAATTCACACCAGAGGAAAAAATGGTTATGACCAGCTTCCTCTAACAAAACACTATCCTAAACCAGATCATTCTTTCATCTTTTTTCTTTTTTAAGAAATTGTTTACTGACTTATTGAGATACAAATTGACATATAGCGTGATGTAAATTTAAAGTGGACATGATAATCTGATACAAAGATACTGCCAAGTAATCACCACAGTGAAATTAGTTAGCACATCTTTTGAATATTATCTCACATGGTTATAGATTTTGTATATAGAAAAAAAACAGTTAGGCTCCATTTTTTTAAGTTTTATTTATTTATGCATACAAGAACTGGGGTGTATGTTAGAGGTGTGCTGGGGAGAGGTGAGAGGATTCACTAGAGATGGAATGAGGAGCAGAACAGGCAGATTGACTCTGCTGAGGGGAGCAGAGGGCAAGGCAGGAGAGATCTGCTGTGCCATGTGGGTCAGCTCCCAGGGCATGGATCCAGCTCAAGCTGCAGGGGCTGCCAACAATTTGATAGTGCTGAGACTTTCACCCCCACACCACCAAGGGATTCCTAGGCTCTACTTTCTAAGCCACGTTCAAGCTTACACAACAGTATCACTGACTAATGGTCACTGCAACGAATTCCCAGAACTCTTTCATCTTCTAACTGCAAGTCGATCCCCATTTTCCACCACTCTCAATCACTGACCATACCATTCACTCTCGATTCCTATGAATCTGTATCTTTGTTTTAGGGTCCACATATAAGTGAAATTGTACTGCATTTTCCTCTCTGACTTATTTCACTTAGCAAAGTGTCCTCAAGTTCCATTCATGTTGTTACAAAGAGCAGGATTGTTTTCTTTTTTGGCTTAATGTTATAGAGAATATATATAATCTTCCCATATACACTATATATAATACATGTGCATATGTACATATATATGTACTTATATACACATATATCATTTTAGTATACACATATATGCACATATATCATTTTTACATATATCATAATAGGCACAGGTCATTCCCTTGCCTTGATTATTATGCATGCAGCTGTTATAAACATGGGAAGGTGATAGATATTGATAACTGCAGATTTTTAAAAAATACAAGAAACTGGGTTCACAATGGCATTCATATTTGCAGAGCTTGTTCCCAGTCAAGCAGGCATTCGCAGCTGGTGGTGTCTTATAACTCACTTTCCTGTGGGGCTACCTCAACAAGCAACCCTCACGTTCCAGCAAGGTCTGAGAAATCAACTCAATTCTGACATGACCCAGAGATAGAACCATTTCCACAGTAAAGGCTCAGGCTCACAAGACCATTTTATACTTCCAGTGTCATTCACAAGGTCAAGCAAGTTGTCCTTACCAACTGGCTATAGACCAATCCTCTACAGACCTCAGGTGCACACCACAGGCCCAGATTGCTTTGTGTGTTGCTGACCATCGGACTAGAACTCCAGAGTCTCCAGGATACTCACTTCAGATTAGATCACCTGCTAAAACAGCACTCAGAACTCAGAAAACCCATTTACTCACTAGATCACCAATTTATCGCAAATTATACTAATAGATATGAATCAACAGGCAGGTGGAAGAGACACATGTGTGACGTATCCAGGCACCTCATACTCCCTACTTTTCATGGTCATCAAACCAGAAAGTTTCTGAAGCATCTTTCCTCTGGGGATTTTGTATATGCTTTATTACATAGGCATTAGTGATTAAATCATTAGCTGTTGGCATCTGAATTGCTATTCTAGTCCCTCATCCTTTCCAGGAAATCAGGAGTGAGACAATAGCTCAAAAGCCTTATTCATGTTTGTTTCCCTGGCAACCAGTTCCCACTTCAGGTATTTACCCCCAAGTACTTTCATTAAACATAACAAGAGACAATGTTAACACTCACGGCATTTAAGAGATTCCATAGGAAGCTATTAACCAGAACTGTGGATGAAGAACAAATATAGATGCTGGATCCTGTCTAGTCCTTGAGTGAATGGAACGATCTTCAACACAGTTCAGTGGGGTGTTTCTAGAACATGCGTCCACTTTAGGGTTCACAATCACCAGGTGTATGGATCCTGCCTGGTCTTTAAAAGACCTGCTTCCCAGCCCAAATGCCCAAAAGTAGATGACTGGATAAAAAAGATGTGGTACATATATACAATGGAATATTACTCAGCAACCAAAAAAGAGAAACACATGTCTTTTACAGCAACTTGGATGGAGCTGGAAAAGATCATGTTTAGTGAGATAAGCCAGAAAGAGAAAGAAAAATGTCGGATGTTTTCACTCATAGCAGGAGTATAATGGACCAGGCGAGAAAATAACAAAAATAATGAACAACCATATACCAAAGACATTTTGTGGGGGTGGAGTGGGGAATGGGATCAAAAATGGGGGGGGGGGCTGGGGGCGCAACGGGTTAAAGCACAGCACTGAGAATCTGAAGCCACTTCCGCATGAGTTCGATTCCCGCCTGCCGCCTGCCCCGGAGGAGACCACATGGCGAGCCAGACCTCTCCTGACCCGCCCGCTGCTCCCCTCAGCAGTGTACTTCGTCAATCTGCCTGTTCTGCTCCCCACTCTGTCTCTGGTGAAGCCTCTCACCGTCCCTGAGCCTCTGGCCTGTACCCCAGTTCTGTATGAATAAATAAAAAAAAAAAAATGCTAAAAAAAAAAAAAATGGGGGGGGGAAGGGAGGGAAATGCACAGGACTATGGTGGTGGCACACGGGTGATTTGGTGATGGGAAACCCGCGGGGATTACAATCGAGATGAAAAAAAAAATGTGCAAAATGATGTAAAAATAAACTTTTGTAATAATTAAATAAAAAAAAACATACACTTCATTTACTATTTAGCATTTGTGCTAAAAAATGGTTTCATGAACCTTAATGTCTACACTATATTTTAGATCACATAAATTATTTCTCACAAATAAAATATGTGAAATGTGTTATTTAGTTTCAGAAGTTGCTCTGTGTACTTGTAATTCTTTTAAGTCCATGGTTGTGATTTTTATAGTAAACAATGGGGACATGTTCACTATGGTTGTGGTGAAAAAGTATTATAGAAGAACAATACAACAGTCAAAAAAAAGACCTGCTTCCTCATCCCTGGATGGGTCCCTGTGTGGTAAAACTGGCCTTGAATCATGGTAAGAGCAGCTGAAAATGAGCCCCAAGTCTATTTCAAGCTCCATAGCCATGACTAAGTCTGCACACCAGACCCCTGGAGGCAGGGATGGGCAGTCTCCTGCAGTTGCATGATTGACTTGAACTTCTCCTTGACCTTGACTGAACGAAATGGAGAACAGGTCCCCTTTGGGATCTCAAGAATGCAGACATGAGTGTCTCTGCATGTTGATAGTTCTTTTAAAATCCGTTTCAGGGGCCCTCCCTGGTGGTGCAGCAGGTTAAAACACAGCACTATGAAGCCCCTGAAGCACGAGTTCAATCCCCGGCCAGGGAGGTGACCCACATGGTGTAGCAGACCTCTTGTGACTCACCCACTGCTCCCCTCAGCAGTGTATTTCAGTACATCTGTCTGTTCTGCTCCCCACTCTGTATCTTGTGAATCCTCTCACCCCCCACACCTCTGGCCTATACCCCAGTTCTGTATGTATACATAAAAAAATCTTTAAAAAAAATCAATTTCAACCTCCTTTCTAAATTTTGGAAAGCAATGCACCACAAATATGCAGAACTGTTTCTTTAATTTCAAAGACTAAGGATTATTATTTTATTTAGGTTGTCTTTGAAAAGAAGTTGCAAAATTTAATAACTTATAAACATGGGGTTATAACCAAGTAGAAGAGTTACAAGGCTAAAGAGTCTCTGGGTCATAATAGTCACCCTGGAGTTTGTCAGACAGCTATTTTGTATGATATTCCATTTGTTGTGATAATTCCCAGTTTATTACTTTCTCACAATCTAATTATTCCTTTAATATCATTTATAATTGACTATTCATGAACATTAATTGCTTATTATAAATGCTTAAGGGAGTTATTTAATAAAGCAGGTACCCCAGCACACACACACAACTATTGTACATTATTCAAATTCTGTTTATATTTCTCTAGCTCCATGCAAATATGCAAATTATTTTCTTTCCTCTTTTTCAGATTATTAATGTAGTCCTCTTTACTTTTGAAATAACATTCATAGCCAGAAGCCAAAGGCTGCTGCTTTTTGTACAAAAGATTTAAAATATATATATGATTTGTTTAAAAATGAATTAAAGTCTCTGTGTTTCATCTTCTTTATAACAGTCATGTAGACAAAGCCAGGGAAGCATGTAAGTTTATAAATTATCTATCATAATGTACAAAAAGCCTCAACTAACTTTTTTCCTTTCACATACAAAACTTAATTTTAATGCTAGATCTATGGTTCTGATGGCAATGCTTTCAAAAAGGGTGCTGCTACTAAAATTGCATCATGCAATGCCATTTAATTTTCACTTTTAGGAAGCAACTACTACGTATAAAAGTGGTAATAAGAATGATGTCTGGCCCTCCCTGGTGGCACAGCGGGTTAAAGCACAGCACTAATAAGCTAAAGCCACTTCCGCAAGAATTCGATTCCCTCCTGCCTCCGGAGGTGACCACATGGCGCGGCAGACATCTCCTGACCCGCCCTCTGCTCCCCTCAGCAGTGTACTTCCTCTATCTGTTCTTTTCCCTGCTCTGTCTATGGTGAAGCCTCTCGCCGCCACTGAGCCTCTGGACTGTATCCCAGTTCTGTATGCACAAATAAATAAATTTTAAAAAAAACAATAAAAAAAATAGAAAGAATGATGTCTGATAAAATGGTCTATTGAATGCATACACATTCTTAAGTATTACCTTTTATCTGACAGCAGTTTCTTCCTGATGGTAGTCTCAAGCAATAAGAAAGCTGTGAGGCCTGGGTAGGTCGTGAGAATGCAGGATAAATAACGATGCAGAATGAAAAAGAGATGATTTTCTTGGAAATGGAATGTCTCAGAAGTTGGAGGAGTAACAATTGTTTTGGCTCAGTTTTGGCTCGGGACCGGTGAAGTTCCCAGGCTGGTGTGAACAATGACTTCCCACAAGCGTCCCTTCACCAACAGCATTAAATCAAATAGGAAAGGATGACACATTCATCTCTGTGGGCCACACTCCATATTTACTGGGTCAGAAACTCCAGAGCACCCATAAGTTTTAACCAGTCTTTCAGGTGATTCTGTCTCATGTTCATGTTTGAAAATCACCTGTCTGAGAGAAGCGATCATTTGTCAAAGGAAGGACTGGAGATATGACTGGAAGCTTTATTAGGAAGGAATTGAATAAGTTCTAGGAATAGTCAAATAAATCCTGTAGCCAGAAAAATCTGGGTCAGGCTGCCTGTCACTGCCAAAGCCAATGAGCAGAGACTTGAGTCTGGGAGGTTTTATTGTCAGGAACCAGGTGATCTGAGAGAATGACAGGTATGTTACCAAAAATAAATAAATAAATGACACCATCCCAGGCTGGCCTTTTTCTAGTGAGTTAAACAAAGACAGTCGATCGTAAGTAAACAGCCCATCACAACAGCTTGTCACAAGTGGTGTCACTGGTGTTTGCCAGGCTTAGCCCCCAGAGCTTTTTGTCACCTCCTTGGTCATCCTGAGCTGGTACCACCTGGTTTAGCAGGACTGATGGTGTGAATGATGTCATCAAAGTCCGAACTTTCTTAAGGGTCACTGGGGCAGGAATCTCAGCTCAAAACATGAGATTTAGTTCAAAGAAAACATCTTCAATCATATGGTGTTCTGTGCAGCTTATGCTATGAGAACATGCAGATTCCTCTACTAGGTGTGGTATCCTGCCCTTTCTCCCAGCCCCTATCATTCCCCACTGTTCATATGGCTTGTATCTGTAAGGCTTGTTTAAGAGAAAAATTACTTAGAAGGGGAAGAGAATGTCTCTCTCTAAAACAGGAGCTATTACGGTGTCATATCTAACAACCAAACCCTATCAGTTAAATTGGCAATGTGACTGGTGGCTGATTCCAGGGCTTCACCTCACTCACTTCTGTCTTTTTTTTTTTAAATTTCTTAAAGATTTCTTTATTATGCATAGAAGAGCTGACGTACAGCAAGAGGTGCAGCAGTGAGAGGATTGATCACAGCCAGAGTGGAGAGTAGAACAAGCAGATTGACTGAAATACTCTGATGAGGGGAGTAACAGGCAGGTCAGGGGAGATCTGCTGCACCATGTGGGTCACCCCCCTCCCCCCACGCTCTACCCCAGCCAAAGATCTAACCTGTGCTGCAGTGGCTGTGGATAGCTTCTCAGTGCTGCACATTAACTGGTTGTGCCACTAGGGTGAACACTCTCTTGTCATTTCCCAAGATAAAGAAAACCTGCTATATAGGTGACAAATTTATTTTAAATTTATTTTAAATTTCTTTTTAAGGAAACTCCATAAACCTGGCCATGGTACATTTAAACAACTGATACAAAAATTATTTAAAACTTTTGCTTTCAGTGGGCAATTTTAGATATTTATATTAAATTAAGCAAAGTAACTGTCTTAGGCAAAATATGATCTCTGAGCATCCATCTAAAAAACTCCTGTCAGGGACTATATAATCCTGGAAGTGTCTTTATCAGCCATATAATTTAGGAACATTTTATAGGCTAATCGTGCCACATTGATATAACGAGAACACATCAAAAAGAGACTACAGCATAAATGCGTATTTACCACAATTTTTGCACACATATACAAAATATGAGGAATTTGTCAGTTTTCTTATAACTATAGGGCACTACCACCATTTAAAATTAAAGAATGCTACACATATTAACTAGAATGCCATTTAGCAGATTTTTCTAAGTTGTGAATGTGAAAATTACTTCCCTTTACGAGCGTTGGTTTTGTCATTCAAATACTATTTTTCAAAGTAATGTTGGTAGCTAAAATATGAAACTCCATTCATATCAGACATAAACTAATAATATTCAAATTATTCTAAACTATTGTCATAAAGCCGAGAAGTTGTAACTAAACAGAATGAGGGCCTGTCGCTGTGACTAAGGATGTGCTACTCACACAGCTCCAGAAGACAAAATGTGTGCCAGAGAATGATCAGTATGGATACTGGTCAATGATGTCACAAGTTAAACCCAATAATCGAGTAAAATAGGAGCTAATAACTGTATCATATAAATGTATCATATAAAATATGTATCATATAAAATAATCCAATAAGAAGGAGAAATATGGAATGTTTAATCTATTGTATGAAACAATGAGGCTGTGTGATAATTGTTAATATTTCCTATACAAAAATGTGTGCTTGGGCCCTCCCTGGTGGTGCAGCAGGTTAAAGCACAGCACTACAAAGCTAAAGCCACTTCAGCACAAGTTGGATTACCAGCCAGAGAGGTGACCTACATGGCGTGGCAGACCTCTCTTGACTCACCCGCTGCTCCCCTCAGCAGTGTACTTCATCAGTTGGCCTGTTCTGCTCCCCACTCTGTCTCTGGTGAATCTTCTTACTACCCCTGCACCGGTCTGTACCCCAGTTCTGTATATATAAATAAATAAATCTTTTTTAAAAAGTGTGCCTAATGGATACTAAAGGTATTCAGTATGGATACTAAAGACCATTGATTCTGAAACTGCTATGATATCACCAGTATACTTGTTAGTTAATGACCAGGATTCAAATCTCCAGAATACAAATGATCCCAGCTCTCTATTATGGCAATATACGTATCTTCATTTTTTTGTTGTTGTTGATGTGTGAAAGGTACAAAAATCACAAGTTTTCCTTGATTCTAACCCTGGCATAATGGCTTGATGGACTTAAATATAGATACAATCATTATCCAGGAATATTTACTAAATATCTAATGATCCAAAGAACCTAGCCATAAATACTTCAGAGAGTTCACATACATTCACAGATAGAAGGTGATCAACTTTACAATTCTAGTACAGGTGATAGTGTGATTGGGGGTCATGGAAGGAAATCAATTAAGTTTGCAAGGAAGATAAAGGATGTAAGGATGCTCAAAACACAAGGGGCATCTATTACTACTCATATCTGGCATTTTTAAAGCATTGTACTGTAAACTTTCAAACAAAAACAGAAGATGAAACCCCATATAACCAGCTATAAAAATTATTGACCAACATATGCAGAACATTTTATATATGCTACTTTATACTAATGCTCAAAGAGGATAAAAATTTTGTTCAAGAATATACAAATAGGGCCTTCTCTGTGGTGCAGTGGATTAAAGCACAGCACTATGAAGTTATCACAGCCACTGTAGCATGTGTTCGATCCCTGGCCAGAGAGGTAACCCACATGGCACAGCAGACCTCTCCTGTCTTGCACGCTGCTCCCCTCAACAGTGTTGTTTCAATTGATCTGCCTGTTTTGCTCCTCACTCTGTCTGTGGTGAATCCTCTTGCCCACCATACCACTGGCCTGTATCCCAGTTCTTGTACACATAAATATTAAAATAAAAAGAATATACAAATTTAGGAAGAAAAGTTCGGGTTTGAAGTGGTGTCTGAGTACCTTCAAGCCACTCTCTTTCTGCAAAAGTAGGACAAGAGGAAGATGTAATAATCAAAAACACCTTCAGAGATCCAAGGGTGGCCTAATAATGGATTTTGTCCTCACCTTGGCAATTCTGGCACTATACATTATCTAGATTACACATGGAACAAACATCACTTTGAGTCAATGCACATTTGGAAATCAATACACATAATATGCACACATACCTCACAAATATCTTTAATGGATGAACTGAAATGTCACCGATACCTCACAAAAGCTTGTTGAATCAAATGCAAACATATATATAGGGAACAGGGGGAGGTGCACATTAGTCACCTGTGGCATGTCAACTGATTCTATAGCTAAAAACTCGATTAGCTCATCCCTTTAAATTCTGATAGCCCTTAGCATTGTTCTAGAACATTGATTTCAGTTTTGACCCCTTCCCTAGATTATGATCACTTAAAGCACAAGGAATATGATTTCCATTTTGCCTCTCCTAGCCCACAGTTGTGGTTGACATAATCAGAACTCAGAATGTATTTGCTGAACGATTCAACAAGTTGACTGAGACTTGGATTCCAGTTCATTTCTCAGCCACTCCATTGCCTGCATCAATAGGGAGAAATGTACACCTTCTGCCAGAATTGTCATACTAAATAAATGAGCATCCTGTTATACTTGTCATAGTTATAGGATGCAGGGAAATGTGTTTCCTAGTAGGCTTTGAGATTTGCCTGTGACTGTTGCTAAGGCAACAGCAGAAGAAGATGTCTGTGGTCCTCCGCTGCTTGGCTCCCCTGGGGCAGTTTTTGGGGCCCTACCTTTAGTCTGTCAGTTATTTCAACCTCAGAAAACCTGAAGAATCCCATGGCAACAAATCCTATGCTGACAAATACCAGGTCTTGCTCTTTAAGTCTTATCAATTTTCTGTCTTACTAAGGTTGGTGAAATCAACAGTGACTGTGTAACAAGAGTAACAACAATGCAGCCCATGGGCGCTAAGACACTCTCATTTCGAAGGTCACCACACAGAACAGACTTCATAAATTGATGCAAAAAGAAAGAAGATGTCTTGAGGGAAAACCTGGCCGCCAAGGAGAAGAGTTTGTGAAGCCCCAAAGGGCTGAGCTATACTTCAGAATCTGATTCCCAATTAAGAGCTGAGAGGGAGCCGAGTGACTCCCGAAAGCATTCATGGGGGGTGGGGGGAGTCATTAAATTTTAGCACAACTTTCAATAATGAAGATTCAAGTTTCTATCTTGCAGTTGGAAGTGATGCTAACTTCAAGCCCTGTAAAGTTAAAGCTGGCATTTGACGGAAGGCAAGAACAGTCTTCAGGGATGAGCTCAGAGAATCTTAATCATAGGTAAATAAGAAAGACCTCAGAGACCTGTGGCCCAGCTTTCATATTTAGATCATACAGAATCTCCACTGAAGCCCCTTCCTCACCATTCTGTGTGGTCTTGCAAGCATTCTAGAAATGCATGGTTACCATGATAGTAGGGGATTCCTTGTCCAGTGAAATTCAGTCACTTCAGGTGTATATTATATTACTTAAGAGCACATTTATTTATGTTAAGACAAAAAATATTGCCCCTGCAGCATGTATCTGTTGACCATAGTTACAGGGCCTTAGTACCACCAAAAAAAAAAAAAAAAAAAAAAAAAACACTTCACTAGATGGAATCACTTACTTTCTTCTGTTCGGTCTATGGCAGTAATAGGGGGAGAGTGATGAGCTGTCCGGCAGTCTCTATTTCCTCTCCTTAAATTTCTCCTGTTTGCAACCTTTGCAAAGGTGTTTTCCCTTCCCTAGTAGAAGTGAACCAGATAGAAGTTAAGGCTGGTAGAGCCAGAAAATGTTTTATTTGACTGGTACAGCCATATTAAGTCAATGGTATTACCTGGGCCTGACACTACTTCAGAATTATTACTCCTCCAGTGATCAAAATAACTCCAGACCAACTCTCTGAGCAACATTTTCCTTTTACATAGCTACAGCCATTTCCCAGAGCAACCCTTTCTGCTCTGCTGTCCTCGGAAGATGGGCACCTGCTATCACCCCTTTCGGATCTTTCAGATGTAGGTCTAGCACCATTCCCTACTACAAAACCTCTAGATTTCCAAGCTAAGCTGCCCAAGTGGTTTTATTGAAGCCCATTATCTCTGCTTGTTGTGGGTTCAATATTGTGATGCTTAAACTATACATATATGGGCATTCAGATGACCAAAATATATTTATTATATTAGGTCTTCATCCACCATCATTAACTCAGCTCCAAAAACCACTGAACTTCCCCAAGTGCTGACAGTGATAAGCTGTCTTTTGTTATGTGAATGAGGTGACTTTTGGAAGCATCTAGGCAGGAGGGCTGGTTGTCTATGCAACCAAATAGAGGTTTGGATCTTCCAAGTAATCACTATACACTTGCAAAGCATTCCATGCTCTTCTGGGTAGCATTTAAGATGAGGGAAATGAAAGGGTTTGCCCTCAGGAAGTTTCACTTTCATTGGTCAGGACAGAGCAAAAGCAATAAGGACAATGGAGAACATTGAATATATTAAACTGTATTGGATGACAATGTGCAGGTTTCACTTGAACCATAAAATTGGCTTTAATAACACCTCAAGGGGTTCTAAAATCTTTCCTTGTCTGTGAAGAATGTCTGCATTGTTCAGAGAAGGACTTCTGCTTCACTCTGACAATTTTAGAAATGTTAGGCCCACAGATGAACCTGCTTTAACCTTCCATCGTGATTTTCCCTAAACTTATCCATGATGAGATGCATTCTTACTTTCGTTTTTTCATATGTTAGTTAAATCGTTTTATTTCCAGTCATTCTGTGCCTGATATTTAGCATCTAAAATGTTGGGTTCTTACATCTTTTCATTCTTTTCCAGCATATACACCGAGTAAGTGTTCAGAGCTTTGTGCTGATGATAACTATGCTAATAACAATAATGACACCTTCCATTTGCGTTACACTTTACAGAGTACTGTCATGCGCATTATCTTGTTTGATTCTAAAAATGCACCTGTGATGATGATGACTATTCTTGACTGAACCTCTCAGAGCTCATAATAGCTCATCTGCCTCCCACAAGCTCGGCTGCCAACACTTCATATGAGCTACATCTCTGGGTTCTGTTGCTCAGGTAACTCTCCAGGCTCCCAAGTCCTTTTGCTCATACTTCTCTGACCCTAATTGTAAAGCTGTTCATTTGGTTCCCATTCCTGTTTTCCGCCTTCCACCCTAGCTAGAACAAGGCCCCTCGCTTCCTTGCCATGTCTTACTCCAGAACCCTGACAGGTTCCACTTTGTGATGCGTCTCTAACCCATCAATGCCCACTCGTTCCAGCTGCAGATCTTGATATCACAGTGGACCTTATCACTTGAGAGGGAAGCCATCTCTGTGGTTGCCTGCAAGACAACCTGGACCTCTGTGCTTAGTATGGCTCATCTGAGCAAGATGAGTTGCTCTTTTCTTCCAAAATAGAAGCATGCATCCCTGGCATGACATCCGCAGAGAATTCAGCCTATCATTCCGAGAGCTTGAAGTTGTTTTTAGTTTAGATTTGATGTTCACACAAAATAACATCCGTTTTCTAACATTTGGGGCACCCTAAGACCCCTAGACTTGTACACTCAAAAGAGGTTTGTTATCCACCTCCTAAAGACAAAGCACACTCACAGTGTGAAAGAACTTGAATAGAATAGTGGGCATAGACAGAAAAGAATGGAAAGGACAATACTGCCCAATGAAACACCTAAAGTTATGGATCCCCTCGCAGTCACATGCTCAAACAGTACTGGCCCAAAGTGAGGCTGCTGAGGCCTGAAGTTTGCTATTAGTCCAAAGCAGCTCTGGCAGGGAACCCTAGGGAAGGAGCAGAAGGGACCAGGCAGGTCTGGGATGAAGCGAGCAAAAGCAAATTACAAATCATGATTATGGCTGCCGTGTTCAGTCTCCCCACGAGTCTCTCACCCATGTGCCTCTTCCAATTCTCTCTGCATGTCTCCCAATTCCTTGGGGCAAGTCCAAAGCCAAGAAGCAAGTGTACCCACTTTCACACATCTTTTTGCCCCGACACGTCTCCAAGTCGTATTCTAGATCCTACGTCCCACTCTTCAAGTGTCTCCCCTTAAGCATTTTTGCCATTCAGCATGACCCTTCCAAAGCTGAGGCAGGGACAAGGAGCCTCGCTTTGTGTGGAGATCTCACTCAGTAACAATGTCAAAGAGTTGCCATTAGTGTTACTGCAGTGTTTTTCTAAAGAAAATTTATTCACTAATTACCCCAGGTTTGTTTTATGAAGGATTGTAAAACATCTCTGGTTTTCCCAAATTCTTCCTATTACTAAGAAATATTAAGCGATTAGAGGGCAGGGAGAGGGGCACCCCATAACCCCCAGGTCTGCCTGCCTAAATGAGGTCTGCCATCTACTGCATCAACACAAAGCGTACTCCAGTGTGTTTTCATGGCAAAGAACTTTATCACAATTAGTGTGCAATACAGAAAAGACAAAGAATACAATTTCCAAGTCAAGCACCCAGAGTCACCTATCTCCTCATGAGTAAACATCCAGTCAAACAGGATTGGCTCAAAGCAAGGCCCAAAAGCCCACCACAGTCTAAAGTACCTTCTGGAGGGGACCGATAGTAAAGGGCAGAAAGAGTCAGACAAGTCTGCGAGAGAAAGAGCAATATCAAAACCAAGATAAATGCTCCCATACTCAGCCTCTGCATGGGTCTCTCACGCACATCTGTTTCAACCAGTCCAGGGCCAAGAAGCCAGCGGAGCTTGGTCACAAGTCTCTCTGCTCCATGTGCCTCCTTGAGGTCTCCTGATTTTCCATCCCGCTTCATTCCTTTTCTAGTCTCCTCTTCATCTTCTCCTCCCTGCTCAGTTCCACCCTCCCTTGAGTGGGGCGTAGAACCTGGTACCTCCCCTTTTTCCTGGGGACCACTGTGTTACACAATGACGTGCAGGAATTAAAAACCAAGCAGATAAGATGTAAGGAGGGCAGAAAGGTTGAAGGATGAACAGCTAGTGGGATAACACAGACAGCTGCCTGTTGCCCTATAGGAAGAATTTAAGCAGGGTTTGCCTGCAACAAACCTAGATGAGGGCATTTCTGTTTGAGAGTAAGTTATCCCATGTTTCCTGAGGAGCAATGCTTTTAAAAACTTTTACTACAAGTTTACAGCATTACAGGATGTGCTTTTACTATTATGTTATCAAAATATAGGTGATTTGTTAATAGGCAAACCGACAAGAGCAAGACTTATGTTTAGGGGTGGTAGGACATAAAATTGATTCTTTCACTCTTTTTACATTGTCACATTATTTCCAGAATAACTGCATTTTGTGAAAAGAAAAGCAAAAAAATAAAGAAATCTATAAAAACTGTTTCTGCAGGATGTTAAGAGAACAGAAAAATCCCACTGCTGAGGAACTGAATCGTTTCCTCTAGCAGTTGATCTTACTCTCTTAGCTAGGCAGACGCGGGTTGACTGAGGCAATGTTAAGACCATGTTGGCATTAATGATGAAGCTCAGGGAGCTGGTCAGGGAGAATATTGCCTGCAGCTTGGGCAAGATTTCCCAGAGGTTTTAGGTTTTACTTGTTCTTTTTTATTTCTCTTTTGGCTTTTTCTCCAAAAAAAATGTCCCTCTTGAAAAAAAAAAAAAAACTAGATGGATTTTCTAACCAGTTCTTCAATATAATTTGCTTTTAAGTGCAATTCAACAACATCAATTTTCTTCACTCAATTTTATTTTCATATTTTCCATTATTTTCTTAAACCTAAGGGAGTGACTTTTCCCAGTTTAGACATTGTTCCTGGCATTTTGACCTTATACCTTAGCCACACCCATCCACCAACTGCAGCCTCACTCCACACCTGGATCAGGAATACCGAGAGAATGCTCCCTGAGGGCACGACTGTGGTTGCCTTGGGCCACATCTCACATATAGAAAGTGCCTCTCTGACAGAAAAGATTTCCATTGCTGAGCTGTTCCATATGAAGCCTTTTGTAGCTCCTTCAGGGGCAATGTCTACCTGGATCCCATAACCAAAATGTAAACTACATTCTCACCCCAACTCCAGATAGATCACTTCTCCCACTGTTTCCCCACCACTCAATTTCAGTCACTGTATATCACCCATTCAGTTGTATGGGTAGAAGGGCAGGTGTTTACACCTGGCCTGGTGTGACAGGCCACCTGGCAACCTTTAAATCACCACTAACCTGCTACTCCTACTGTCTGCCAGAGCCATCTGCCTACAGTCCTCCACCTTCTCCTCTGTAAATGCCCTATGTGAGGAAACAGAAAAGAAATGGCATGAACAAGCTTCCCTCTGATGTTTTCTGTTCAGTGTTGTTCACTCTCCTTTTATTCCTTTCTGTAAAACTTCTTTCCAGGAATACCTCCTCTACTCATGTGTTTCAGCCTGTCTGGTGAGTGGTGGCTAAGAGGAAGGATGATTCAAGTGGAAGTATGGCAAGATTTGGGAAAGAGAATCTCTACTTGTGATCACTACCAGATGTCCAGGAATTATGCCAGGACTGACTGTCACCCAAAAACTAGAGTTTGAAGACTGTTGAAATAAGACTTCTCTCAGGAAGAGAGCTGGAGAGGATGGTTGTTAGTCTGTCTATGTCCAGTTCTTCCTTTCTTGGGTAACAGCGCCCTCATTATTCTTTAGAATATCATCCATTGGTCTTGAATCAGAGCCACTGAGGAGGTGGCTCTCACCAATTGGATGAGCCAGTTTTCTCACTTTGCTTAGCTTGATTCTTGACCTCAGTCATAGTGACATATGGTCTGTTTGATTCAAGATGGCAGTGGAAGAATATCTTCATTCTGGAGGCATGTACCCACCCAGGTGTGTTCTGAAGATGTCGTTTCTTCCATGTTCCTTTTGACTACCAAAAAAGTGAACTATGTACTTTAATCCATTTATTTGGGAGGCCCTACCGGTGGTGCAATGGGTTAGGACACAGCACTGCAAACAAGACCGCAGCTGCTTCAGTGCAAGTTCAATCTCCAGCCCCGGAGGTGACCCACATGGCGTGGCAGACCTCTCCTGTCTTGCCCATTGCTCCCCTCAGCAGTGTACTTCGTCCATCTGCCTGCTCTGTTCCCTACTCTGTCTCTGGCAAAGCCTCTCACCATCCCCGCACCTCTGGCTTGTACCCCAGTTCTGTATTCACAAATAAGTAAATCTTTAAAAAAAAATTAAAATAGCATTCATTTTGAATTAAGTTACTCACAATCAGCTTGTAAACAAATCTAAATCTTATGAAACTTTAAATGAAGATAGGATATGAAAGAGAACTTTGGATGAGGAATCAGAAGACCTGGGCTGTAGTTCCAACTCTGTTATAGACAGTACCAATATCTTTGTTGCCATGTTGCTTCACTTATAATTATAACTTTTCCTACAACTGGGGCTATTCTCAACTGAAGAGGCATATCCAGAACTCTCAGATGAGCTTTTAAAATTATACACACTCACTTGCCTTATTAATTCTTGTCAAAAGTTTTCTCCTTTCTCACCCATGCTATCATTGCCTGGCCATTGAAAATCACCGTGTAGTGAGCCACTATTTCTAGTAGAGGAATGTCAAGTCTGAGTACAAAAATATTCCACTGGGTTAGGATACTGCCCAAGGTCCTTCTATATGGAATATCCTTTTGAGTTAATGAGATACTTTTCAAAAATACAGATGTTTTAGACAGGTTGTAAGAAATAATTAAAACAAAGACAGATGAAGAATAGAAACAGGAATCAAATATCGAAAATTGGAGGAATAATTGTAAAGATGAAGTTCCCTTAAGTACAATCATGAACCTTGTAGCAAAAATATTGATTACTGCTTATGAGATTCCTCACATTATTCAAGTACAGGGTAACTCGATTTTTTAAAAGACCACTTAGTTTTAAAAAATTGCTGCCATTCTAACACAATTAGAAAATTTCCATTGCACATGGCTTATAAATTTGCCATTGTAACTAAAAGAACAGATTTTTGAGACATGTAATTGAAAGTTACTAAAAGTCTAAAAGAATGCATTATCAAAATGGTCAGGATAATTTGTTATTCCTCAAAGAAATATGGGAATGATTAAGAAAGATAATCATTCAAAATACATCAAATATATACTAATGAGCTACAATGAAATACAATTACATACTTAAAATTAAGACACAAAAAGAATATAAAAAATTAAATATTTTAATGAAAGTCAGCATTTCTATTCTGACTTCCTTCAGTGGAGAAATGTTAGGAAGACTATAATCAAAACCAGTTTCTGTTAACCAGCTTTGACTTGATCCTGAGTCCAATCAAATTTTTAAAATAAATACACTTTAATTAAGTCATCAGTTATTTTTTATGTTTTCTTCCCTTTTACACACTCACCCACATATGCTACTATTGTCACCATGGTATTAGGGGCAGCAAAGTTAGTATAATTCTACTTTTGACTCTTAGAAGAACATACTGTTTAATATGATATTCTTTGTTCTGCAAATTGTTTCAGATTGTATGGAATAGATCCATATGCTCGTGATGTTCGCAATTTCTACAAACTACTCACCATATGGCCCTAGTGGAACTTGAAATTCGATTTTGTCCTTGTTGCATCACTGATTGCACAGGCTCCATACAGATAATTATGGGTGTAACTTCATCCCCCTATTACTTTTTGTATGCATTTTATGTTATCAGTGCTTCTTTATATAAGAGGTAGGAAGCATTGGTTCTAAGAAATGAGGTAATTAAAATTGTAAAGCTCATCATGAAGCTAGTTAGTTCCTTCCTCTGGCAGTGAACATCCACTTAAGAACTTCTAAGCATTTCAACAATACTTGCATTGGCAGGAGGACAATGGATTATATAATTTATGATAATAATTACACTATTTAACTGCCTCTGTCTTACCTGAGCAAATTCGTTGTGAGAACTGATACTTTGGTAATACTTTGGCTCACTCTACACTTGAATCTCTGTGATTCCAAGTTTCCTTTACGATTTCATCAAAAGAAAATACAGTATATAATTCTTCAAATAGACAGTAAAGGACCAAACCAGAAACTTGACCATCACCAGAGAATTATATAACATAGGTTCACACATGAGCCACTTAGACTTTGTAACACGCTTCTTGCGTAACAATGAATAATATTTTTTATCCTGTGTTGCCATGTAGTTTTAGAGAAGTGATTGAGTCTTTTCTATCACTGTGTTTATGAATTTTCACATTTATTTTAAGTGGAGTCTAAGAGAAAGGAAGTAACAGGCTAACTTTAATTTTGATGGAAGGCTATAAGGAAGTACAGAGATGTTTATTAAAAAGTTTCAAGGATAATCAATTAAAAATATAGGAGGTTAAAAAAAACAAAGAGAGTAAAGAAATGTATAAGCAGAATGCTAATACAAGATGGCATAAATAAGTTGAAATGTCAGTGATAACAATAAATATAAATGGATCAGTTTTTTAAAAATAAATATCAGATTTGGAATAAAAATAAATGTGTGTTATCCTTGAGAAATATGTTTTAAAAAGAAAGGAATGTTTAAAAATAAGATGATTAAGAAAGATACAGTTTTTAAATGCTAGATAAATGATGTTACTGACAAAGGAAATAATAATTTAAAGATAAACACAGTAAAAGACCCAGAAGTTGCTACACTAAAATTTTAAAAAGCTCTCATCCATATCTTCGAAATATTTAAAGTACAAATTGATAGTATTACAAAATTTTAAAAACCTACAGAACTATAGTTTTTAATTCATCTATTAAAACTAGCAGATGGAGTGGAACATGTATATAATATACTCTAACAGTATTAAAGTTTAGTAATGTTATAGTAATTCAATAAATAATGATAATGTATGTTAATATATATGATATATTATGTTAGGTTTACTATACTATTTTTTTTAAAGATTTATTTATTCATATAGAACTGGGGTACAGGCCAGAGATGCAGAGGGTGAGAGGATTCACCAGAGACAGAGCAGGGAGCAGAACAGGCAGATCTACGAAGTACACTGCTGAGGGGAGCAGCGGGCGGGTCAGGAGAGGTCTGCCACGCCATGTGGTCACCTCCAGGGCAGGCGGGAATCGAACTCATGCGGAAGTGGCTTTAGATTCTCAGTGCTGTGCTTTAACCTGCTGCGCCACCAGGGAGGGCCTATTATACTATTTTTAAGAGGTGAATTAAAATCTATTGCATAGGTTTTACAGTCTACTTGATTGACTTTTTAAAGCATGTGAGAGATTAGAAATTGGTTTTATTAGTTTTAGAAACCTGAAGTAGCACTTCTACATTTAATTGGAACGCCTCTCTTTTCCCTCTATATTCTAATTCCCTTCTTTATAAATCAAAAGATTTCTCTTTATAAATATGTCACATAATCCCGACCAGTATAAAGAATTCTTTAAGATATATGATATTTGGGCCCTCCCTGGTGGCGCAGTGGGTTAAAGCACAGCATTAAGAAGCTAAAGCCACTTCAGCATGAGTTCCATCCTTGCCTGCCCCAGAGGTGACCACATGGCGTGGCAGACCTCTCCGGACCCGCCTGCTGCTCCCCTCAGCAGTGTACTTTGACGATCTGCCTGCTTTGCTCCCTACTCTGTCTCTGGTGAATCCTCTCACCCTCTGCATTTCTGGCTTGTACCCCAGTTCTGTATGAATAAATAAATAAATCTTAAAAAAAAAAGATATATGATATTTGCCAAGTCACCTTCCTCAGAAACTACTAATCCTCAGGAAGCTGACGCCGCCAGGTGGGCACAGAGGGGCTTGAGTCACCATCACCAACTCTATTACCACCATTCTTGCTAAGTGCAATTGACTTTTTCTCAGCTTTACACTCAGTATAAAAACAACACAATTTTGGCATTTTCATCCTACTTTCCCACTGCCCCTTCTAATTAAATCACCTCCCAATCCACCAGTGACCAACAAGTTCACAGCAAGAGGAGTTGCTGTTGTTTTGAACAGCAAAGATTTTGTCTTAAGCATTTGGCTCAATGACTAACTCACTTTTACCTTAAAATTTTTAACCTTCAATATATTTGGTAGGAATGAATGTTTGTCACATATTTTTATGCATAATAAGTTATAGCAGCAGTTTAGTCACTGTTTCTTAGAGTCCATTTTACTAAGTTTACAGGGGAATTCAGGAAGTATAAAGTATAATAAACTGGTTGGTTTCTTTCCATATCCATCTCCAGACCTTCCCCACCTTTCTCGTTTACATTTCTTCTTTTTCTTTTTAAGATCTCCTCTACTCTCTCCATATCCTGCCAGTGACCTACACCAATCATTTTTTAACCACCTGATTTAAGCCTCCTTAATCTCTCCATATTTTATTGCTTTCCTTGCTTGGGAGAAAATAAATTCCATCTAGAAAGAATAGTCATTTCTCAGCTTTGATGATCTAACTGGATGTTTCATTTATTTGGCTTTCTCTGCTAGCATGACATTAATTGGTGAGCTCGTCAATGTGAAATGGCTGTGCTCTCAGAGCATGGATCGAGCGAGTGAAGACAGTGGTACAAAAGCAGGAAGCCCATCACTGGCCCAAACCAAGCACATCTTGGAGACTGTCAACCTGCCACAGCTGCTATCCAACTAAACCCAACAAAACTCTGCCCCCTCCATGCAGAACAAGACATGTTCCTTTAATTCCAGATAACATCTCAGGTAGGGAGAAGCAGAACAGAGAAACAGCTGATGGTGAGCATAGATTTAAAATAATCATACATTTGTCTGAAAGAACTTGCTTGACACTGGAGGAAATTATTAACCCAGGAGAAAAAGAAACAGTAATTGGAAATTTATAGTTTATTTATACCCTCATGCCTAGCTGAGTATGACTTATTCAGATTAATCAATTACAGAGAAAAAAAGCATATATAAGTATATCACTGTAATTACAGTTATATCATAGTGTTACAGGACAGCCCAGAGTGGTCTAGGCCACCTGTCTGTGGGGCCTCACCTGTGCTCAAAATTCAGTTATACTGCAGGCATGCACAAAAGGCCAATAACGGCCTTATTTACAAAAGGGGAAAGGAATAGGAAACGACCCAGGGAAAGAGAGTGGGATACAAAGTAACTGGAATACCTTACCAGCTAGGCTGACTGAAAACACCGAGTCATGTGGTCCGGAAAGCCATTTCCCAAGCAAGAGAGTGAGAGAGATGCGATGGTGTCCTATTTATCCCCAATGTCCCAGAATTCCTGCTAGCTCCGCACTTGGGTCCTTGAATTTCCCTCCCTAGTACTGCTGGGAGTTGTAGTTTCCAATCACTGGAGTAGCGGGTAGAGTCCAGAAAGCTGGAGTAGGGGTGGAGTCCACAAGACTCTGCAGAGTTCCTTTAGGACATCCTTCCCCTTAACAATAGTATGAATAAATAAGCCACTTTATATGTATATATGTATGTAGAAACATAATAGTTATGTATGATATGACCCCTCTACTACATACAAATATAGATAGTAACTCTGCAGTATTTATCTCTCCATCCATTTATCTCATTAGTTATCAACATATAGAGAGCTATAGAGCTATAGGTAGTAGAGGATGTAGTTGAGTTTGTGTGCATTTTTATATGTAAAATTTCAGTCAGAATCTTTCTGTGTCAGCCATTATCTAAATCTTATTTTATAGAGAAAAAGTATGACAATAGGAATGAATATTTCAAAAATTCTCAAGACAGTATGCCAAATTATATATACTTTCTTTAGCTAAACCAACCCATTCCCATAAAACAGCCAAATATTTGGAAATGATGAGAATAAGAAACCTTCATTGTTGTAAAGGCCAGATTTTGGAGGATCTTTGATTCTTCTGAAGCATTAGCTCTGGATAGAAGGCACACTACTACTAGAAAGAAACATGGTATTCATAACCTAGAACTCAGATTGTCTTCTGTCTCAGGTTGTCTTCTGTCTGTCCTGCTAAAAGATAAGATTTTCACTTAAACTGATGGTAATTCACTTAAGTACCATTAAAAGTTACTTCCCCCAATAAGCTTCAAATATGAACATTTATATGACACTTATGAAAAGAGTAGCTTTATCTATAACCAGATCCCATTAAATTATTAATTCTCCATTTAAAAAAAAGTGGGAACTAAAGATTTAAAAAATTATAAAATGAAAAATAATTGTAAATGAATCTTGTAAAGAATATTGCATTGTTACATACTACTTCCAGATGTTTCATTGAATTCATCTATTACTGATATTCTAGGCTTCCAGCAGCAAGTCTCACCCTTTCAGGAAAGAGTCAACACCCTATTAGCTGAAGTTCACAGCAGGCCAAAAGGGACAAAGTGGAGACATTGCTGTTCCCTCCCTGTGTCACTCTGTTCCTACTGTGCAAATCACAGCAAGCTTCTCGCTGGTACCTGTGGTGCACAGCTGTGCTGAGTTAGGCTTGAGCTGATTTCTCCCAGGGCTTGCATCAATATATACAGTTTTAGCCTTTGGCATTACAATCATGCACATCCAGACAATGTTAGAATGTCTTTATTTCTACCATTAACATGGTAGCAAGTGTTATCCAAAATATTTGAATGGATTAATAATTTAATTTCCAGAGTTGGGACAGTACAATGAAAAGCTTAATGATGTAGAGGAAATATAATGCAAAAGTAAATACAACTCTGTATTTTTGAGGGAAACAAACACATAAATACAGATCCTTTTTTTTTTTGCCACTATATGATCAAATCTTTGAAGATAGGGTATTTTTAATTTTTTCTTGGATTTCTCAAGCATAAAATTACTAAAATTAGGAGAGACCAAAAGTTGAAATAGAATTCGATTTTTTATCTTTAAAATAGTGTGACATTTCAGTTTTGAATATACATTTGTATCCTCCTTTTCATCCATTTTAATTGACTTCAGAGACTGAATTTATCCAATATCTGTTTATATCTTCAACTATTTTTGAAATATCTTCAAAATATAAAGGGTGAACTTACTGATGAAAAAGAATTCTATTTTTTTCTTCAGTTTAAGTACATAGTTACTCATTTCATTCTGAGTAATAGCAAACTTTGAAAGGAGAAGCAACTTTTTCTTTTATGTTTGGTGACACCTTTTGCTTTGAATCATGATTCAGGAGTTCAAAGAATTTTTCTTTAGCAGAGCTCCAAATTACTCCTGATGTAGCATCTTTCACCAAATTTCATGATGAACTGACTGTAACAGCTTTAGCTAGCCAGGATCATGTACCTATCCTGCTTGCTCTCCCAGAACACATATAATACTGAGGTATAAAGCCAGTGAGTAAGTAATAAGGCAAATAGAACCTGACATGTAAAATTTGGAGGATGGACAACTAGTGGTAATTTTAAATGGGGTAGAAATTAATTTTTTAATTAATTTATAAATCTACTTTTATTGGTGTTCATTTTAAAACAATGTTTTCTTTCTCCCCTCCCCTAATTTGCTCATGGACCATCGCCACAATCGCCCGAGTTCCTTCTTTCCTCCTTCTGATCTCTCTCCCTTGCAAGATATCTCTGGTTTATAATTGTCTGATTGCTTTTATTTTCACTTTGTTTTGTTTCATTGTGCTTTTTATTATTACTTTCCCGCTATGTCTTATTTTGTTCCCCTATATTCTTTGTATAAGTGAAACTATTCAATATATTTCTTTTTTCTTCTGACTATTCAATATAATCTTTTTCCTCTGACTCATTTTACTAAGCATGATCCCTTCTAGCTCCATCCATGTTGCTGCAAATAGCATGAGTTTATCTTTTTGATTCCATTATACACATATATGTATGTTCCATATATATGCATATATACATATATGCATATATACATATATGTATAATAAATTATACATGTATGGAAATGTGAAGGAGGTGAAGGAGTTAGTCAACTGGACTTCTGGGAACAGAGTGTAACAGGTACAGAGACCTAGCTGCACACCTGAAGAACAGCATGGAGGTCCAGAGTTGGGTGAGTTCTGAGAATTAGTAGATGAAATTATCATAGATGTAACATGAGGGAGGAAATAGGGCCTGAAAGCTCTAGTCTTTACTAGACTTGTTTCTGCTCTCAATGAATTTTTGAGTCAATGAATGAGCTCTAGAGAAGTGACTTTTCTGCTGAAAAATTGTATATAGAAGGACAAGGATGATAAGAGGGAGAGCAGTGAGGACACTATTGATGTAACCTAGGGCAAGTATACAGTAACCTCACTGTCACTTCTTGCTGAAGAGATATCAGGTACAGTTTTTCAGAGTGTACTTTTTCAACATAAAATATGCCTTTTTGTCCTAAGGTTTTGAACACTGATTATCTTTTTTTTTTTTTTTAAAGATTTATTTATTTATTTGTACAGAACTGGGGTACAGGCCAGAGATGCGGAGGGTGAGAGAATTCACCAGAGACCGAGCGGGGAGCAGAACAGGCAGATAGATGAAGTACACTGCTGAGGGGAGCAGCGGGTGGGTCAGGAGAGGTCTGCCACGCCATGTGGTCGCCTCCGGGGCAGGCGGGAATCGAACTCATGCGGAAGTGGCTTTAGCTTCTTAGTGCATGCTTTAACCCGCTGCGCCACCAGGGAGGGCCCACTGATTATCTTTTAATTCCTTGTCCACACTGTTCTTTTATTAGTATATCCCTGAAATTTATTCCCTAGCTGCCTCCTTCATATCTGATCCATTACTCTCTTCTGCTTCACCCCATCTGAAAGATCTCACCTAACCTCTCATTTTCCAAAAATCAAGCCCACTCACTCTTCATGTTGAATGTGTCTGCAATAATTGTTCTCGACTGTTCTACTTGAGTAGCATTCCCTCTTAGGACTTATCCCAGGCACCTATTTTAAGTATTAATTTCCCTCTTAGTCAAATTTCAGAGTTGTCCCTTACACTCAACTTTAAGTGACATTTTGCCTTAAGGATAGGTCAATATTTAGTTTACCCAATCTGAGAGTATCTCTCTTTTTTTTAATTTTATTTATTTGGGGGCCTCCCTGGTGGCACACGGAGTTGAATCAAAGCACTATGAAGCTATTGGCAGTAACAGCCGCACAAGTTCAATCCCTGGCTAGAAAGCTAACTAAAATGGCACAGCAGACCTCTCTTGGCCTACACCCCAGTTCTTGTATGCACATCAATAAATGTTTTTATAAGATTTATTTATTTATGCATACAAGAACTGGGGTACATAGACAGAGTGGAGAGCAGAACATTCAGATCTACTGAAATACACTGATGAGGGGAGCAGTGGATGAGATGGGAGAATTCTGCTGTGCCACTTAGGTCAGCTCCCTGCCAGGATCCAACTCAGGTCACAGTGACTGGTGATAGTTTGATAGCAATGAGACTTTAACCCCTGCACCACCACGGAGCCTGAATCCGAGAGAATCTCTTACCGAATTAATAATTAACTGTGTGATTTTTTGTTTAATGTACCACTTTATCTTTATTTTCTGTTTTTTTTAATTGTTTTTGTTAAAGGCACAATAAGGTTCAGAGTCTGAGCCAATGAATGACACCTGTCCTGCATGAACTCCACCCCCATCTCATGCTAAAGAGATCTCAGGCACACACTATTATAACTCCCAGCAGGCCATGTACCTGACTTTCTGAATGGTGGTGGGAGGAGCTGAAAATTAGGGGTGGAGTTAAGCAGACATTGGTGGCTTATAACTGAACACATGTTAGCTCTAGCTCTTTTTTTGCCTCTGGAAAGACTCATCAAAGGAGACACGTGGAGGAGAGACATGTGAAGATATTGAGAAGGGACCTGGAGAAGATATATGGGTGACAGTCATGTGGGGAGGCTGCTCCTTGCCAGAGACAGTGGAGCTGTTATCTGGACTTGAATTATATTGTGGCCTCTCTACCTTTGTGTGTATGGCCTCTCCATGCACCTGTGAGTGTGTGAAAGAATTGGATCAGGCTCTCCCACATGACGCCTTAACACAATGGCCCACATCTGAGGCAGATTGGACACCTAAGTAGCCCTTGACTGATTGTGTGGCCACAGCCTGATGTGGTCTGGGAGTAGCTTGGAAGTTATATCAAACACCTGCCCAGGAATCCTCCCTGTATATGTGGCCGATAGGTCCCCTCCTGTTCCCCATAAAAGTTGATTACCCTTTGTCTCCACGGAGCCTGCTCCTCCCACTATTGTCACATAATCAATCCTGACTGTTCGTCACTACTAATAAATAGCAAGAGGGCTGCTCACTGACAGCAAAGTCTTGCCTTGCAAACCTGCCCTACTACTCATCCCTCAGCACATCCCTGGTGATCTGCTAGTGCATTCTTCACCACCAGATTACATGCTATATTTTGAAATTTGAATCTCTCCTTCTACCCCAAGCCTTTGGGATCTGCCTTTCTTGTTAGTCCTGTCAGAAGGCCCCTTTGATTTATAGTAAGCATCTGGGCCTCTGTGGTCTCACTTTAGATCAAGCCTGTTTTGCTGGGCATTATCCCTTGAGGGGATGGGTAATATGGAAGCTTTATTTGGAAGCTATTATTTGAGATTCTTTCTTCTTTCCCTTTCTATGCATACCAGTTCTGTTAAGAATTCACACTAAGAAAATGCTTCCTTTGTCTTTGTGAACATGGTTGGCCAAATCCTTTCTAGAGTATGTTCTTCAAAGTTTAGGGTCGCTGGAAACTCCTCAGTCATACTCAGTATTTCTTTCATTGTTTTCTTTTTATCGTTTGCCTTTTTGCATTGACAGGTCTTTTTTGCCACATGAAATTATTTATCTTTCTTGAAATCCTTTGCCTTTACCCCATTCTTTAGCTCAGAATAAAAATCCTGTTTGCCTTATTTAGTCTAGAATTTATAGACATTTGAATTGTCCACATATAAAAAAATTATATTTCCCCTTTTTCCTACTAACCTGTCTGATATTAATTTGTTTCTTTGACCAGCTGGGGAAGAGTCCAGAAGGGTAGCCTTTTCCTTCTCAAAATTACAAGATATTTATTTAAGCTCGTATTTTTATACCTAAAATTAATCGTGATTTAAATTACTATCCATACCTTTCTCCCTTTCATATATCATTTTTCCTTTAGTTTTTGATTTCAAATTTGCATGATCTACTTTTCCATGATTAGATACTTAACTTTCACCTGTATCCTTGAGGCTGCCCCTCACTAAATCCTTCTTACCCATACCAAACTATTTTTTTCCATGATAAGCCCTTCCATCCCTTTGAGCTTTTAATTTATCATTTTTGAATAACATTAAACATCCAGATGGATATCTAACACTTCAATTCACATTAACTATTCTTCATGGTAGAATCATAACAATTTTTAGAAAAGGATATGATTATGCATATCACAGAGAAATATATAATTCTTCTCAATTAGCATTTATAATGTATACACACTTTCACACATACATCTTATTATGTATATTTGGGCTTTAAGAAAAAGAGTATTCTTTCAGCCTTAACAGCCAGATGGCTCTACATGTTGTTTTGTAAATAAGGTGGACTAGAGGGATGAGCTACTTCAGAAGACCTTAACATTTGCATCCAACACAGACACTTTATCTTGTTTGCACACTAAGAACCTCAAGAACCATTCTGAAGATTACAGAGACAGAAACTAGATATTTTTGCTTCAGTAATTTCTTTCATTAAACTAGAGCGTTACCTAGATGCTAATGCTAAAACATTATCCTTAGGCAAGTATTTCTTTCAAAAGAAACTGGGTTTCTATCAAGTACCAAGGAACTCAAAACCAACAGAAACAACTGAATTTTCCCTTAACAAATGTGTCCAAAGTATTTTAAATCTGTACATTGTCAGGTTATTTACAAATATCCTCTACACAAAAACTAACTTGTTGAACTTTGATAGTACTGCTATTTTTCAAAAGACCAATAATGTAGGGGAAAAAAACAGAATTTTACCCCAGCCCTTTTCTGTTTTAATTATGTTGTTTTCATTTCCCAGAATGTTCACCTTATCTTTCAAATCTAAACTAGCCACTAGCTATCACATCACGCCTTATCTTAGTTCTTAGGAACACATTCACCACCATCTTTTATACTTTGTATCTGTCCATCAGTGGATTTATTTAGCTTTCTAATCACTGCTTCCCTCTTGAAAGCACACATCTCTTTTTTACAGTATTTGCTTCCATATATCCAGCCTTTAGAATAAAGATTGGTGTGTGCAGTAGGTGCTTACTGTATATTTCTCAGAAGATATAGAATATTGTAATAGTCTAAAATAATGACCACACTTTAATATAATCAAAACCTAGAAAAAATAAAAGATTAGGTCAAATATCATAGGTTTTATAACATTTTATTATACATTTGCAGAACTTAGAATTATTCACTCATCTTAAGTATCTTTAATAAGGCAAAAAAAAATTAATTAGTTAAATATATTTTAAAGAACAGGGGCCCTCCCTGGTGGTGCAGGGGGTTAAAGCACAGCACTAAGAAGCTAAAGCCACTTCAGTATGAGTTCAATCCCTGCCCTGGAGGTGACCCACATGGCACAGCAGACTTCTACTTACCGTCCACTGCTCCCCTCAGCAGTGTACTTCGTCAATCTGCTTGTTCTGCTCCCCACTCTGTCTCTGGTGAATCCTCTCACTGCCTCTGCACCTCTGGCCTGTATCCCAGTTCTCTATGTAAAAATAAAAAATAAATCTTAAAAAAAAAATGGTGCATGCAAAACTTTGTGGAAAAATGAGTGTCTACTATAGAAATTATTGGTGGCCTTCTGTTATCAGTAATTTCCTATTTTGTAAAATAGGTAAGTAACCATACTTTTTTCTTATAAAAGACTTAATCAGAAATTATTTTTAAGTAAACACATATATGACTAACATTTTGATGACTCACCTTGATGTCAAATGTCAATTATGCAAAAATGTATAGATGTAAGAAAATTTAAAAGCTTAATCAAAAAAAAAAAAAAAACACTCCAGCTACAGCTGCTTCTATGTGAATTCATCTCCAGCCCTGGAAGTGACCCACATGGCACAGCAGACCTCTCCTGTCTTGCCCACTACTCCCTTAAAAGTGTATTTCAGTACATCTGCCTGTTCTGCTCCCCACTCTGTTTCTGGTGAATCCTCTCACCACCCCTGCACCTCTGTCCTGTATCCCAATTCTGCACACATAAATAAATAAATAAATCTCATGACACTGTAAGCTGGAGAACTAACAGGAATTTGCTCTCTCTGGCATCATATACCACTGTTTGTAAACTGTTGTTTTATTTACTTTACCCCCATTTTTATTATTATTCTGGTAAATCCTGTTCCTGTTCCTTAATATTTACTATGCATGAGAATAAAAGTTTGGGGTACAGTAAAACTGGCCAAAAAGTAGTTGGGAAGAAAAGAAAGACTGTTAATACTACACATAATTCACTAGTTCAATGAAATAATATAAACCAGTAGCTACCTAAGTAGAAGAATATCATTAAAATTCTAAAACTGAAAGTAGACTTGGTCAAAAAAGGAAAATGTCAGTCAGAATTTAATCAAATTTAAGAGGAAAAAACACAATTAACCTTGAAATAAAGTTTGAATTACATGCTTACTTAATGATAATTCATCTTAGAACATTTTTGATGAATCACTAATTTAAATGTAATGACCCTTGATCCATTAATTAAAAGTATTTTTAGAGTTTAGATTGACTCACAGAACAAAATCTAATTGTATGTTATTTTCAAGAGGCACACCATTTTGAAGTGTCAGATTATTTTAATTCAATGTAAGCAGCCTTTTAGTAAAATGTCTGATTTTTAGTAAACAATCACAAATGTTGTTTTTGATATAAAATCATAATAACATGGTACCCACAAAACAAAATCTACAGGTAGACTCTAAGCCAACTTCCTTTTTTCCCAGCAGTAGCTGAGATACTTGGCTTTTGACAAATTGGTTATTTGGTTTAGTTCAATAAGAAAATAGAAACACAGTAATGATAGAGGCTAAATATTGAAACTTAATGATGTTTGCTTTTTTCCCAAAGAGACATAACCCAGCAGTAACTCCTCCCCCGTTTTTTCAGAACATTGTCTTAGTGATTCAACTCATAGTTAGTATGAGACTTCCTACAAATAAAGGGCATGAAATCTACAAAGAAAAACTATGGGTCTCATTAAAATGAGTAGTGCAAAATGTAAGTGGATGATTCAGGTAGCTATTTCATGCCCTCTTATGTTGTGATATTTTGTTATATGTAGGTGGCCTCACAGGCTCTGCATTGCATCTCAGGAGTGAGATAGGGTGGCTGATGATGATCATGAGCACCTTCGTCAGGGATATGGGGGCTTAGAGACTATTTATATTCATTGGGATTAAGCTGCTGGCACAAACAGACACCCACTACATTTTTTAAAGCATTTAAATCAAGTGATTTGACAAAACTCAGCATAAAGCTTCAGGTGGTAGAGGTATTTCAGTAATGAAAAACCATAGAAAAAAATAATTAGCATACTCTTTCTTGACAGCTAATTTTCACTGGGCCATGTGTTGTCTATTTTGGTACAACCAGATGCCCCCTTCAATGTCATCTTATTTTTGTTTATATAGCAAAGTTATTTCTGAAGTTGACAGAGGTCTGTCAATTTGCTCTAATTTTGTTAGGAGAAAATCAGTCTGTATCATGTGATAGTATCTTCACTGTTTATCCAAGTGTCTCACTTTGTAAGGTGAGTTGGTCTAACATCAAAATTGTGAATAGAAAGCTCCCCCATCCGCCCATGAGGGAAAAGCTTTGCATAACCCATTGGCTAATTAAAACTTGATCAGATTTATTCAGTTTGGTAAAGCAATTGCAATGAATGAAGCTTTTCTAGAGGCACTTGCAAAATAGTGTTTTTCCTAAATGTCAGATTCTCTGTGTACTGTTGCCAAAACAGTCAGGCAACTCTGATAATCAAATTTCCACTAAACTTTGATATTGCAATATGGTATTTGTAGCATATTTACAAGTAGTTGCTATTTGTATCATAGTCATAACATGTTTGTTACAAATAATGGTCACATGTTATTTGAAGCTCTGTTAATGCAATGAAACAAGAAATTTGTTTTTATTATTTTAATAATTAGGTATACCATAATGGGTATATGAACAAAGTCAGTGAAAATGCATAAGGGCATTTGATTCCATAGTCATAAGGAAAATGAAAAATAAAACTGAAGCAAACAGTATTATACAGGGTCAAAATGGCTAAAAGTAAAAGATAACACAGGTGTTTAAGACAATATAGAGGGCTCTCCCTGGTGGCACAACGAGTTAAAGCATTGATATATGAAGCTTTCTGAAGCCACTGCAGCACAAGTTTGATCCCCAGCTAGGGAGTTGACGTACATTACATGGCAGACCTCTTTTGACCAGCCTGCTGCTCCCCTCAGCAATGTACTTCCTTGATCTGCCTATTCTGCTCCCCACTCTGTCTCTGGTGAATACTTTCACCACCCCTACACCTCTGGCCTGTACCCCAGTTCTATGTGCATAAATAAATAAATAAATCTTTAAGAAGAAAACATTGAAATGCTGGAATCACTGGTGGGTACATAAGTCGAAGATACACACAACCTATTAACACAGAACACCATTTCCAGTCATTTACCCAGCAGAAATGTACACATAAACACACACACACACACACATTCCCAAAACCAAACATTCATATAAGAATGCTCAGAGCTGTTATTTCTAACTCTTTTGGGAAATTCTGATCCTGGGTAGCTTTGCTGCACGTACACAATAGGCAGCAGTCTTACTATTCCCAGGAGGACACTCTATCCTTTGTCTTATAAACTCTAGGTACCTTGTTCTACCTGAAATCTCATTTCCATCTCATCAAGCACCACATCCTCCCTTTCCTGAGCTGCCAAAATCTGTCTTGATTCCCCCTCCCTGCAACATGACCTGGAAAATCTCATGACACTGTAAGCTGGAGAACTAACAGGAATTTGCTCTTTCTGGCATCATATACCACTGTTTGTAAACTGTTGTTTTATTTACTTTACCCCCATTTTTATTATTATTCTTGTAAATCCTGTTCCTGTTCCTTAATATTGTTAGGGAGATGGCCCTCCCTGGTGGCACAGTGGGTTAAAGCACAGCACAGAAGCTAAAGCCACTTCCGTATGAGTTTGATTCCCGCCTGCCCTGGAGGTGACCTACATGGCGCGGCAGACCTGTCCTGACCTGCCCACTGCTCCCCTCAGCAGTGTATTTCATCGATCTACCTGTTCTGCTCCCCACTCTGTCTCTGGTGAAGCCTCTTGCTGCCCCTGAGCCTCTGGCCTGTGCCCCAGCTCTGTATGCACAAATAAATAAATCTTTAAAATAAATAAATAAAACACTAGAAGGTTCAGGAACATAAATTCTGCCTGAGCTGTTGCTTCTGAACCTTCCCACACCATCAACCTGCATCCCCATACAATTTCTG
>NW_004567102.1:76972229-76987589 GCF_000260355.1 Condylura cristata
ATATATATATATATATATATATATATATATATTGTCAGGGAGGTAAATTCCATAGGAATACCCATGTTTCTGTTTTGTTTTCTTTTGTTTAACCTGAAAGAAAGCAGAGCGGCAGCTAATGGCTCTTCAGCTTTGGGTTCTGGCAGAATTGGGTTTTTCTAGAATCAGTGAAGTGAGCTTGACAGTAAGAAAAACAACTGACAGTATTTACTGTCATTGACAAAATTCAAGCTCTCAAGTAAAATTTAGAACTTTTGAAAATGTGTATCTGCCACTGTCAGCTTGACATGTCTCAATACAGAAATAGTTCTTTAGTGAAATTAGTGGTGATCTTCACACATGTGATTTCAGACTGAAATGTGTCAACATAGAAAAGCTACTACACTGGACTACTCATTTCCAAAAATTAGCGATATATCATCAATGGCTAAGTAATTGTGTTACAAAATCATGTATGGTCAAAGCATCCACTTTGAGTACAAAATAGACCATTCAATCTTAAAATAATATCACTAATAAGATTTCAGATTCTGCACTACAGCTTAGATTTAAGGAGCTTTTCTGAGTTTTAGAGTAGCTCAAAGGTGGATTTTGGAATATGCACTTTTATTTGAAGTCTACTGTAATATGCCTTCCTTTTCCAAGTATACATTTCTGTATGACAAGATTTTATTCATATTCTTTATAAAAATAAACTTCAACAGATTGAATTCAGGAACAGGTATGCAAATCGAGGTATATTCTGGATAGATTTTCAAAATGTAAATGAATGTAACTCTTCTCAATAAAATTTCATTTCAGAAAATAAAAGTTATAAAAATAAGTTAACAGGTTTTGGGTTCATTACTGTTAATTTTACATGAATTGAGAATTTTAAATTTTTCTGAATTTTAATTTTAATATAGTAAATATTAATACAAATCACAGCATAATAAAAGCCTTTGATCTTCAATCACTTTTAGTGACACAAAGGACTCCTGAGACTCCAGTCTGGACAATGTCTTGACAACCCCCTTCCTTATTGTTTTCTCATTTGAAACTTCTCTTATTACCCTTCTCTTGCTGTGCCAGTCCAGCCCTCAGTTCTCCTCAACTCTGCCTATCGTATTAACATCCTGGTTCGAGTGAGGGGCCTGCCCTGATGCTGCTAGGTGGTGACAGTCTATATCCCATTCTCCAAATGCAGGCTGCTGATGCCAGAACGACCATCTGAATTTTGGCTTTAGATAGTGGGTGTCAGGACTCCCAAGTATTTTGTTTATTATAAGAAGCAGCTAACAGACGATAACCCTCTATTATTTTGATTACTTTTCAGTCTTGTATTTTGAAATGCCATTTACTTGTCCAGCAAGCTCACAATCTCTGCCCACCCCACTCTTCCAGGATCAAGCAGTTTCTTTAGAAATACTAGTTTCACTTCCATTTCTTGTCATAAGGCAGTACACACTCATGCTTCATGCACTCCATCCTGACAGTTTTTTATTCAGCCAGACACCCACACAGAGACTGAAACCTTCAGTTTGGTTATGGGTAGGGAGACGAGCCTGAGGTATCCACCACTGTAGGTACCAGACCACATTCTAGAATATGCTCATTTGGACATGAGGAAAAACTACAAAACAAGTTAAAAAAAAATGTGTAACCCTCTAAGAGAAAGAGTATTTCTTTAACGAGTCACCTAAATAGTCAATTTTATTACTTTAACTTTCCAGAATCCAAACACTTTCTCTAAAGATTACCCCCAACTCTGTGTAGGTCTAGCATATTAAGTACCATCATGAAATATTAATGCAAAACCGGTAATTAGTTTTTATTCCCCATTCAGTGGCCTTTTAACCAACAATCAAATGATCAAACACTGATTACAATATACTCTCTCTGCTCACCAACCCCCTCAATTCATCAGCTTAAGAGAACGTGCATTTAAATTCCATTTCTGTTACTTGATCAGCTATGCTCTCTTTTAATGTGGAATCTAAGTCTGTTTAGAAGACTAGAATATGTTTGTGCCCCTAAAGAAATATCCCACCTAATTTGAGAAGTTAAGTAAAACTCATAAGCAATGAATGGGTATGTCCTCATGCAGAAATCTTAGTCTTTGCATCTGATTGATGGGTGTGAAGGCTTCTTGCAGGGATTTGAATGTGCTACCCTCAGTGGATCAAGGTTGGAGAAAGCATGTGAGGACATGGCAGCCAGAAGGCTTTTGTATTCAAGGGATACTTTTAAAAAGCAAAACCACAGGGCCCTCCCTGGTAGCACAGCAGGTTAAAGTACAACACTAAGAGGCTTAGGCCACTTCCGCATGAGTTCAATCCCAACCTGCCCGGGAGGTGACCCACATGGCATGGCAGACCTCTCCTGACCCGCCCACTGCTCCCCTCAGCAGTGTTCTTCGTTGATCTGCCTGTTCTGCTCCCCCTCTGTCTCTGGTGAATCCTCTCACCCTCCGCATCTCTGGCCTGTACCCCAGTTCTGTATGAATAAATAAATAAACCTTTAAAAAAAAAAAAAAGCAAAACCACAAATGTGCCTAATAAAGCACAGCAATCCAGAAGAAAACCAATGAACAAAATATCAATGACAGGATTAAAGGACAGACATGACCTCTTCTGCTCTAAATTAAGTCCATTCACATACGACTTTACAATACAACTTAATGATTTAGCCATAACCCAAAACTCGAATGCCATATGTACTGTGAGGGATCATAGGGAAAAGGTCTGTCAGTTAGTCAGATAAGTAAGGTCTCTGAAACAGAGAACATAAAAATAAGTAATAGCAAAAGTAAGTTCTATTTTTTCAACTCTCAGCAAAATATTGCATTCGAGTACTGGTGAGTACAAGTAAACACATCAGGTCCTGTGTAGCTGGGGTGGAGCTTTTGAAGGGCAAAATTTTCAAGGACAAACAGAAACTCAGCTGTGGAAAACTACCCACAAAGCTTTGCTTTAGAGTCAGGATCTGGGTGCAGGAAGGTTCTGGGGCTTGATCTTCCATCCATCACTGTACTCAGAAGTACCTGACCAGGAGCCAAGCTGCCTGGGTTCAAATTCCAGCTTGACCCCTTGCCAACTGTGAGAACATGGGTAAGTTCTTTAATTTCTTCTTTCCTCAATTCCCTCTCAGAAAAGGGCTTGAAACTAATACGTATTCAGTGCACATTAACTATATGAAAGTACCAACAAATGAATGCATGCTGCTCTATTACTTCATAAACTTTTCATTTATTAATAAAACTATGTCACAAGGCTTCTTGTCTTATACTTTAATATTTCAGGGTTGCCAAAAAGGGGAAAAGAGAACATGCCAGGCTGTGTATGGTACTTGCAGGGGGTGTATGGCTGGTTGGGCAAGGAGCAGGGTATAAAACCCAGGACAACAAATATGTCATTTCCTCAGCATGAAGTCAAATGAGAAATTTACAAATTTTTAATGGTATAAAAAATGTTATACATATGAGTATTTTTCCAGGAAGAAGTTTCTAAATTTCATGAACTCTCAAAAGATTAGCTATTTCTAGTTGTATCGCCCATGAGCATTTTTAAATCTTTTTTAAAAAGATTTATTTTTATTTATTTATGCACACAAGAACTGGGGGTAGGCCAGAAGTGCAGGCAGGTGAGAAGATTCACCAGAGACAGAGTGGGGAGCAGAACAGGCAGATCAAGGAAGTGCACTGCTGAGGGGAGCAGCAGGCAAGACAGGAGAGATCTGCTGCACCATGTGGGCCAGTTCCCTGGTTGGGATATTGAACTCATGCTGTGATGGTTGCAGACAGCTTCATAGTGCTGAGACTTTAAACCCTGTGTCACCAGGGAGGGCCCCAATATGGAATATTTTATCTTACACCTACCTACAGTGACTAGTTAAAAGTAATGGATGTTACTCAAAACTTAAAATGTAATGTGGCTGACAAATCTCCTATGACCCCATAGGTGTCTGCTGGAATCCTGTAGTAGGAATGACAGTCCACGAGATGAACGCAGGAGCTTGCATCCCACAAGGCATCTTACCTGTCCCCTCACCAGCAATTATACAGAGCCAGCTGGCTCCTTAAAGCCCAGGTGATTTTTGCTTCCAAATCCTTACACTTGCCTTTTTGAGCAAATGACAATACCTTAGAAAAGATGATCTTTACTCATCTTTAAATTATTGTGACTTTTGTCATTTAAAAGTTCATAAATTTTACATGAGGAATTATAACTTTCTCTTTGTAATTTTTAATTTTAGAATCTTTAAGAAAACTTTACGACCCAAATTATTAATGAATATTCACTTTATTTCCTTAAGTAAGTTTATATTTCTGTTAGTTGGTACCTCTCAAGAACATTTTTTTGAGGGTGTGAGGTAGGACAATTTGTTAGTTACTTGGCCATGACAATTTCCTAAAGCCCCCATTTCCCCGCCAATTTCTCCAACAGGCAGCATGTTACTGCCTTTGGCATACATTAAATTCCCCCACGTAGTGGGTTTTTGTCCTGAGCTCTCCTTCCTGCATAATCACGCCGTCTGTCCCTGAACAATCACTAACACAGGTTTAGCTACTATAGCTTTACACGAGGTGTGTTTATCTGATAAAAACAATGCTTCTTTTAGCCCTTTTCCCAATATATTATTCGGTATTATTACATTTCATTTCCTCAGCATGAAGTCAAATGAGAAATTTACAAATTTTTAATGGTATATAAAATATTATACATATGAGTATTTTTCCAGGAAGAAGTTTCTAAAAACAATAAACAATGCTTCTTTTCGCCCTTTTCCCAATATATTATTCGCTATTATTACATTTTTTTCCCTCCACTTAAACCTTGAACTAAAACTGTCAACCTCCATAAATTGTAATTTTAAGATTTAATAGGGAGTTTCATTAAATTTATAGATTAATTTGGGAACAGTTCACATCTTTAAAAGGTTAAGTATTCTCTTCTAGCTACATGCTGTGCTCCTGCATTTATTTAAAGTAGTTTATGTATGCCTATGATGGTGTTATATTGTTTTTCATCAGGGTCTTTCAGACCTCTGGTTAGATTTAGTTCTCATAAAATTTTGGTTTCCATTGCTATGTCTTCAGGATATTTTTATGATGTGTTCTAATTTGTTATTTCCCTTTATCAAAAAGTTATTAAATACTGAATGTTCTATATAAGTCCCTTATTAATTTTAATAGTTTATAGATTGACTTCACTGGATTTTCAAGGTAGATGATCACATAAAAATGATAGCTGTATTTAACTGGTGTATACAGTTTGTCCTTTTTATATTTAGTCTTTATGAAACAACTTTTAATAGTAATAATGAGAATACATGCTTATCATATTCTTTCTGACTACATAATGACTAATCACAAATCAATAAGACATGCTACTTCAATTCTTCCAAACTCCTCTCCCCTATTTTATTCAGGTGATATTGCCGTAACTGAAAAAATACCCACAATATATAATACTATATAGGTAGTCTGTAATATTTCAAGTCATTTCCATCATTGCATATTGTAAATTCTTCATAAAAGCCACCAAGGCTAAAATATGGTATATTTAATTAATTTTTATTAACTTGCCAACTGAAATTACGATCATGTAATTCTGGCATCTACTTATTATCTTTAATTCTATATTATATTTTATATCGTATTAACATTTAAAATAGGCATATGTAATAAAGATATACATTATTACCATGATTGTAAAATAATTGCTGTGAAACTATACTCAAGAGTTTTTATGTCTGGAGGTTTTATACAAATGAATTCATGCTACATGTAGTCCTGGACATTTTGCCATTTTCTTCTGTAGCATAGGGGGGACAATTCATTTTTGTTGTTGCTAATATTGCAACCCCATCCTGTGTTGTTTAATATTCCATTGTGTAAATATGCAACACATTATTTTGATTTATGACACTTTGAGTTGCTTCTATATTTTTGCAGTTATTAATGTTATACATATGATTGTTCATATGTGTAAATGCTTATTCTAAGAATAGCTTAAGAAATAAAATGTACAATGCATAGATATTATGAATATACAAGTCTTCATAGTACTTACTTTTTAGTACTTACTATAGATTTTTTTTGAGATACCCTTCATGCTAACAGGAAATTCTCTTTTATTTGTAGTAATATCTTGCATGAACAGTTGTTGAATTATTTTAAAGATTTATTTATTTATACATATAAGAACTGGGGTGTAGGCCAGAAGTGTGGAGGCTGAGAGGATTCACCAGAGATAGAGTATGGAGCAGAACAGACAGATCTACTGAAATATACTGCTGAGGAGAGCAGTGGGGGAGACAGGAGAGGTCTGCTACACATGTGTGTCAGCTCTCTGGCTGGGGATTTAAGTTATGCTGTGTGTCTGAGGATAGCTTCATAGTGCTTGCTCCTCCAGGGAGGCCTTCATCTTATTTTGTAAGGGGAACTATAAACACCTAATTGACAGGTGTTTGAGTGTACATTTATATTTTTCTTCTGAAAAAAATGAGTACAAAATTTATAAATGACAATTCAGGCCAACTGATTTCAAGCACCACTATTACCTGCAGTCATTATCATAATAGTGAATGCTATTATTAGTTAACAGACTATCATTCAGCAATTTTCCCCAGCTTTAACTCTGAGGTCTACAAAAGAAATCATTGTGGAATATAATAGTCTGCAGTGAAGTTAAAAAATGGCTCCTAACTGGTGAACATAATAATGATCAGTGTTAATGCTTGAAAAGATGACAATTTTTGAAATTCAGTACACTCTGCTTTTCTGCTTTTTCATTACAGTGTACCAGTCACAATATAGACTGTTAAAAGTAGTAGTGATTCTGGTCCACAATACCAGTACCGAGAGTCTCCATTTCCCCCTATTTATTTAAATAAAGCAACTGCTGCTAGTATAAAAATTAATCCATATCACCTTTTTTGGACAAAATGAGAAAGTCTGGCTCATGAGTAAACATAATCCTGGAAAACTCATATGCACTTGGAGAGAAGTCTGCATAAGAAGAAACAACTTTCAGAAATTAGAAACAGAAGCCAAATGATAAACACAAAAAGAACCCATTTTCTTTATGAATTGTTTTGTTTTAGATCACCATTAATATCTGCAGTCAGCATTCAGGTCCCCGTTTATCACTGTCCCTACTATTTGCTTCCTTACATTAGTTATGACTTAAGTTAGAGCTTCCCGTTCATTATTTCTCTGTGATGTAAAGAATAACTTTAAGGGCTAGTGTAAAAGCATGAGGTCAAATGGGTGCCTTAAAAATGCACGCACAGGTCCATAAGGAATAAAACTGTGTTTTGTCTAGGCACATGCTTGACGATCTGTCATCTTCTTGCCTAACCAAAGCCTCATCACTGTCTTTGTTATATATTACTGGAGTGCTGGCACAACAGTGTCTCAACCAGAAAAAATGGGAAACAAAAACTCATCATTCCCTGCCCCCCTTTTTACACCAAAGCTTTTGTCTCTTTGCATGGAATAGTCATTATTTAAGCCTGTCTCCTAAAGTGGAAAGTAGCTTTAAAGGCCATCAGTTAAGCTACTCCCCTGTGAGGACCCTTGCTGCAGCAGGTAAGTCAAGCTTGTAGGTTGTCGACATCCAGCATTAGGAAGTCTCAATGCACATTGTAGCTCACTCAGCCTTTAATCACCTACAATTGAGTGTTTCTACACCCTTCTTAAACAAAGATAGCTCCCTCTTAAAACAAGAATGGCAACTTAAAGGTGTTTTCTTTTATGTCTCCCACTTTTGAAGTTGGAATTAAGAAAGTGAGAGAGTTAACAATTGACCAACTTCCTGAAGATTGAACATAACTGGTCATTATATTTACTCTTTCTTGTGCCTGAAAGTTATGACAAAGAAAGGAACCTCATACTGTTAAACAAATGACTCATCCAGGCATAAAATTTCTTGCTTTTTACCTACCTTTGGAGGTAAATTTGGGTCAGAACTCCAGAGGAAAATGAACAATAAATGAGAAGGTCGAGCTGTCATGGCTAACAGGGTGCCTGAGTACATATCTCCACACCAGAGTCCTGAAAACACTAGTTTCTTGATAAGTTATCTGTCTTGGACCTAACTGTACCTGTCTATAGCTTTCTAGTTAACTCCACACTCAAATGTCTCATCGCTAGTTAGGGATAACCTCTATTCGTTAGAGAATGGCTTTGTAGAAACTACCTTAACTGCAATAGTTGACTTGGGTGTCTCAAAAACGGTTCAAGATGATAGAGTCAAGAAGTTACACCAATAACATACCTTCTAATATCATATCTTCTAAGGAAAAGATTCTCTTATAACGAAATTATAAAAAATAAATTTATCATGTTGACTGCCATTTCACATATTACTTCAACTTTAAGATGAATAAGTTTGATTTCTTTGGAAATTATCCAAAGTATAACATCGGTGATCAGAAACATGGTTTCTGAAAATAGACTAACTGGGACCAGTCAATGGGTTTTTTTGCTGTCCTCTGTAATTATTCAGGATACAAATGACTGTGTTTAGGTAAAAAATGCTGAATCCTGCAAAATATATAACCAGAGATTAATGCAGCTTGAAAGTCACAATATATTGACTTCTATCAAAGTTTCTGAAGGTATTTTCATAATTTTACACATTTTTCTAAATGTTTTATAAGCTTTAGTCTTCATGAAAATTAGATATACCTCTATATCTAGTATTGAGTGACTAGGTGTTCAGGGAAAATAAAATAATAAATGTCCATGCTCATCATCCTCAAAACAAGAACAACCTGGGTTTAAGAAACTAAATATGTGAATACAAAATGTATTTACCACTTCCCTCCCTGGTGGCACAACGGGTTAGAGCGCAGCACTGCAAACTAGCTGCAGCTACATCAGTGCCAGTTCAATCCCCAGCCCGGGAGGTGATCCACATGGTGTGGCAGACCTCGCCTGACCTGCCAGCTGCTCCCCTCAGTAGTGTACTTCCTTGATCTGCCTGTTCTGCTCCCCGCTCTGTCACTGGTGACTCTTCTCACCACCCCTGTATCTCTGGCCTGTACCCCAGTTCTGTATGCACCAATAAATAAATCTTTAAAAAATAATGCATTTACCATATCCATGTAACATTATTTGAATCACTAAATCTTAGGTTATATGAAAAGTTAAAGAAGCTTTTATTTAACTCCAAATTAATGTTTGGATTCTCTTTACAGAATTCATAAGAGCTGGTTGTCTATATTCTGCATAAATATACCCAGTGGGGAAAAATACAAGACTGTCAAAATTCTTATACCAATAATTTATATTTGAACTATATAATATAAGCTTTTGGGTTTTATTTTTATTTATTGTTTGCTTTTTTTTTTTTTTTGGTATTCAGATAAAGGTGGTGATAAGAAATAAAACAACTCCTGGCCTTGAAGAGTGAGGTGTAGGTTAGAAATTCCTTTGAAGGTGCTAACTTGGGGATCAAAGCCAATGGAGCAAAGGGGTTCCCAACACGTAGCACAGCAGAAACAAGATGTTTGCCTGGAATATGACCTTAAGATACTATTCATGTTACAAAAAAAAAAAAAAAAAATGAGGAGCCTGAAGAGATAACCAGAGAGAAGTGAGGAGGAAACCAGGAAAAAAATAATGTCATGAGAAACAAAAAATAAAAGGAGCTTTCTAAGGAAGAAGTGAGTAACATCAACTGTTGAGAGATTATTGTAAAGCCTATTCTGATGATTCTGAAGCAGACTTGGGACCCATGTTTCACTAGAAATGTGAGAGGAAACTGAGTAGAAGTGAGTTGTAAGTCAAGAGAGTACAGGAAGTGTCCGCAGGAAGGGAAAGGAAGTGTGGGCCTTTGGCCCCGGCTGGCAGGAAGGTTGAGATATAGCATCCAGGAGGCATAAAGCAGGAAAGACATGGGCAGAAGTGAGTGTATGTATATTAAATGTTGAAATTATGCAGGAAGAAGGTGATGGACAAAGAACAAAGAAGGGAAGAGGATCAGAGCATAGAAATCGAGCTTAACCTTTAACAACTAAAGGGCTGTTTCCAACCCCAGGATTAGAGAAAATGATGGGAGGAGATAACTAAAAGTTCATTGGTTTGGGGCCAAGAACCCGAAATATGTATATCTGTAGGCTCCAAGTGTCTAAACTTCTACTGACATGTGGACCATGGCAGCAACTGCCATAAGTGCTTGTGGCTCCAAACACATCATCATAAACAAGTTGCCCCAGATGTAAGTTAAGTAAGGTAAAGACTGCCAGCTCTAGCAGGCTGGGGAGGCAGTGTGTCCCACAGGGATTTCTACCGAGGTACTAAGAGGATGTGCTCAGGATACTCATCTCCAAATGCTATCTTCTAAATATCTTTAAAATCAGTAAATATCTCTTTGCTCCCACTGCTAAGACCCAGCTCACACTGCAGTCTATACTGCCACAGAAAACTGCAGAATGTGGCTAACTTGGTCTCTTCCACATACTTTTAATACATCCTGCTGATCATTTACATGACAGTCAGACTTATTTTTTAGAAGTATAAATCTGATTTTTTTTTTCCAAATAAAATACTCACATTGTGCTTAGAAAGGAGGGATGGGGGTAGACACAACTTGCAATGCTTTTCTCAGTCTTATCCTGTCCTTCCTCATTCCCATCTCACTGCAGCCTTCCCTGTGCCCCTGTCAGGTTGGTCTTCTGCAGGCTCACCAAACATACTTTTTCTAGCTCCTGTATTCCCTTTACCAGATCTACCCTAGGAAGGCTGTATGTTATGCAGACTCGTCCCAAAATTCATTTCTTGCAAGGATTCTTCTTAGAACTTCCACTACATACTCTTATAATCCTTATGCTTTCTTTTTTTTTTTTTAAGATTTATTTATTTGTGCATACAGAACTGGGGTACAGGCCAGAGGCTCAGGGGTGGTAAGAGGCTTCACCAGAGACAGAGTGGGAAGCAGAGCAGGCAGATCGACGAAGTACACTGCTGAGGGGAGCAGCGGGCAGGTCAGGAGAGGTCTGCCATGCCATGTGGTCACCTCCAGGGCAGGCGGGAATCGAACTCAATGCGGAAGCGGCTTCAGATTCTCAGTGTTGTGCTTTAACCCGCTGCGCCACCAGGGAGGGCCATAAACCTTATGTTTTCAAATTACAAACTTATGCTTCATAGCTATACAATCATTATTGATTAACATTTGCTCAACCACTGGATTATAAGTTTTTTTATGATTTATGTATTTATGAATGTAGAACTGGGGTACAGTCCACATGCGGTGCAGGGGCAGTGAGAGGCTTCACCAGACACAGACTGGGGAGCAGAACAGGAAGATTGATGAAGTACGCTGCTGAGAGGAGCAGTGGGTGAGACAGGAGCAGTCTGCTGTGCCATGTGGGTCACCTCCATGAACAGGAATTGAACTAGCACTGAAGTGGCTATGGCTAGCTTACAGGGCTGTATCCTAGCCCATTGTGTGAGCAGGGAGGGCTTTTATAAGATTTTTAAAAAGGCAATGTTCAGGTCTGTCTCTTGTTACATTATGTAGATGAAGAAATGCAGTGCTTGGCACATAGTAGACAATCTGAAATATCTGCCTCTTGTACGCCTGTGTGAATGAATGAGTGTTTGCTTAGTGGCTTTGACATGAGTCTTTGTCTAAAAGACCAGTCTCCTTTACCTACTTCATGATTGTCTTATGAAGATCAAATAAAGCTGCAGAAGAAAATATTTTATGTTCTACTGACACTGTAACAGTTATTGTGGAGACATTGATAGAGATCGTACATTGGAAAGATAGAGTTCTATTGCTTACCATGCCTCTAGCTGAGGCGTGTAGCATGCTTTCTCTTCTGTGCTTTTTCCTTGGAGCATAAAGGCAAAGAAGCCTGATTGATGACTACCTTTCTGCTCACATCCTGATGGCAGGAAGTATTCCTTGGTAACATCAAAAGATGTTTCTTTTAGCCCACTGGCATATGAACTCAGAAAAATATGAATTCCCAAGTGAAGTAGATTTTGGTGTAACAGACATCTGTTTATATAACAATTTATGTAATTAGAGCTGGGTAAAAGGAATGTGTGAGTTGGTGTGACAGAATTTCCTTTAAAGCTGTAGAACAATCATTTATACCAATGTTCCAACTGCTCAGAGAGATTGTCATCAAAACATTCCTCGTCAAAGCCCTGTGAGTGAAGTAAATAAAACAGGAACACAGAGTCTTGATTCCAGAACATGTAAAACCTGCTCTGTTTGATTTTATTCAGCTTGCATTTTGATGTGAAACCCGGGTAAGGTTGAGAAAACTGCAAACAGGAAACTGCTCAGAAGTTTTGCCTCTAGCTACACAATCTAAGCAGTGAGATGAATAATGATCCAACTGAATATTGATAACTGCTCAACCACTGAGACATATGAAGAGTCGTCCACCAGTGAGAACATAGAGTTTCCTTCCCAATCTGTCCTGGCCTGCTCCCCACATGGTAAAGTTGAGTCAGTCAGTAGGCTAAAGGGAAATGAGTGAAATGAGTGGAGTAGGTTTTTTTTGTTTGTTTGTTTTTTGGGTTTTTTTTAGTAATTTTTGGAAATGCTACTCCACATTTGCTCATGTAAATATATGACTCCTGGGAACCACCAAACTTTTATTATATTATAAAGCCCTCCCCTGGATCCTACAGACTCAGAGTCCTACCTTCTGGGGAATAACAGAGTTTATCAATTTCAATCTGCTGTGGGAAAAAAAATGACCTTAAATTATAATTGGGTCAAATATAGATCTGAAATTTTCTCCAGAAATTACTTGTTTACACAACTTGTCTTAATTTTCTATTTTCTATAAATATTTTCTATTTTCTAAAAATAGGAACACAAAAGAACCCATACCCACCTAACTATCTTCTTATAAAAATCAACAGAAGGGAAATAAATAGAGGAAGCCAAGTCCACTGGCTTTCTGACAAGCACTCACAGGGTAGCGCTATCACTGGCATCTGAGGACATCTATGCCACCCAAGGTTGGTGGGATAGCTACCATGATTGGAGATGGTGCATGGAAATGTCAGGCTAGAAGACTCAATTTGTCCACAACTGCAGAAGTTACAGTGATGGTGTAATGATCTAGATTCACCAGACATCTAGAGGAGCCATGAATTGTGTGTTATGTGATACTCAACTTGAATGACATTGGATTTTTTTCAAAATAGAATAGCCTTGAATGAACATGTTTTCTTTACTTTTGTCTTGTCATAATTAATTGTTCCTCTCCTTGAGTCTTTCCTTGTCTATAGTGTCTTGTGACCATCTACTGGTCTCCAGTCTCACTGATGACCAAAACTGAGATAACTGGTAGACATGTCTGTTCAAAACACAATGCTGTACTTCACTTCATAAGCTTTGGAGGGGTAACTTTCCATTTGGTTGCAATTATTTACAGAATGTCTATTCCACAGGGAAATAAAACTTAAGATTGTGAGAAAAATTTGTCCTATTAGGTAGGAAAATAGCTGTATAATACTTAAAGTTTTCATCTCTGTATAGACCAGAACCACACATTGTTTATTTTTCATCTTCTGAAAGATATAACATGCTCATGAAATAGCTCAATAACCTATTAATTTTAAGTAATCCAGAATCCCACAGGCAAAATACAAGGGGATAGATACAGGTAAAGCAGTTGCTATTAGTACTATTATCACTTTCATCTTACACAGGTGGAACTTCAGGCTGCAAGAGTTTAAATACATCTCCAAGTTCTAAGAAACCAAGAAAAAGAAAGAATTTGAAATTGAATAATGATCTGCTGAAATCAAAACCTCCTGTTCTTCAACAGGAGGAAGGAGATTTTACTGTGTGGTTGAGCACTGAGGGAGAGACCCTTACACAATACAACAAAGATGTGAATTAGGATAGTGGTAGAGTTTGAAAGGGGTGTAAGGGCACAGCTAAACCTTTGGGAGGTAATGCATGAAAGGCAGCTGTGAGCTGAAGGGACTCAGGGAAAACCCTTTGTAGGAGGCTGGACGAAGACGACCATGAGCAAGAAATGGAAATTCCTCAGATGTCTGCAGCTCTTCTTGCCATGCAGGTTGTCAGTCAAACTGAACACAGCCAGGCCACTTGCCTCCTGAAGCTGCCATCTGCCACACAGATCCAGCCAGATTCATCCTGCATCATTTCCAGAGTTCTTTTCTTTTGCAAAGTCACCCAGAGGTGAATCACAGAGAGGTGTCCTCTAAATGACTGCACAGCCCCAAATAAATGACTTTCCTGAGGAAGAAATGACAGCCGAGGAAGCTGTGTACAGGGGGAGGTGCACCCTGGCTCACCTGCTCGCTTCCCACATCCCCAAGTGGTTCTCGTCATGCGCCCTCTCCTCCCCATCTGGAAGAGGAGAGGGTGGATGCCATATTAAGGCCTGGCACAGTGCCAGCTTTGCACAAGCTGTCTTCATTATTCAGTCTGAGAAAAGCACCTTGAAAATAAACAGCAACTGTCTCTTATCATGTATGTAGCACTTAGCAAATTGGAAGTGCTTAATAAAAGTCAATGAACCCTACAAAACCCACAACTATTAGCATAGATGTTGATACAAATCGATTGTGCAAATCAATAAGAGAATTAATACATGAGGTCTTCATACTTTTACTGAAAAATCATTATATTGACTTGAACAATAATGTAGATTCATGTTAATTTCATTACAAATATGCATTTAAAAAGTTTGAGTGCTTAATTAACTAGCAGAGCACCTTTTCTGAAAGGATAATTAAATTTTGTTCTAATTTTTGCTGCATCTCATTGAAATTATTTGATGCTGCTCCCATAAACATATAATACCACATAATTTGAAATAAAAATCCTAATCTATTGGATGTTCTTTCTATTAAAATTATTAAATGCTACCATTCAAATTAGACAAATGTGTTTGGTGGGCAGATTAAGAGTGGAAGACATCTTCTGACCCATTTAGTATTTGCTTTTGCAACATTTATTTTGAATTAATTTAACACTTGTAGAAGAGTTGCAACAATAACGATAGACATTTTGCCATGAGCTTCATCTATAGATTGATACAGGTAAGTGTGTTCATACAGAGATATATATGAATCCATATGTATAGCTACATACATCTGTGACCTTATATATGCATACATATAAATTATTTTGCTGAACCAAGTAAAAGTATGATGCCCTTTTACCCACAATAAACCCACTATATAAAACATTTGCTTTGACAAATTTTAATGTAAATATTTATCATAAACAAAAGTAAATAGTTGGCCCTTCCTGGTGGCGCAGCGGGTTAAAGCACAGCACTGAGAAGCCAAAGCCACTTCCGCATGAGTTTGATTCCCGCCTGCCCCCGGAGGTGACCATATGGCGTGGCAGACCTCTCCTG
>NW_004567102.1:76989676-77132587 GCF_000260355.1 Condylura cristata
GGGGAACAGAACAGGCAGATCGATGAAGTACACTGCTGAGGGGAGCAGCGGGCGGGTCAGGAGAGGTCTGCCACGCCATGTGGTCTCCTCCGGGGCAGACGGGAATCGAACCCATGAGGAAGTGGCCTTAGCTTCTCAGTGCTGCGTTTTAGCCCGCTGTGCCACCAGGGAGGTCCTCAACTGAGGAGAGTTTTAACCCCACCTACTCCATGGGACATTACCCAATATACGGAGACATCTTTGATTGCCCAAAGTGGAAGGCGAGAATTACTAAAGCCCCCTGGGAGGAGGTCAGCCCCTCATTACAAAGGATTATTTGGTCCATGATATCAATAGTGCCAAATCTGAGAAACCTTGATCAAGAGAAATCGGAAGCTTCAGTGATGAAGAGGTTCGAGTGGATGGATCATGGAGAACAAGTGACCTACTCCTGGCCATGTATCAAGGATGTCCCAAAGGAAATTTCCTTCTCCAAGACATTCCAAAGTGCATTTCTGGGGTACGCTGGCAGGTGTCACATTGTGTACTGACTGCCTAATGACCACAGGAGAGAGGCTGCCCCAGAAAAGGGCCCAATATCATGCTGGAAGTTGGGATCCTAGAAAGCAGAAGTCACTTGACAGGCAGAGAGTGAGGGCTGGGTACCGAGGGGACAGCAACTGGTGCAATACCAAGATCCCATTAACCCCCCGATCTGAGCACAGGTGTGTGACCCTGAGATTGATGGTCAAGTATCTTCACCCCAATCAAGTGGTGACAGCCATGGAGCCACTGTCCCCTAAGGGTCCTGGGGACAGTGAAAATTTCAGGAGTGGGTCTGAACCCAGCTACATGAAATATTTCAGAGACCCAATTAGAAACTGCCCTTGTCTTGCTAAGGATTTAGAAGACAAGAGAAACTTAATAAGAACTCTGACAATGCCTAATGATAAAATTGGGAGCAGGATGGGCTGGCTAGAAAGCAAGAGTGGTCTCTGGAGTCATGGCTAAATAGGAAGGCAGAGAGCATTGGAAGGGTCAATAGCATTCAGATGTGTGGCACCATGGCTGGGCAGGGAGGCCAGGAGAGGGGCTTCAGAGTAGCTCATGCTTGCCTAGACAGTCTCTGATCTGCAAACACAGACATACATTCATAGAGCCAGTGGAGGCGGGGTGTGGCTGGACAAGCAAAAATAGGCAACAGGCCTTGGATTCCAAGGGCCTGAACTTCACAAAGCCTGTGCTGTCTCCCCTCCACTCCCCTCCACAGGAGCATAAAAAGTTTGCCTCAGGCAGGTGGCCATATGTACCTATCTAGGACACTCATGCCCAGGGGCTCCCCAAGGACCATCTTATGTAATTATAAACAGAATTGACTTTATAAAGCTTTCCCAGAGACATTATTATTTCCTATAACCCATTACACAGGCAGAACTTCAAAACTATAATGTAGGAACTATTTAAATGGCAATAGACATAGATTATTTCTGTCACTGTAAAAAAAAAACTACCTTTTGTATATGATTGGTAGACATTATCTTTAATATGTTCAGTTCAGCAGTGTCTGTGGGAGGCAAGGCAGCACTCAGAAGCTAGTGTATTATCCCCAAGAGGCAGGGAGACACTTAAAGATGCACATTAAAAAATTTCAGCTCAGATTATAATAAAGTAAATAACAAAATCAACAGGCAGCTATAAACCAGAGACACTCTTCAGAGGAGAAGAAGGGAGTAGGATCAAAACAGGGGTGGGAAGAGTAAAATAGGTGAAGGTGCAGGGGTGAACAGGTGGAGGGGATTTTATGGGGACTCTAACCAAGATGAGAAGGCACACATTGTACAAAATGAAAAATGATGTAAATATATAAAATATAATATATAATTATATATAATATATACATTTTATATATGTATATACATATGTATAATTTATATGCATTATATTTAATTATATATATATAATGTATATAAATTAAGCTCCTATCTGTACAGAAATATGGGTCTTTGAGACTTAAGGGAGATTATCCTAAGCTCAATTAGGTAGTGTCTCTGGTAGTAGCATGTCACGCCACACTACTATGACTAGCTCCTACCTCTCAATCTATCAATCTAGTCTAGATCCCAAAAATACAACTCTAAACACTAGATTTAGAGGAAAAAAAGGGGCTGAAGCTTTCAGTGGGGGTATCCATACGGCTAACACAGTAGATAAAGCACCTAAACTGTCTGTTATCAATGGACAGAAAAACCATCACACCAATGCTAACTCATTGTTTCTCCAAAAGCTTAAAGGACTTTGTAAATAGCCTTAAAATCACAATTGACTTCTAGAGAGTGACCTAGCATGAAGGTGAACCTTCTACATTTAATGAATCATATATCATTTCTTCAATATCCCAGTTACTTACATTAGACGTTTTTGGTTAGGATAAAGGTCAGCATTTTGTGTTCGCAGCAAGAGAAAGTCAGCTGATTCCAGAGAAGTTTTGTACTGTTATTGGGGTCATTTATTTTAGGCACCTTAATTTTTAGCTTTCATTCCAAAATGCACTCATTTTGTCACTTAATAGTATCCTACCCTTGAAGTGGCTCAGCGAATTCTGAGAAAGGATTAATCCATTTCGGCATCAACAGCAAGATGGACACTCTGGTAGAGCAGATGTGCACTGTTCTCTGTAATTACTTTCAGCTCTTGCTTTGCCCTTTACTGTCTGTCTGAAATTTAACCTTAATGGAATCAGAATGGCATTTACCCAGAGATCAGCTCCAGATTGTGTGAAACTCGCAAAAATAAAGGTTATGGCATAGTAAGTCTACTAATCACTTTTGGGTTTGGAATCGGTTAACAACTGCTTTGGAGTAGAAGAAATCAAGAATACCTCATATTACCCTGAGGTAAGAGAAATTAATCACTCACCTTCTCATTATACCCCCTACCACCAACCTCTATGTTAGCCTATGTTATGACCCCAAAGAACAATCCAGAGCACTAATGTAACATAGCATAGAGAATGGTCTACTCTGTGGAAAGAAAAATGGTGTTACTAGGAAATGCCAACAGATATTCAGAAAGTAGAGATGGAGTCAGAAACTGGAAAGAAAGAGCCAGAGTGTGGGAGAAAGGCTAAGGAGGGTGTGCCCAAATGTGGTAAAATTGAATCAAGTAGTTCTCTAAATCTTTAACATTGCTGCCAGAGCTCAGGCTGCAATGAGAATAGGACACTCATTTTCCTTTTACTAATAATAGCTAGATTTGCTGACTCGAGTGTTTTGCAAGGGCCACAGGATGAACAAAACTTTATCATTTAAATAGTTACTACAGAATTCCTCTTTGAAGAAATGTGTTCCTGTGAAGAGTATCTCGGTCATAATTAGTCCCCCTACGGGGAGGGGACTCTTCCAGACTTCGGAGGAGAAAATTCATCTGTATGACCCACCATGGATAGTTGACGGAAGTGATTGGAGGGAGTGAGGAGTAGTGACACAGAGAAAGACTAGAGCCTCCCAGAGAATGTAGGAAGAGTGTCATTGACAAGCCCTCCAGTGTTGTTCAAATTTGCTGACACAGCCTTCCCTTCATCATCCTGCTGATTTGCACTAACTGATATTTTGATGTTGGTTTGTAATTGTATTTTGACATTTTTAGAGGTTTTTTTGAAGAAGCCACAGAAAGAAGAGTGGTCCTCACTGGATTCAGCACAGTGCAAGATAGAGTAGCTAAGAGTTGTGCAGAAGAGGGGAGTGGAGGAATCCCAGAGCTTAAATTCCTAGGGCATTACAGAGGTTTAGAGAAAGCCTTCACACTTTTGTGGATTATGAAAATGGCCAAGTGTTAAGCCAATTTTCTCTACCTCTTGAGAAACATCTTCTCTAAAACTGAGGAGCAAGTAGGTCTCGGGTTGCAACGGGAAAGTAGCAAAACCTGAAGTGACACTCTATTGTTAGCTGCATCCTAAAGAGGAAATTCGGACCTAGACTCACTCCCAGAGTCATATATTTACTAAGCTGCAGAACAAGATTACAATATTAACTTTACCTAGTCTGGTGCAGTCTCTAACAGTTTAACATAAATCTTGCCTCATCTGTTAAGACTTAACCCTTGCACAGTCAAACAGCATGTTTTTCAAGATTAGTTTCCCTCTCCAAGTTGCACTGGTCTCTCCACTCTGAAATTCCACTCTTACTGATTGTTTAAAGTTCATTCCCCTTAGCATGTGAAACAATCAGATGGTGCCTATCTTGATAACAAGCAACTTCTTCAACCACGTTTTTATAACTCCTTTTTCACATAATGAAATATCTTAAAACAGCACTTGTCCTTTCTCTGCTCACTTTTCCATTCACTCTTTGTCTGCTGCATCTCCCTGTTGTCTCTACCCAGGTATCTGATGGCTTCTTGATCCCAACGCTCAACACCTTCAACTTCCACCTCATTTACTTTCTTTGCAGCACTTTCAGAAAGCTGTGGATGTGTCTTTATGGAACCTCTTCATTTGGTTTTATACTTGCCTCTCTTATGCTCTACCTTCTTTCTGCACAACTCCTTCCCTAGCAATTCCTAAAATGCTCATGTGCCCACTGGTTTCTGTACTGCCACGTCCTCCTGGGATTCTTATCCTGGAGTCCAAACATAGATGAGCCTCTCATGTTGGTAAGGGGGCCTCCTGAAATTGTTATCAACTTCTTTTATACAATGAAGTAGAAATATTTTCCAAGGAATTCACTCTACAAGTCTGGGATTCAAGAGAATGGTCTTGACTGGAGTTAAAAAATTTTGGGATCATTAACATATAGCTAATATTTGAAACTATATGATAGGATATGACTAAGGAAATGATTTCTGATGGGAAAAAGAGAAAGATCTGAAGCTGAGTTCTAGAACATAGCATACAAGAATACCAAGACAACATAAAAGGCAATGTAGAGGAAGAAGCCAGCAATATAGGAGAAAAATCAATAAAAGCTGGGATATTGGGAGTCAAATGAAGTATCAAGAAAAAGGGAGTCAACAAGAATGTCAAGGTCACAAAGAGGGACAATGAGAGCTGAAATGGATTTGATCATAGAGAGGTTCCTGGTCACATTGACAAGAGCAGTGGAATCAGAAAGATGAAGATCTGATTGTGGAAGGGTTAAGAGCAAACAGAAGAGAGGGAATGGGAGCTTTGCAGTCAAAAGAGCAAAAGCGATAGTGAAAGAGGTTATTTTTTAAGTGGAGAACTATTTCATTTTGTGTTGATGGGAACAATCACACAGAGAGTACGGAACTGATGAGATTGGAGAGGGGGACGATTGCTGAAGTGACATCCTTGAGTGGGCAAGTAGCTGTGGGCTTCTCCAAGGGCGTATGGAGACTATTTATGATAATGGACATGAAGGTAGAGTGTGTATGCTGGAGCTGATGGGGGTAGATGTGCTGGAACGATTCTATATTTTCATGTAAATTATCCACGTTTCCCAGTGAAATAGAAAGCAAATTCATCTCCTGAGAGTGAGGACATTATGGGAGAGTAGGGACTTAAAGATTTGAAGAGATTGAAGATATAAAATAGCCGTCTAGTCTAATAAGAGATAAGGAAATCTTATCTGAAGATAAGGACCGCAGTCCAAGGTGAGGAAGGCAAAAGTAATGCCAGTTAGTATGGTTGGCTTTTTTCCCCATCCACAATCAGTTGTACAGCTCTAGTCACAACCGTCGACAAAGGAACTGACTTGACCAAGATTATTGTTTTGTCCGGTAGAGTGAAGCCAGAGACAGGCCAAGAGTGAGCAGTGATTGACCGTGAGCTGAACTTATGAGCATTGAAGAGTCAATGTGCTGCAAAAATAATAAATGAAAATACTAGATGTGGATCCCAGCAGAGCAGACACATTGGCAGGGTTAGTATTAGAGGAACTGAGTTACTAATATAAGAAGCAACACTAAGAGAGACCAGGGAAATTAAGATTTAAGCGGCATTGGACATGTTGGTAACATCTAAAACACGGTCATGTCTGTGAGCAAATTGTCAAAGAATTTAATACCTACAAAATGGTTAGAATTCATCTAATCTTTTTTTTCTGAAATAACTAACTCTAAATAGTGCATGTTTTGAGATGATTGTATATACATCTAGACATTCTTGCTGGCAATCTCCACTTGAATGTGGAATAAATATCTAATTAATATAGGTTAACTGGTTTTTTATCCTCCCCGCCACCAACAGCAGACCTCCCAAGGAGAGTATCATTTATCCAATTCACATAGGACAGAGCAGGACTTATTAGACTCCTTTGCTTACAGGCAAAATGAAGTCATCATCTCTGTTGAAAGAATCTCCTGAATATCTTTTTAATGTTCTTCTTTCTCTGCTCCCACACTCACCGTTGAAATGCAGACCCTCACCATTACAGAACTGGGTTATGGCATCAACTTCCCAGTCTATTTACTCTGGTTTTCTCCACTCCAAAACCCATTTCCTTTATTCCCAGAGGAATCACTGTTTTCAAAATGCAGACATGTTTACCATATTTCTAGGAAAGTCTAAATTGCCTTTAGGATAAAGTTCATACTCCTTAGTGAGACAAGGTAGCAGCTCATTATCCAGCTCCTACCTACCTAACTCCAGCCTCACATTTCTGATTCTCTGCAAACCACCATCAGCTGGTACTCTAGCCACATGGAATTACAATCAACTCATCAAAGATGCTCCTACTGTCTTCCAGGTATACTCACGCCTTCCTGCTGTCTTCCCCACGATACTAATTATGTTGTTCATCCTGCATAGACCCCTTGATTGAGTCCCCTTCCAAAAAAACTTCTCAGGGGTTCTCAGTGGATTCCCACCTACTGTTCCCATGTACATCAAGATATTTTCCAAAGTGTCTATGCAATACCTTTACAGTGTGAGCACATGAGGTAGAACATGGTTTTGTAGTTGAAGTTTCCATTGTTCTGAACACCATGTTTGAGTACAGGACAGGCAAACAACCATGCTTCCAGGTGAATGACCGGCACTTGCTGTCATCCTGCCATAATGGGGGCTTAAGCAGAGTCACATCCTGGATCCCAACTACACCAACATTCTCAAGAATTGCAATTACTTTGTAGTTGCTGGAGTATATGGAAATGTTGGCGATACAGAGCAACATTGGTAAACATGGAACCATGTGAGTCCTCTGGCAATTTCTCAGAGTCCAGCAGCCCCCGGTGTGTAGACACAGAGCTTAACTGCCGCAGTGGTCTCACACAGCAGAAGGCCCTGAGGGTTGTTTTCATGGCAGCAAGAGCAGTCACAACAAATATTCACTCTAGACTCAGTAACCACCATTCTGGCAACTGAACAAAACTGTTTTCCCACATCAAATTTGCATTGAGCTAAGTATATTTGAAGACCAAAATAATACCAGAGATCCTGAAATGAAAACCTCTGTCCAGCCCTCCCTGGTGGTGCATCGAGTTGGAGCGCTGCACGGTGAAACTAAGCCAAGCCGTGGCCATTTCAGTGCGAGTTCGATCCCAGCCCAGGAGGTGATCCATATGGTGCAGCAGACCTCTCCTGTCTTGCCCGCTGCTCCTTCAGCAGTGTACTTTGTTGATCTGCCTGTTCTGCTCCCCACTTTGTGGTGAATTATCTCGTTGCCCCTGCACCTCTGGCCTGTACCCCATTTCTGATGCATAAATAAATAAATATTTTTTTTAAAAAAGGCCAACTTTCTAAAAAAAAGAAAAAACCTCTATTTTTCTGACAAATAGATTAAATGAGGTGATTATCACTAGGTGACACTTTTGGCAAGAGACTACTGCGAAGGAAAACCACCAAACAAAAGGAAACAAACTTTACTTTTGTATGAGGTGGAAAGAGAAATTCTCTGACTTGGTGCCATTGCCTCATTTCAGCAAACCAGCTTCACTTTCTTAGCAAAGCTTCTCTACTCACTCGTCTTCTTCTGGGTCAGTCTCCAACAGCTACACAGATCCCCAGCTTATGCTTCACCTTTTTCCTGAGCAAGAAAAACAGCAGCATTCAGTAGAAGGACAAGCGTGGGGTTGAAAAATCTGAGACATTTCTTCTAAGTCAACCACTGGAATATAGTATCAAACAGGAGAATGAGAGTAGGTTCCTGAAGTTTATTACTGGAAAACTTTTTCATTCAGTGTTCTAAGGCAGAGCTAGGATGAGTAGCGGACCTTGCAACAGAAGTTGACATGGGTAAGTGTGACTCAAATCAAGAAGTCCTGAGCCTGAATCTCAAGCCTGTCTACAGCTCACCTCCCAAATATTTTTATGGTAGTTATTCAGCCTGCTTGTCCTTAAATTCTTCATCTACAACACAGAGGTGATGTCTTCCGCAAAGGGCTGTGGTGTAGAGTCCTGAGGTCACATACGGCCTACTAAAGGGCCTGACGTAGTTGACAGCTAATGAAGTATCCATGCTCCCAAGGAGCCTGCAACTCACCTGGGAAGTAGAAATTTCCATAATTTGCCATCATAAACTATTATAAATATAAATAAAACAGAGCACACCCCATGGGAGTAGAGACCGAGGAGTGATTAGTCCTGCCAGAGGGGGTGGCAGGGGAAACTTCACAAACAGGCCTTGGGATTTTGCCACTTGTCGCTGACAATAACCAACTCAGCTCCATATGTGCAAATGTGCTCGGGGAGGTCTGTTGTAAAAATCAGTCAATCAGTGTTCCCTTAACTTCACACACCCTCCCGTTAATGCTCATCTTGCTTCCTCTCACAGTAAAACATAAGGAGATGTTGACTGCTTCCTTGTTTTGCAGCCACCCCAGGATGGCAGCTTCATTGTCAGTTGGGGCAGATTGAAAGAGAAACTTGGTGCCCATGGAATCATCACCACAGGCTTCTTTCCTTTCTTTTATTTTTTTTAAAGATTTATTTACTTGTACATACAGAAATGGGGTACAGGCCAGAGGTGCAGGAGCAATGAAAGGCTTCACCAGAGACAGAGTGGGGAGCAGAACAGACAGATTGTCAAAGTACACTGCTGAGGGGAGCAGCGGGCGGGTCATGAGAGGTCTGCCGTGCCTTATGGATCACCTCCGGGACAGGTGGGAATCGAACTCATGTGGAAGTGGCTTTAGCTTCTTAGTGCAGTTCTTTAACCCGCTGCGCCACCAGGCGCAGAGGTGGGAGTGGGGGGTGGTGGTGAGAGGATTCACCAGAGACAAAGTGGGGAGCAGAACAGGTGGATTTACTGGCATACACTGCTGAGGGGAGCAGTGGGCGAGACAGAAGAGGTCTGCTGTGCCATGTAGGTCACCTCCCTGTCCAGGGATCGAAGTCATGCTGCAGCTGCTGCTGATAGCTTGATAGTGCTAAGATGTTAACCCTGTGCCACCAGCGAGGGCCCCCTCACATTTCTTAAATGTACCTAGGGGGAAACAAGACAGCAAGGAGCCAGCAACCTGGGCCATGCTGGGAATCTCTGCATGCTCTTACCTCTGGGCTTTCTCTGGCCTCTCTCATGTTCCGGCTCCTTGGTAGTCACTAATGACTTGGAGATGCTCTGCAACCGCTTACAAGTGCTTCCCTTCTAACCGTGACCTTAGGCAACAGTATGCCCACTCATGCAGGCCCACACCATACTCCAGGTGCCAAGCATCAGGCATGCGTGCTCCGCATCAAGCTCCCAAGTGCCTCTCACATTCAAGGCCGCAGGTGAGAGCCACAGAGGCCAATGCCATCAAATTCCATTACTTACCCTACCCCCATCTCCCTGTTTGTCTTCAACACTCTTCCATCTGACTGAAATAACACGTCACTGCCACACAGGTTACTCTTCTCAGGCTCCTGTCTCCTTCTCCACCAAGGCCCAGTGCCAACCCTCCTCTCTCTTCCCTACATTCCCTTCCTTAAATGACCGTCCGTAGCCCCCTACCTGTAAATACGATTTATTCCATGACTCCCAGATTTACACCTTCTGCCCCGTCTCCCTCTTGAGACCAGTTGTACATTCATTGCTGATGCGCTATGACCACACTGGCTTCCAAAAATGTCTGAAATGTCTATGGATCCTGCTGATCCCTCCCCAGCACACAAAACAATGCCCTGTGCTTGTTCCCTGCTGTCTGGTAAAAATGGGTATCATGGCCATGTGGATCGTTCCCCCGTTTCGGATGCACTGTAACAACCTGTGGACTCTACTTCCTTGTTCCTTTCCTTCTGCCACCATCAACCAAGTCTTATCTATTGTCACCTCGATCCTGAAATAAACCTTTCAATTTTTCCTCTGTGCTGTCTCAGTGTCTCCTCTGGTCTCCACATGGTAATTTAGGTGATTTTCATAAATTAATTCTCCTCTGAAAGACCCTACCATGACTTCCAATTTCATATGGGAACAAAATCCTTCCTCACTTACCACGACCTGGGGAGCCTCATCTGTGGTCTTTGATCCCATGTGCCTCTTAGCACCCACACGCCACCCTCACCCTCCTCCCGTTCATCACTGAGCCCCTGGCACCAAGGACTTATTTTCACCAACTTATTTGTGTTTAGTGGAAAAATTAAATCTGTTCTTTGTCCCTGTAACTCTTCCTCTTATCTCTGCATGACTGGGACTAGGTCTTTCTCATGTTTCAGATTCCAGCTCAAATGCCATCTCCTCAGAGAAGAGACCCCCAGCTCTTCACAGTGGAGGAAGCATGTGCTGTCTCCCCGATCACGCAAAGCCACGTCACCCGCTTTATCTTCTTCATGGCACTGATTCCTTCTTGAATTTACGTTCCTCATGTTCTTGTTCACCCTCTCAGCCACTCTCCCTTTGAAACACAAGAATTAGGAGAGAACAAAACTTGTGTTGCTTTGTTTCCTGCAAGATCTGTGTGTGGCACTTGATAAATAGCCATGCAGCATTTGCTGAATAAATGAGCACAGCTCTGGACATGTTTGGTATGAGGAGTTGCTGGATTTATAATAAAATTGAACTTCGATGGAGGAAGAGAGATGAATAAGAAGAGCACAGAATGTTTGCTTCGAGCAGGGAAACTACTCTGTGTGATACTGTAATAGTGGATAAATGTCATTATAAAAATGAAAATAAGGTGTCACTGTAGGCCCCTCGGTTGTAATAAATGCACCACTGATAGGAGATGTTGAAATAAGAGAATCACATCATCTGAGGGCAGAAGTACACAGGAAATATTTACACCTTCCATTCATTATGAGGTGAACCTAAAACTAAGAAATAAGGTGGGGCCCTCCCTGGTGGTGCAATGGTTAGGATGCAGCACTGCAAGCTGCATCAGTCTGCTGCTTCAGTCTGAATTCGGTCCCCAGCCCTGGAGGTGACCCACATGGTGTGGCAGACCTCTCCTGACCACCCACTGCTCCCCTCAGCAGTGTACTTCGTCAATCTGCCTGTTCTGCTTCTCACTCTGTCTCTGGTGAATCCTCTCACCACCCCTGCACCTCTGGCTTGTACTCCAGTTCTGCATACACAAATAAAAAAATCTTTAAAAAAAAAGAAATAAGGTCTATTAAAAATAATTATAGACTTTCTTATTTAATAGTTTATTTTTACCTCATTTTGTGCCTTTTTCCATCTCAGTTGTAATCCCTGTGGGCTTCATCACCAAATCACCCATATTACCATCACCATAGTCCAGTGCATTTCCCTCCCCCCACTGTTTTTGATTCCATTCCCCACCCCACCCCCATAAAATGTCTCTGGTATATAGCTGTTCATTAATATTATTATTTTTGTCACCTGGTCCATTATACTCCTGCTGTGAGTGAAACCATCTGGTATTTTTTCTTTTTCCTTTTTTTTTTTTTTTTTTGGTTTATTTCACTAAGCATAATCATTTCCAACTCCATCCATGTTGCTACAAAAGGCATGTGTTTACCTTTTTTGGTTTCTGAGTAATATTCCATTGTGTATATGTACCACATCTTTTAATCCAGGCATCCAATTTTGGGCATAAAGATAATATAGACTTTTAAAACTTGATTATACTATTTATTATGCTTTTACTTCTCTTTGCCTCTTCTAAGTGTAATTCCTCTAGCTGCTTTTTTTCCCTCTAGATGTAATTAAGAATCTGCTCATTGGCGAGAACAGGGCTTACTGACGTGGGTTGACATACAAGTGATCTCTGGGCTCTGGAGGGGACCTCTGTGGTGAGCAATGCAGGCCAGTTCACCCTGACAGGTGACCTCACCCAGCTCCGAAAGGAACTCATGTGCTGAATAATATCCCTATGGCATTTACTTCCTTTGACAGAGGGTGAGAGTATGTACTATTCTAGAACTCTTTTCAGACCAATGAAGAATAATGACAATATTTTCTAATTTCCAGATGTTTAAGAAAACCATATCCATTTAAGTAGAGAAATAGCTCTAGCAACTAAACAGGCGAAGGAAAAATTAAAAGATGATCTAAAGCACTCATTTCTACAAATGGCCTCAGGAACACTGAAGCCTTCCTCAGCTACACACTTCTCCACGGCCTCAAGTGCTGTCACCAGGTGAAGTTTGAACAAAGTTCAGTCACTGGAAGCCTGCCATCAAGCCCTCTGCCTCTGCAGGGGAGGGCTGGTCAGGGTCCTTTCCTGTCCTACTTGACCAGGTTCTGAGGGGTTTCAATACTGTAGTCCTGAGGTCTTCCATTCCGAAAGAGATGGGGCTTCATTTGTGGTCTCGCGACTTCTAGACTCAAAATACCCCCTATAGAGTGACTTGGGGATATTTCCACAGCTGTGGTATGGCTGAGGGGCCTTTAACGTCCAGGCAGTTGTTAAATGACAGCCAGGTAGCCAATGGAGTTCTCTGCCACTAACAGACTCTGAGTCTAAATGAATTTGCTGGGTTGGGAGGCGGGGGTGGGGTTGTGGGGAAGAGCCATCAAGAGTAGCTCTGCCTTTCTCCCAGCCCAAGCTTCTATTATTAAAGATCTGAGAAAAAAAAGAACAAGAAAACAGCACACAATGGTGTTTTTCCTTATACAGATTAATAAGTTGTATGGAAAACAAGTTTTTCTAGTTAGTAGGGAACCTGAGCACAACCAGTATGTCCTTAGAGAGCAGGAGTCCATTTGGGGAAGTTCTGTCTGCAGAACTTTTAACATCCTGGAACTTTATGTGTAGAATAAACAGGTTTTCTCAGGAAACCCAAGCTCCCTTAGGAAACCAGGCTGCCAGCAGTCCATGCCTCTAAATCAGTTTCCTAACACTTTCTCGAATTCATTGGTACGAAATTGCCATTGCACCTGCAGGTCCCATGCCCTGTGGGTGTTCCCTGGTGATGGGGAAGATCGCTGGATTTTCAGACAGAGTTGCTTTGTGACATGGTGTCATCACTGACCATAGGCACAAGCTACTGACGTATGCTCAGTCTTCACCTTTGCCTCCTATACAGGTAATTGGTCATCTTTCGATGGAACGTTGAAGCCGCAGAGAACGAGTAGACAGATTTGTCTTCCATTGTTCCATTACTCAAAGTCAGTGACCTTCTCTGGATTCTGGGACAATCAACACTGAACAGGTCCGACAAGGCTCCAGAGTCAGCTTATAATATCTGTGCTACCATCTCTTTAAAGTGGACATGGTAAAAGATGCTTTATTAAATGTTGACAACCCTCAAACAAAGTGAATGCCATTCAAGGTGACACCCTCAAGAAAATCTCGCTATAAGGAGAATATTTTTTCAACACTCTGTGCACATTAGAATCACCTGGGGAGCTATTTTTAAAAATACACTGAGAGGTTATGATTTAATTGGGCTGAGGTGGGATGTTTCTAATGAGCTGCCGTAGTTAAGAACCACCACTTACCTATGTCTGTAAGTAGGAGCCTCCAGCTCCTAAAGACCCCCTAGGACTTCTGGCATTGCAGTGATGACCTCTGCAGTTAATTGTACACACAAGGAACAATAAGGTAAATGAAGAAACAGGACAATTAGCACTGAGAATCAATAAGGAGAAGTAGACCAATCACAATACAAAGGTCTTTACCACAGTCATATTTACAATTATTATTTTTGGTAGGTGAAATGGAGTGCAATGTCCTTTTGTTAGTAGCAACTGCTGGTTTTGTTTCTTCTGATAATGCTTTTGGTAACTTCGCTCTCACTATCTGAGTTTACTTTTTCCAAATTGACTTTCATAGGAGTGAAACTCCCTGAGTTAGTCTTCTGCCTGAAGTGCTGCTTTGATGTGTGTAAGGTAGGGGGGAAATCCCTTTAAATGAATTTCAAGGCTGTCAAATACAGTTTAAAAGTTAGAAAAATGTTGTCATAAAATTGCTAAAGTCACTGATGCTTTAAAATTCCAGAGCAGTATATTCAGTTTACTTTTTATTGAATGTATTCACTGTACTGAAAGTACTGTTTAGTTTGTATGTTCTGGTTCTTTTTCAGTGATTGGCTTTTCAACTTAATGCTCTTAGCATTCTTCTGGCTGTTTTGTTTTTACCATTTCCACGCCAGTCCCTCCATTCATTGCTAAGATATAAAGGTTGGTTGTCCTGCACTCTTGGGTCTGCCCAGATGCTCATGCACACACAAACGTACTGGTCTGTCCCACAGCAGACGCCATTGGCCAGCCTCGGCAGCCATGCTTGTCCCCAGACATACGGAGGAATTTTGTACAGGAAGTCATTCACACTCAGCGCTCTTGTCCTTCTTAGAGCTATAGAAAGAAATGAAGAACAATCAAATGAAGAAAGCAAAGGCTATTTATTCTGACTCACTGTGGCAAGAAAGTCCACTTTCCACCATCATTTCGTATGTTTTGGCAGCAGAAGACTGGGAAAGCTTGATGGTGTAAAGGAGAAGGAGAGGGTGTGTCTGATCCGAGGTGATTGGCAAGGAGAAACTGCAAGTGAGGTTACTGGAAGTCTTCTAGAATTTGCTTTTCTCTAGTTGGTTGTGAATTGCACATGGGAACCAATATTAGGGAAGGTGTAGCTATTGATTAGGTCTGGCCATTTGGGGCCAGTTATTACAGAGGTTATTGTTCAGCTTCCTTGGATCATCAGTCTACTGATGTCTACAGACAGACAGACATCTGGCTTCCGCCAGTCTGACACAGCACGCTGTCTTCCTGGATTGCTCATCCTAGATAAGGGGCCTACCGCAGATAAGGGGTAAATGACCCGGGCCACACAGACATTGATTTAATGTCTAGGGAAAAGCCCCATAAGTGGCCACTTATCTCCTTTGGGGATGATACTCTACTTCTGATCAATCCTGTGCTTTGGGTTAAAAGATAAGAACCTGAAAGCAGACAGCCTTTCCATACTTGCTTCATGTCACACTCTGTGGGAGCTTAATACATGCTTAATAGTAACTTAGAAATAAGAAAAATAGCACAGTTTTTTACCCAATGTACTGGGAATCTTTGATCCCCATTACATGTTTTATTCGTCAAGGTTCTACAGAAAACATACAATGAACCGTGCAAGATGATAGTGTAATTCAGTGTGAAGCCAAAGGCAAAGAACCAGAAGCATTGATGTGTGAGTGCAGGAGAAATGGATGTCCTGCTAAAACAAAGGGTAAATACATCCTTCCTCAGCCTTTTTATGGTGGAGAACAGAAACTTCTGAGCAGATTAGATGAAGCCCATCTGCTCTAATGAATCTTTACTCTGTGAGTTAATTGCTGATCTCTTCTAGAAACATCCTTGCGGATATCCCAGAAATAATGTTTAACCAGCTGTCTGGTCCTCCCTCAGCTCTGTCAGGTTGATACGTAAAATTAACCATCACAAGTCCTTCCTTTGTTGACATCAAGCACTCTTCTTTTTTAAGATGTATTTACTTATTCATACAGAACAGGGGTACAGGGGCTGTGAGAGGATTCACCAGAGACTGAGTGGAGAGCAGAGGAGCAGCGGGCGAGTCAGGAGAGGTCTGCTGTGCCCTGTGGATCACCTCTGGGTTGGGGATCGAACTCATGCTGAAATCGATTTAGCTTCTTAGTGCTGTGCTTTAACCCACTGCACCACTAGGGAGGGCCCTCAAGCACTCTTTTTAAACTGTACTTAAGCTCTAAATAAAGACAAAGACAATGTCATAATTCTATCTAACATGATACAACTACCTTGTGATGTATTAACCCCTTCCCCAGAACTAATAGGAGAGATATTCCTTGGTGATGCTTATTCTTCTATGATATCCTGTGACTTACTTATGACACAGAATTACCAAAGGTTAGATGTTGATGAAAAGTCAACCCTTTTTATATTCTATAAAAAAAATAAGAAGAGAGGAAAGGCCACAAAACTATTTATTAATATATTGCCTATACAATAGTATTCATAACAAAATAAGAAGCAATTCGATGGTGGAGGATAGAAAAAGACTCTTAGTGAGAACATAATGTGTTATATACAAATGTCGATACATACTAATGAATGCCTGAAATCCACTAAAAAAAGTTTCTTCTTCAATAAAAAAAAGTTACTCAATTTTAAAATGAATGTTTATGACAATCACTTGTATCTATTTGTTTGCCATCATACTGTATGTTTCTTCTTTTAAAAATACCCAACATGTGGTAAATTCGCTTAAAATTTTCAAAAAATAAGAAGCAAACATTCATAATAATTCTAGTACTCATTTCTTTAATTATCACAAGGTCATATCAGGTATTTATAAACTGTACTATATGTGTTAACATTGCAATTATCCTAACTAAACACGATGTCATATTGACATAGTAGTGTCTTGATGGACTGAGAGTTTGAGGCCAATTGAGATCGTACAATTTGTCAATTCAAAAATAGAAACCTCTTGTTTATGAAGACACTGATAAGTAGGCATGTGAAAGGCATGGGTAGGTGGAAACACGGCCGTGCTAAGAGGCTTGCCTAAGGGGAATTAGCGGGTGATCCTGATAATAAACCCCAGAAAATTGACAGAAGTACAGACACCGAGTACAAGACTCTACATCTATGATCCTGATAACTTCTCCAAGATTTTGGCAGAAGTTTCTGGGAATTTTGCTCTAAAAATGACTCTCCCCTCCCTACAGACCAAGGGCTAGTAGGTGCTCTCCAGACTGGCACTGAGTTAGCAGCCTTCCAAGTCAGGCCAAGAAGTTTGTATCCTTTCACTGACAACTTGATCATATGCTTATCTTGCTGTGATGTGGGTTCTCCCAATAGATTCATCTTGTATTTTATGCACTTGGCTTGAGACATAGTGAAATCTTTCCATGCCAGTGGAAGTTGGCACCTGAAACATCTGAACCTGGTATAGCCAGCTCCCTTATTCACTATCCCGCAGGGGCAGCTATTGAAGATATTTATAAAATGTTTCATTATTTTATGTGTTTCACTTGGCCCAGAATAACCAAGGGTTGGTATAAAACAGAGTCACAGACAGCTCGGGCCCTCGGAGGCGAGGCAGAGCTTTGTGCAGGCAGGAACCCTTTCCTATGCTCTGTAGCAAACGATTCTTGGTCCCCTCCCCCCAAATGGCAACAGGAATTGCATCATAATAATATAAGATGGATAATGAATTCCTTCAACATAAGCTCACAGATCACCTCCTGCCCCAGTGAGAAAAGTCCCGGCAGTGTTATCAATGCTGCTGCCTGAACCATCATTTAGGATTCAAAAGTGCCATGTTGTCCACCTTCACATCATGCAAGTTCCTTTTTGCACTTCAGCTGGTAAGTTCTCCTATAACCATCTTACTGGTATCATGTTTATATGCTTATGATGCTCTACATAAGAGAGAAGGCATTTTTATTTTCTTAGTTGGTAGAAGCATCTGTTTTAAGAAGAGATCCACCAGTGCTCAGGAAATTATCTGAAACTACTGGTTGTAATAAAAAGCAAGAGCTGGAGTGTCTGGAGGAAAGACTTTGTCCTGCCAAAGGCAAGGAAAGAAGCTGCTGATAACAGTGGAGAGGGAAGAAGGAACTAGAGAACGACAGAAAAGAAAAATGCCCACATTGCTTATAACTCAGAGCAGCTTTTGGATATACTTTCAGCTTACACTGACAATACTTGGCACAAGTAAGACTTCTGTAGACTGATGCAGGCACTATATTTTTGGTCGAGGTGTATAAGGGGAAGAATCCAGGTGGCAAGTTGGACTTAGTTGTATTGTCAGGGATAGAAAAGGTCCCTCACATACGCCCAGGGGAGCACAGCTAAATGTCTGTCAGCCCAAGGGCAGCTGTCTGCTGCTTTGTTTCAGACCAGATAAGGTCTGCAGGACTAGGAGCCTGGGAAGAGTATTTTAACTAGTTTGCTCCCCTCAGTCCAGACTGCACTCCAAAAGATGGAGGTAGGAGTTCTACTAGTGCAGGAATAACGAGGAGAGTTGGGAGCCAGGTATGCATCATTAAGAGGGACCCTGCCTCTCCCTCACCCCCAAAAAACTTCAAATCCCCCCTGCTTGACTGCTCCTGTGGGTCTTCACACCCCTGAGACTGTTCATGCCTCCTTAATGCCCTGTCCTGTCACTCCATAGCACACCGTGCTGAGGCTTCATTCTGGGGCTTCCTGAGATTCTCTTCCGCAAGACATCAAGGACCCCCTTGTGCTGAGGTCGCCAAAAGTGTCATCCATGCCTTCCATTTTTTTGTGTTCTAAGGCTTTCATATCTGGGCCTGGTGGCCCTCCCCGAGATGACCTGTTGCTAGAGGTGTAACCCGGGGACAGCGAGCAGGCTTTTCATATGAACAGCCAGCCGTCCAGCCCACGGGCCAGCCACCTCCTTTATCTGCCTTTCACACCCCCAGCCTCTCACCTCCAGCTCTAACCACCCCTGCAAGTCACCAGGTGTTACTAGAAGCTGCTCCCTACATCAGAACCTGGTGAGTTGTTCAGACCTGCCACACTGAGCTGTTACCCTGTTCTACCTGTTCCTTCCTTCACAGACAGCGATCTTGGGCATTCTCCTTCCTCTGCCTCCTGACAGACTTGGGGTTTCCCAGGTGACCCTAAGACGGCAAGCCGTGTCCTCTTGGTAGCTGTGTGCCAGTGTCTTCTCCCAGCCAGTCGTTTCCTGACCTGTTGCCCTTAGGGCACGCCCACTTTCCTACTAAGGGATTAGATTTTTGAAAGATTTGTGCCGAAGTCCAAGGGCACCCACAAAGAAGAAGTAGGTCAGGATCCCCCCCCCACGGAGAGACAGGCCTGTCCCTGGGACGCTAGAGTGGGCTTCAGTGGCCACTTCATCACAGAAGGGCGGGAAGTGCCAGAGGAGACGCCTTCGCTCTGTTCTCAGCAACATGCAACATGTGCCTCCCTTCTCTATTTTCCGGGCGTGAATTAGTGAATGTGTAACCCAGCTGATGAATCCCTACTTTTTTTTTTTTTTCCCCATGAACCAGGAATTCCCTTAGATCTGTGAGAACCTTGCTTTAGTAAAGAGATTTCAAAGTCTGTATTTTAGCTGAGAACCAAGGTAAGGGCCTCCCATTCTGTGCCTGATTAAGGTTCATCATCTGAACTGAATGGTAAATAAAGAACAGAATGTCCTTTATTCTCTAGGTAAATTCTTTTATGAAGGGAGGCCAAATTTTATTAGCTAAGTGTCATACCTGAGAAGGAACGACACGTGAAAAAATAGTGTGAAAGCATTCTGCCTTTAACATCGCTTAACAATCTGTATATTTAGGTGGTGAGAAATTCCCTTTATATCCATGGTGATGTATTTACAAAAAAAAAAGTACAAATCAAGATAAAAAATGTTGTAGGCAGTATATCCAAAGTTATAAAATAGCCTAGAAATTTTAATAATTTAGAAGAAAGGTATATATAATAGAAACTCCTTGCAATTTCTATTTTTAAAAAAAGTGTTAAAATTTAAAATAACTACACAGCTACACAAATGTTCCTATTTCTGATTTAATAAAAAATAAGCAATTCAAAGCCAGATATAAATTTTGGGCTTTAAAAGACAGAACTGGCAGCCTCTTTGACTATATCTGAGAGTGTAACATTCACACAAACATACAAACACACACAAACTCAATTGTATTTCAGTTTTAAAGATGAGAGCAGATGTCTGTGACCAAGAAATTAAGCCTGTATAAAAACAGTTCTGAAGAACTAAAAATAATGTTAAACGACATTTAGGAACGTCTCTGTGTTCATTAATGGTAAGCCATTCTAATAACTAAAAATACTGTGAGTTAATTTTATGCAGTAATCACAATTTTCTGGGACCAACTTTGAATACCAGCAAGCTATGCAATTCATGGTTTAAAAAAATTATATGCTTTTATAAACATTATAATTGAATGTTCAAAAGATATCCCCATATCTGCCAGTTGAAAGAGACAAAGTGAGTCTAAAATTCTAGGATCTTCTATTTCATTCTCAGGGTGGGCACAGTGACTGGCATCCCATAAAAATGAAGTTGACATTTTTAATGAATGAATGAAGCAGAATTAAGAATATGACTAAAAATGTCCATCAAATGCTGAAAAGTCTATAGATGTAAGGACTAAACAGAGAACCCAATTTTATTATTATTATTTATTATAGTTTATTTTTACATCACTTTGTGCCTTTTTCCATCTCAGTGGTAATCCCCATGGGCTTCCTGCCACCAATTCATCTGTGTGCCATCACCATAGTCCCATGCATTCCCCACCCCCATTTTTGATCCCATTCCCTACTCCACCCTTGTAAAATGTCTCTGGTATATAGTTGTTCATTGTTATTAATTTCTCCCCTTTAGGTTCCTGCTATGAGTGAAGCCATCTGGTATTTTTCATTTTCTTTCTGTCTTAAGCATGATCCCTTCCAGCTCCATCCATGTTGCTGCAAAAGGCATGTGTTTATCTTTTTCGATCACTGAGTAATATTCCATTGTATATAGGTACCACATCTTTTTTAATCCAGTCATCTATTTTTGGGCATTTGGATTGATTCCATGCCTGAGAACCCAATTTTTTAAGTGTCATATGTTATAGAAGCTCCTTGTACAAAAACCTTCTACCAAAAACTCAAGAACTCTGTTTGATTCTTTCCTTTGAAAACTCAAGATTCCCAAGATCTGACAAAATATGATCAATTTCTAAACAATATACACCATGTTTTAGACTATCTCTCTTTAAAGATCATCATCTTTCTTTTAAAACTAAGCTCTGTATAGGATACGTAACTCAAATTAACACTTCTTAAATAAAATATTTATTTCAAAGGGCTCTGGAACAAAACTTCAATTATCAGACTACAAATATAATACACAAATGAAAACAATCAGAAAGTCAAAGTCTACATCTTAAGAGGATGTTACTGAAGATTCTGACATTGATCATGAAGAACATTTAAAGATCGTCTGCTAGACAAATGCAGTCTTGATCACTGCATTTCAGCTTCCACACTCCCTTTGCCATTAACTTGTTCAGCCGCATCTCTTCTGTGCCTTTTTCCATAGTAAGGAATTGCCGGCACAAAGTAGTTTGGTTTTCTTCTAGCAAAAGATTTCAGGTATAGGGAAGAAAAAGTATACTTTTCCTCTACACTTAAGTCCAGTGACTGAGGTCTGTGAATTAAAGAGTCAAAAGACAGACGAATAGTAGAAAAAAGCTTACAAATTTTATTAATACTTTTTTTTAAAAGATTTATTTATTTGTACATACAGAACTGGGGTACAGGCCAGAGGCTCAGGGGCGGTGAGAGGCTTCAGCAGAGACAAAGTGGGGAGCAGAACAGGCAGATCAATGAAGTACACTGCTGAGGGGAGCAGCGGGCGGGTCAGGAGAGGTCTGCCACGCCATGTGGTCACCTCCGGGGCAGGCGGGAATTGAACTCATGCAGAAGTGACTTTAGCTTCTCAGTGAAGTGCTTTAACCCTCTGCGCCACCAGGGAGGGCCTTTATTAATACTTTTAATGCTGTGTACACAGAGGAGTCATGAAAAAGAGGTGAAAGAGACTCTGCTAAGGTATACCATTTTAACAAAAGGCAATTATTATTGGAGGCAGGACTAGAGAAAGGAAAGGGTTCTGAGCTTCTAGCTTCCTTAATTTAGAGGAAAGATATAAGAAGATCTGCAGGAGAGACTAGTCAAAGAGAACAGTATTTTAGAAGCTTCTTTATGCAGACTAGTCTCTGTCATAAGAGTTTCTTAGTGTATTCAGAGAGTGGATAATTTATGCCCAGTTTTCACACAAGATAGTGGGGAGTATAAAGGGCTCATCTTGTATCTGCAAATTACTTGACTTTTGCACAAAATAATCTGCATGCCAAAGTATCAGAATTTTGAGACTTTCACAGGAGTAGATTAATTGTCACATACCCCAGACTAGGGGCTAACAATCATCTTCAGTTCTAAAATATACTTCAAGAGGCCCAAAGAGAGAGCAGCTTGGGAGACTTAGGTGAAAGCCGTACGTGGAGAAGGTGCTGAAATAATGAAGCCAACTGTTAAGGGAAAGCAATTTTATTGACAGGCCAAAACAGCCAGGAAATGAAATAATTTTCACAAAGCCAGCTAGACCTACTGTCTTCACTTACTGTCACTTTGTGGGTAATCTAAACCAGATTTCATTCCTTAGATCTCGCTGGAGACTTAAATCTTGCTTTCAGTTTTTTTAACCTCTATATTTTGTTTTATATTTTGTTATTTAGTCAAGCACTGTGTTGTTTCTTTGTATTTTTGTCCATTTGTTCTAATTGTACTTCTTAGTAATTTTCATGGCTGCATTAGATTTATGAAATAAAAACATGAGAAATATAGCCTTAAAAAGATTTCAAAAGAAACAGAAGCAAAGGGTTTATTTTTATTAATCACAAAAGATGACTGCCATTTATAGTAATGAATACGGTCAAAATAAATTAGTATTACATCAAAGAATGATCGGTGAATTCTGAAAGGTATGTGTATGCGTATATATTTATATATAAGTAAAAATTTATGAAAATAATAGATCCTGGTTAGTGTCACCTGCCAATAAGCAAGGTTTACCATTGCCATCTCTCCTACCTTTTCCATGAACAGTATCTTTGATAATTGAAAAAGAGAAATGGTATTGTTTTATATTTGGTTTTATCTTTAAAGTGGAGTTTTTTTTTTTTTTTTAAGATTTATTTATTTGCGCATACAGAACTGGGATACAGGCCAGAGGCTCAGGGGCAGTGAGAGGCTTCACCAGAGACAGAGTGGGGAGCAGAACAGGCAGATCCATGAAGTACACTGCTGAGGGGAGCAGTGGGCGGGTCAGGAGAGGTCTGCTGCGCTATGCCGTCACCTCTGGGGCAGGTGGGAATTGAACTCATGCAGAAGTTGCAGAAGTGGATTTAGGTTCTCAGTGCTGTGCTTCCAGGAAGAGGTGCCTTGACTATTTAGACTTCTGGTATTTTTATACAAATCATGATCTCTATAGACACAAAATGGCATGCAACACTTGAAAATTCTAGCCATATTCAACTGATTTTAGGATCCGAAGATTGAACAATATTTCAAGAAACTTTGGTTGACATGACAACTTTGCCATTTCTACTTCCCTTACCTCTGCAATCAGTCCATCATCCAGACTACCAATTCTGAAACCTAAAGATCTCTGACATCTATGTAATTTCTGTCATCTCTGCACTACCATGATCTTAGTCCAGTCACTGCTATCTCCTTCCTAGTGCATGAATTTGTCTCTTTCATTTTATACTTTCCTCTATGAGTTAGCCAGAGTTGCAATGAAATGTCAATGACTCACAGCACAAACCATTTCTCTCTCTCATTTGAGATCTGTGACTGACTTAGGTAAGGTTTGCTTCAGTGTCTTTTGGGGAACTGTGACTGACTGAGCGTAGTCTTCTCAAGACCAATAGAGGGCAAGCAGCCAGGATAAGCCGTGCCAATCCACCTAATGCCTCTGCTCAGATCTCACCCACTATACCCCATTGATCTAAGCAAGTGAATGCCAAGGCCATCATGAAAGGGAAGAAAGAGAAAGTGTCTTTCCTCTATCAGCCAGAGTAGGAGGCATGGGGTGGGAAATCCCCTGGGGATGGGATAAAAGCAAAGATCTACTATTCTTTAACTTTCTTTAACTTGCAGGGGTTGGGGAATATATAATTACAAGAAGTAACTTAGTTTACCACAATACCTATGAGTTACTGTCCAAATAAGACTGAAGTTCTTGGAAGGAAACAATGGTAAATACAAATAGTCATTCTCCTGTGTTGCCCTTTACAGGCTTCATTACAAAGAGGAGCCCTGAGCCCACCCCCCCACCCCCAGCCTCTCCCTGCTGTTCCACCCTTTTCCAAGTATTAGCCACACTCCACTTAGGTGGGCCCAGGCTCTCTCCCTCAAGAACATGCCTAAAAGATTTGCTCTTCCTAGGATAACTTTTCCCTTTCATTTAAACTCCATGAAAGATGTCACTTTTTTTGAGAAACCCAAAGTGTGGGGCTGTTGGGTCAACATGCATTTCAATTTTCTTTCCTTGACCTAGAAGACTATTTCAGGTCTCCAGATCAAATACCTTCTAAATTCCTTTTTTAAGGGCACCCTCACAAGCATACTAGATTACATTCCTTTCCTTTCTTTTTATTGACTTGATCTCGTTTTTCTACCACCAGCCTTTATGCCCCTTTAATTCTTTCTCATTTCCCCCTCCTCAACTCTAGAAACTTCCTTGGCTTTTTGTGTCTTTGGTTTTTGTATGTGGCTTGATCAAATCTGTATGTAAATGTGCAGTATCTATCTGGGTCATTTTGTTTTGTGTTGTTTTACACTTACTTCCCTCCAGCACCTACCTTCTTGCCGCAAATGCCAACCTTTTACCTTTCCCTGTGACTAAATCCTGTGCCACTTTGTGGCTAGACCACCTTTCTGACCCAAACCTTTATCAGTGGGTACTTGGCTTGTTTTCATGTCTGAGTTTTTGTAAGTAATGCAAAAATCATTGTAAAACACGTAATTTTTTCAGTTGATGGCTTCATGTTCTTTGAATTGATTCCCAAGATGGGATTGTTGGGTCAAAATGTATTTCACTTTTAGTTTCTTAAGGCAAATCCAGATTGCTTTCCATAGTGGTTGCACCAATTTACATTCCTACTTCAATAAGGGTCCCCTTTCTTTGAATCCTCTCTCCAGCAATTGCCTTTTTTTTTTTAATCCTATGTATGTTATCTAAAGAGCTTGTACACCGTTTCCATTTTTTATTCATTTTGCTTCTTCTTGTTCTACTTATCTTTTCTCCACACTATGCTGTCAAACTCATTGATTCTCCCATTACTCAAGCTTGTTTACTGTGGAGGCTGCTGGCACTTTAAGTCCAGCTACTGTGTTTTACAGTTCTAGTTGTCCCAGTATCGTATTTTCAAAATCTTCTTTGTATTCCTGTTTCAAGCGTCCATTGTTCTTAATTTGGCACAGATGGCTAAAATTGTTACCTTAATCTCCTCATCAGACATATTCTACAGTTCTGGATCACAACTTCTCTCAGAATTTTTTTTTTTTTTTTTTGCTCTAGCATTTGTGATATATTCTGTCTCTTCATTTTTAGCATTTGTGGTTTTTAATAGAAAAAGCTGTATATAATCTAGGTTGCTACCTGAAGATTTCCAGGTTTCTATTCTCTCACAGACTGGTAACTTTGTACCTGTTCCAGTGGCTAGGACTCAGATGCCAGTGAGGGTGGAAGGTTATAAGGAACCAGGGCACCAGAAGCTCACCTCCAGTTAGTTCCAAGATTGCCAGATTACCACAGGTCTGTGGGTACCTGAATCCTGTTGTGAGGATGCAAAGTTCTCCCCTCCCAGGCCAACTCCTCAGCCAAACCTGATCAGTCTGGTGCCAGCCGCAGCCTCCAGCACTGAATGTTCATGCTGGGTGAGGACTAGAGCTGAGACAGGACCACATGCTGGGAATTGCCCTTTGCTTTCCAAGTGTGTGGCCTTAGCTGTGGGTGTGCCTTTCTGTTGCTAAGGCCAGGTTCTAAGTTCTGGCTAGTGAGAGCATGCACTTGTTTCAGTTTTGGCCTGAGTGGAAGTAAGGCAGGTGTTTTGGATACTGTGGACTCAGGCTGCTGATAACAGCATCTTCTTTGAGGAGACAAAGGAGATCTGACCTCCCCCCAGTTCAAGCTCCAATTACTCTAGATGGGAAACACCCCCTCTGCCCCAGCCGCTTGTTCTCTGGGTGAGCCCCGCTGTGCTGCCCACCAGCTCTGGGCTCCCCTCCTCCCATACGCTGCTGCTAGGTCTCCAGCGTCATTGAGTGGGCTTGTGCCCCCAAGTTGCCAACAGCCAAGGAGGCACAAACTCCACACAGCAGCTCTGTCTCTCACCCTACACTGCCCCACATGGCTGCAAACAGTTTAATTACAGCTTCCCTACCCTTCCTGCAGCATTGTTGCCCCCATTCATGCAGGAGTCGTCCACTTACCTGTCAAGGTGGTTGACTTTGTTCTGTCGTAATTTACCTGTGACTATGTAGGGGCAAGCCTAGTGTCCTCACTCTGCCATCTTGCAGGAGTCTCTTAAGCCCTTCTCTCTCTCATTCCACGTATCACAGGCTAATTAAATGATCATGAGTAGGCTAATGAGTATCACTGTGCCCATCATTAAAATCGAAGCTCCGGCCCTCCCTGGTGGCGCAGCGGGTTAAAGCACAGCACTAAGAAGCTAAAGCCACTTCCGCATGAGTTCGATCCCCGCCTGCCCCAGAGGTGACCACATGGCGCGGCAGACCTCTCCTGACCCGCCCGCTGCTCCCCTCAGCAGTGTACTTCGTTGATCTGCCTGTTCTGCTCCCCACTCTGTCTCCGGTGAATCTCTCACATTCCGTATCTCTGGCTTGTACCTCAGTTCTGTATGAATAAATAAATAAATCTTTAAAAAAAAAAATCAAAGCTCCACAATTTTGAAAGCGTTTTTTAGTGTAGGGGGTGTGTTGTGTTCAGAGTTCAGCATCTGTCATCATAAACACATATAAGTGGGCCATGTACATTGATACTCATATGGAGTCTTGTATTTTCCTTTAATGATTTCCTCCATTCAGTCCTGAGTCAGGCAAACTCTAACCACTGCCAAATGCAACAGTGAGTAACTTGGAACTGTGTTCAGGTTTCCGTTCTCCATTTGGATAGTCGTAATGCTATCTTGCTGAAACTTTCCTTATTGATAAAGTGGCAACAATTTCAGCTTTGAAAATTTGAGGTATTTAATGAGACATGTACTTGAGCAAACGACTCCCTTCAACTCCCTTGTTCCTTCCACAGTTCCTGTCATTCCCTTCTCAATTCTTGACATCTAGCCTTGTTCCCTGGTCTGAATGTTTCATTTCCTACTGGACATTTCTACCTGGACTTGCTAACCATTGTATATACCACAATTCAAACCTATCAATTTTCTATCAAAACTGACAAATTATTGACTCCCTATTTTGGTTAGCTTTTCAGTAGGCGCAAGTCCAAGTGCTGGGAATTATTGTTTCGCGAGGCCTCCTTTGCCATAGGCTTCATGAGCAACACACCCACTAGCTCTTCTCAATCTTCTCAGTTTCTCTGTAGTAACTTTTGATTTTCCTCTGCTGGGTTTTGCCTCTACTCCAGACTTTGGTCCACTGTACTACAGAACCTCTTTGTAATCTCATTAATTGACCTAGAGTAGTTCTCTAATCAAAAGACTTTCATAACAAAGACAGTGTAGCAAATTGCAAAACAGTATAAGCACTGAAAAGGTATTTTTTTATTACAAAGTTTATTTTTACATCATTTTGCACATTTTTTTTTCCATCTCGATTGTAATCCCCGCAGGTTTCCCATCACCAAATCACCCCTGTGCCATCACCATAGTCCCATGCATTTCCCTCCCTTCCCCCCCCCCATTTTTGATCCCATTCCCCACTCCACCCCCACAGAATGTCTCTGGTAGATGGTTGTTCATTATTTTTGTTATTTTCTCGCCTGGTCCATTATACTCCTGCTATGAGTGAAACCATCTGGTATTTTTCTTTCTCTTTCTGGCTTATCTCACTAAGCATGATCTTGAAAAGGTATTTTTAAGCCTGTGTCTCTCCATAGAAACATAGCCTAGAAAGAACCCAACAAAATTTAGGTAGTAGGAGCAACAGATACCTATTTTTCTTTTTCCTTCTTTCTCTACATTACTTGATAAAATGCCAAGAATGCATTTTATTACAAGTAATTAAAAACACATTTTATAAATCTAAATTGCCTCCCTAAAGCACATAGTGTATGACTACTTTTTTCTAACAAATGAGAACCAAATACTCAATCCTGGCATTCAAGGTCTTTCATCTTTGGCTGCAGATTGTTTTTCCTCCCTTCTCTCTTACCAATTTCCTTCCATAATTCCATGCAATTAATGCATGGTCTTTTTATTTTCTTCCCTCCATGTGGAACTGAGGTGGTCACCCACTCCTGACTTTGGCAAAACTCCATCTCCACAAAGGTATGCAACTTTATTCCGTCCTCTGTCTTCTATAAGATGCTGATGAATTCCCAATTAAGAACTTAGTTTATTTGCACTTTAAGCACGAATGAGAAAATATAGCCTCAAACATCTGTTCTATAACTTCTATTAAGAACTCAAATAAAAAGTTTTACCCTTTACGGTCAACACTCTGACCCATCAGGAACCACTGTTACCAGGCCTTGGGAAAAGCCTCTGTGTTGAGCTTGTAAAAGACGTAAAGCAGGACTTTGGTAGGTCTAGTTCCATAATGCATTAATGATCAGCAGATATTTTACTGAATATGTAGTCCAAGGATTTACATGGTAGTGATTGTCCCATGATTGTACTTCTTGTCCCCTAAAAACAAAACTTTTTCTGAAAATTCTGCTTCCATTGTTGCCTTCCACTGCCTTTATAAGTCCTTTTTATTTTCTTTAGAGCTAAATTCGGATAAGCCTCAAATTTTCTTTACTCAGTGAATCAAAAGCCTGGAACATAAGCCTAGGCTCCCAACATTAAAAAAAAAAAAAAATTTGCCTAGGGGAAAAAAAAAAAGAAAAAATATGATTTCACCACCCTAGTGTTCATCCTTCAAAGATCAATTTAACTTCCACTTCTTTCAGGAAGCCTTCTCTGATTGATCTAAATGGATAAACTCTTGCCCAAACCCCTATATAATATGTTGCATACTCAATTTGTAAAATTAAACTAAGAGTTATTATTCTATAAACAGTATTGACACTAGAGACTCCTATACCTGAATTGGTATTTCTCTACATATAACATATTTCTGTGCACAAAAATTCTTCTAAACAACTTAAGACCCTTATGGCCAAAATTATATAGTAAGACACCATGGCCCCAAGCAATAAAAAGAGTACAGGTGTTACAGGTCACAGACACTGAGATGCATCCTGCCCCACCCCATCAATTATATAGATGATATTATTTCTTATGTTTAAAGACAAAGGCAATTTCATTTTAAAAGCTATCCTCAATTTTTAATTTAAAAATTGCAAGCCGGGGCCCTCCCTGGTGGCACAAGGGGTTAGGAATAAGTACTGCAAGCTGGCCGCAGCTACTTCAGCACAAGTTCGATCCCCACCAGCCCTGGAGGTGATCCACATGGCATGGCAGACCTCTCCTGACCCGCCCGCTGCTCCCTCAGCAGTGTGCTTCATCAATCTGCCTGTTCTGCTCCCTGCTCTGTCTTTGGTGAATCTTCTCACCGCCACTGAACCTCTGGTCTGTACACATAAAAAAAAAAAAAAACCTTTAAAAAAAAATTTGCAAGCCTGCTTATCATTGTTAAAATGTAGAGAGCCAGTGAGGTAATGTTTTGAAGAATGAGAATCCCTAAGTTGTTTTTTTATAATTTAAATGCAGTATTTTTATCTGCAGGGCGATAACTCCATGTCAAAATTTTACTTTCTTGCAGTTGACTTCAGATACAAGTAACTTTGAGCAGGGTATTCATGAGCAGAACTTATCTAAGAGCTCAGAGTAAGAGAATATTTCACACTTCAAATTCATTGACAAACTGTCACACTTCTTAGTTACTTGCCAAAAAAAAGAAGTCCAAACATTGTAAATAATGATATCACAAAATATCCCCAAGGAACACATGAGAGAAAGCTATCCATTATGGCAATAGAGCTCAGCTTAGGTAGGAGGATGCCAGTGGAAATTGCATCTGGATTATTTATCCCATATGGTGCCTTAAGAGGCACAGCCTGCTATCCCAGCACAAACTTACAGCCACCAGATCCCCAGCCCAGAGAAAGGGTGTCACATTATAGTCTTAGGAAGTGCTTCAACACCATCTGGGTCTATTTCTCTGCTCTTACCTCATGCTCTGCATACTTGAATATTCCTCATCCCTGTCCTGATATGATGTATGATGTGGAGACAAGACCTGACAGAATCCAAAATGACTCAAGGAGCCTTCTAACTAGAGTTTTCACATAAATATCCCTTTATTCATTCATTGCAGTGTTCAGCACAACAGAAAACTCATAAAGTAGAATGTACATTCTTGTATTTTATCCCAAAATCACAGAATTCCCTCCATGTACTCTACTGGCTCTCCTGTGTGTGATTCTGCATGAGTAAGATTTCACACTTTTAATTCAAATGTCCCTAATAGACATGAGTAAGAGGTAAGATACAATTTGATCATGAGTTCTTTTTACAACATAGTAGGTTGATATTGTTTTTGGGTGTTGGATATTAAAAACACTTTATCATAATCATAAGTTACTTAAAAATAGTTTATCATAATCATATTATTCAAAATACACTGTAGAACCAGTGGAAAAATAATTACAGACTCCAAAGACACTAAAAATTAGATATAATAGTAATGCTGGGAAGTGAAGCTGGCTTTCACCTCAAGAATTTCTGCTATCCTGTGAAGAACTTGAGTTTCTGATTTTTTTAGCTGCTTAGTAAAAGGATGCCCAGGGCCAGCTGCAAAGGATTACCTAGGAAGGAAGACTATTGGAATGATTCACATCATAAAGAACATTACAAGAAGACTGAAGAAGAAACTAAACTGAAAAAAAAATCACTGTCAACCTTGATTTCAACAGCAGCAAAACTTTCTTTAAACAAATATGAAACAAAGACATTTTCAGACAAAAACAAAGTTAAATCAGTTTATTACTAACAGATTCCTAGAAAAGTGAATTCTAAAGAATGCAGGTGTTTCAAAAGTGATTCCAGATGGAAGATCTGACATGACCCAGGAGAGATGTGCAAAGGCAGGAGGAAAATAACAATGACATAGAAGCCACACTAATGTAGACACACAGAACTTGAGGTACACACTTTCTACATTGACTATAAAATTGTGAACTTTCATTTAGATTTGGTTGAAATATAAGCAAAAATGAAACATTCCCTCACAACAATATTTGTTGTGTTTAGGACACAAGCCCTGATAGTAATCTTTCTAGACTAGCAACTATATCCCCCAAATTATTGATTCATTATATTTTATCTGACTTTTTTTGGGGGGTGATTAAAGGAAAAATGGTATGTTAGAGAGAGTCCTGAGGAGATTAATCTTCACCTAGACAATTAAATACTTTATTCTGGTTCAAGAAATTTATTGACTCCCTTTCAAATTGAACTTGTATTTTTGGGCTCCTTCCCAATAGAAACCTAGCTGATCACAGAAACACTAAGAGGACTAGCCATGTGTTGCTTCAGTGAAGGTAGAGGACAAAATGGCACTTACACTGTCCACTCCCAGCCCTCTGCCAAGGGTGGGCCTTCCCATTCATCACAGCATTCTTGGCTGAGAACCAATTATAAGTTTACAGTCTTCTCGAGTGCTTTGACCAACAACCACCACCAATCACTGCAAGTCAGAATTTGACATCAATTCTATGCCTTATAATCAAATGCCTTTCCCAGTTTAAAGGCTATTGACTTCATCTTAAATGGAAAAGGATTGTGACTACTATAATTGTTAGTCTTTCTTCAGCTGATATAGAGAGAAATGCAACTCTTTTTTTTACCCTAGAACTCTTCCTTCATCCCTGGATGCTGAGAAAGAAGGGGAAAACTACATCAAACTACTTGGAGGTTCACAATGACTGAGACACACAGAACTTAACTTTTGGGTACAAACATTCTACATTAGCTTATATATAATTGTGCAAGGAATACATATTTGCTACACAGAAGTAAGGTCTCCGATTTAATGAGTTAGTTCTCAAAGCACGCTGCTGTGTGATCCCCAGATCGCTTGTTCTGGGGTGGGGTTGGGGGAGTATTGTCTTGGTGAGAAGCCACCTGCACACCTAGCTGACAAGCAGGAACTCTGGACACCCAAAACAATATCCTTAATAACAAGGGGTTCTGGGGACCCCACACACTGCCATTAGATTTTTGCTTCAAATTCTAAAACAAATGTGTTTAAGCAAAGCCATATGATAATCTCTGTGCTAGATGCTGGGATTCAAAACTTCTTGAGCTTATAGCTTAAAGGGAAGCAAACACTTAAAAAAAGATGGAAACACAGCATACTTTTCTATAGTGAAAAGCAAGGGTGAGGTGTATGGTGTAGGAACAGGAGAAACTGAGTTCCTGCCGCCACTCTATTTTCCTCTGTAATTTAGCAGTTTCCAGGCTAAGGATTTGTATTATTTAGAGTTCTCCTGAGAAAGAGAAACCAATAAAATGTTTCTAGAACCAGAAGTCCTTGACCAAGTCCTGTCAGTCTTTTCTTTTGAAACTGTCAGCTGATTAAACAAGACCCACCAATCCTCAGGGATAGAAGTGGGGGACATGCTGTGTGATTATGGAAGCAGCAAGATGAGGGAATACCAGAGAGAGCACAGAGAAAGAGCACTGAGAATCTAAAGCCGCTTCCACATGAGTTGGATTCCCACCTGCCCCAGAGGTGACCATATGGCGCGGCAGACCTCTCCTGACCCGCCCGCTGCTCCCCTCAGCAGTATACTTAGTTGATCTGCCTGTTCTGGTGAATCCTCTCATCCTCTGCATCTCTGGCCTGTACTCCAGTTCTATATGAATAAATAAATAAATCTTAAAAATAAATAAATAAATAAAATAAAAGTTCCAGACACACACACACAACCATATCACATTCATGTTATGTCTCTGGTTTCCATTCCCCCTTTTTGTACATTTTTGAAGTATATACAATAGTATTTATTGAAAGTTTGTGTGTTTGTGTTTATATTTGCTCATAGCAATCATTCAAGACAGTCTGGCAGTATATATTTGCCAGTAGTGTACTGGCACATAAAAATCAATGAAGAGGCCCTCCCTTGTGGTGCAGTGAGTTAAAGCACAGCACAAAGAAACTAGAGCCACTTCAGCATAAGTTGGATCCCCAACCTGAGTTGATTCACATGGCATGACAGATCTCTCCTCACCCACCTGCTGTTCCCCTCAGCAGTGTACTTCATCCATCTCAGCTTACAGAACATTATATTATGCCTGGATGCTATTCTCCCTTTAGTGATATCCCGTCATAAAAAATAGAATGAAAATAAAGCAATTCTAACAAATCGTCTACGTGTATTTCATGACACAAAAAAATGATTTTGTGTATACACTATATTTTTATGACAGTGTTCTACTGAATCTTTGCATACATAAATTATGTGTTTTAAAAGTATTCGTTCAGTTCATTTTCTGGCAGGAATTCTATAGACTTTAGGGTAGGAAAAAATTTTCATCATTTGTTTAGGATCCTGCAGTGAGTCTGAAAATTAACTGACCAAGACAGGTTAAAGGGAAATAAGCATGAAAAGCTTATTGAATGTTTATATATACATAATTACATATACATATACATATACATATACATATACATATACATATACATATACATACACAAGAGAATGGAGACCCAAAGAAGTGATGAGAGCTGGATGCTTTTATAACTTTTAGCCAAAGAAATAATCAATTTGTGAAAAACGGACATGAAACAGGTTTGGGTTCAGGTAGTAATTAATATAGAAGAAGGAAAAACTTGGGAAGAGTGCCCTCCCTGGTGACACAGCAGGTTAAAGCACAGCACTAAGAAACTAGAGCCACTTCAGCATGAGTTCGATCCCTGCCACGGAGGTGACCCACATGGTGCAACAGACCACTTCTGACCTGCCCACTGCTCCCCTCAGCAATGTACTTCACTGATCTTCCTGTTCTGCTTCCCACTCTGTCTCCAGTGGATCCTCTCATCGATCCTGTATCTCTAGCCTATACCCCAGTTCTGTATGCATAAATTAAAGAAATCTTTTTAAAAGAACAAAACTTCTAAACTTTTCTTAAAAAAAACAAAACTGGGAAGGTAAGGGTTAGTTTAGCAAGGTTTGTTTCTACAGATTTCTTCATCATCAACTCCCCATATCTAATAATAAAAAGTGTCTTTCTTCTCTCAGTTTGGGGTCCTTTCACATGGATGCTTTCTGAAAAGAAGGGTCATTGGTCAAAGTGCATTTCTGCTTTCTTTTGCTTTCTCACACTTCTTGAGCTTATGATACTCAATAAGCCACGGTGCTGCATTGTGGGTTAGCTCATCTGAACTCCTTCAGAGCCAGTGAACTGTCAACATTCAGAACACCCAACTGCACAGTTGGAGAAAGAAGCGGAGAGAAAATAACAGGGGACTGCTAAAATTTCAAGATTAAAATGTCACTTAAGCTCCTGTTTTGCCAAAAAAATTTATTTGAATTTCATTAAAGGGAAATAATTTAAACTATATTATGAAATTTACATATACATAAGGGATGAAATGATAAAGTTCCCAAGTCCTAATATTCTAGACATAATAAGTCTAAAATGGGCTGTTTCCTAACAGAATCAGCCTTACATACAAGCAGAGTGCTGAGGTTTCACAGACTCTTACAATAATCCTCTTATTTTTTTAAATATTTATTTATTTATAATTACAAGAACTGGAGTACAGACCAAAGATGCTGGGGGTGAGATGATTTACCAGAGAACCAGAGACACAGTGGAAACCAAAACAGACAGATGGACGGACTGAAATACACTGCTGAGGGGAGCAGCAAGAGAGACAGGAGAGGTCTGCTGTGCCACGTGGGTCAGCTCAAGCAATAGAGTTGCAATGGCTGCTGATGGCTTCATAATGCAACAATTTAACCTTTTGCACCACCAGGGAGAACTCAATCTTCTATTATTTTAAAAGGCTGGTGGACTGACCCTAAACTTTCATCATGGCTAATCAATGTACATATCAGTGCCTAACCTATGATAAAGCGACTATGACCATACAGTGGGGAAAGGAAGAGTGCCTTTAATAAAACCACACAATAGAGTGAAGTGAGATCACTTTCTAACTCTGTACACAGAAATAAACTCCAAATTGGTTAAAAATTTAGATATAAGACATACAACAATGAAATATATTGAAGAAAACATTTGGTGATACATTCCATGACAGCAACAATAAAAATGTTTGGATGCCTCAAACCCGATGGCAAAGGAAATAAAAATCAAATAGAAACAATTAGTATTACTTGATTTAAAAAAATACTTTTATACTAAAAAAGAAAATATAGGAAGATTAAAAAACACTATTAATGGGAGAAAATATTCAAAATGTTTACTGAGAAGGGGTTAATATCTGATGTTTATTCAGAAACTACAGAAATCAACAATAACACACACATTAATATTAATAAACAGGCAGCAGATTTGAAGATAAAATTTACCAAGAGGATATTCAGAACAGCAATTAGCATATGAAAGATTATTCATCATCACTTCCAATAAGAAAGATGCAGGTTAAAGCAACAATGAGAAGCCATTTCATACCCAAGAAAATGTACAAGTACAGTTACACTGGTGGCTACAGTCACACTGATGGGAGGAATGTATACTGGTGCAACCATATGGAAAGCAAGTTGGATTACCATAAAATGACATTGAAATACAATCCAGCAATCCCAGTCTGGGCCACATAGAGTGACATGGAAACATAATCCAGCAATCCCAGTCTTGGCCATCTAGCCAAAGAAAATGACATCACTGATACAAAAAAAACATAATATGCTATAGCAGCATCGTTTACAAAAGCCAGGACACACAAGCCATCGTGTACTCACTGATAAGGAACTGTATCAGGAAGACGTGACATATTCACATGAAAGAGTACTGATCAGTCCTAAGGAAAGATGAAATGCGGTTATTTTCAATACAATGGAGGGGAGTTGAGAGAATTACATACCATAAAGCAAGTCAGAGCAATAAAAACAATGGATATTTACAGAGCAGTTGGTTTGATGAAGTAAAATATTTGGGAAATCTTGTGGACATCAGTAAACACCATGGGAGCTCTGAGGTTAAGAGAGAGGAGTAGGGGGAGGGACAAACAGATAAAGAATAGATGAGATTGTCTTTTGCAGCAACTTGGATGGAGCTGGAAAAGATCATGTTTAGTGAGATAAGCCAGAAAGAGAAAGAAAAATACCGGATGGTTTCGCTCATAGCAGAAGTATAATGGACCAGGAGACATTTTGTGGGGGTGGAGTGGGGAATGGGATCAAAAACAGGGGAGTGGGGGGAGTGGGGAGGGAAATGCACAGGACTACGGTGATGGCACACAGGTGACTTGGTGATGGGAAACCCGCGGGGATTACAACTGAGATGAAAAAAAAATGCACAAAATGATGTAAAAATAAACTCTTCTAAATTTAAAAAAAAGAATAGATGAGATGTTAAAGGGACATGGATCTGAGAACAAAACAAACATTCTAGCATTACAACTCTAGTCACTAAAAGTGAATAATATAGAGAAGACATAACACATGTCATCATCTGACTAGGGCTGTGAGTCAGGAGCAACTTGAGGACAGGAATGTTGGTTTCACTTTTAAAATCCAGAAGCAGCAAATCAATTGATAAAGGGAGATCAACAAGAACTCTTTGTTAAAAAAAATAATAATAATAAATAAAAAAATAAATGAATCAATTCCAATCATTCCCAAAATGATTTAATTTATCATATCACTGACAACTAGCAATCTCTCTGGGCACTGGCTGTGCTGGGAAATACTGAGAGGAGGTAGACGGGTAATGTCTGGGTACTTATCAAAAAAGACCAGACTGGATGGTTCTGGACAGAGGGTAGGAGACAGAGCAGAGGATTTGAAAACTTAAAAAAGCCTGGGTTTATCCCAATTTCTGCTTCTTGACTCGATGCTCTTGGATCAGGTCCTTTGACTTCCTTAGACTCCATTTCTATAGTCAAAATGATAGTGTTGTGAGAATTAAAAAGATCATGTCTACATAAGACTAATAAATGATGGACAGAGGCTACATTGTAATAATTTGAAATGATTTACAACACTTATAGTTATCATCAGTATCACTTGTGCTAATAAAGAAAATAATCACCTCCAGGAAACAGTTATTTAAAATGATGCTAGATAGAGAAGGAGATGGCAATGGAAAAGAAGAAATAGTGGTGGGGAGGCGGGGAGTGGAGAAGGATAATAAGAGTGCAGCTCGATACAGCTGATTCAATGAGAGGTTAAAAGCTCCACCCCGGTCCAAGAGGCTGAAAATCCAATAAGAAGGCCACTTCTGGAACATTACATTCCAACTGGTACGCATTCATCCTCGGTAAGGACTTGGACAAAAAGAAATGCAAGCTTCTAAGAATAGATCTTGACCTCAGCAATTAGCCTAGAAGGCAACAGTGAAGTCAGCAGAGGAATTATCTAGAAAAGGCATTTTGCCTCAATTATAACTCCTCTCAGCAAACAATGTCTGTACAGGGTGTTTTCCACTGACTTCAAATCGTGATGCACGACACACTTTTCTAGGAACTGAAATTGTCAGATAGCTCAAAGCAGATGAGTCATAGTGCTCTCATCAGCAATAAACCAGACTTTATTTTTTCCAGGTATCGATAAGATACACCAATCAATTTAGAACCAGCCACTGTATGAGACTGACATTTTCTCTCTTGTTATCATGTGTTTATTGTTTTCCAGATTTGGTTGTTACCATGAAGCTAGTTTATTTAAGAAATGATGCAAAGTGCATAATTACTTATCTAAAACCTAAAGAAGAGATTTGGAGGAGGGGATTTTTTCATGTTTTACAAAGTTAATATCGTACACATACTATATTATATAATTCCCTACATCTCTCAAAGTTTGTGCAATTCTGTGTAACCAGAGATTTTCTCCAGTGAAACATAAATATTTGTATTAGTGAGATAAACATAGATTATAATAATCCATCTGTTCTCCTAGTATGGTAAAGGGATCCCTGGGGATCCCCAAAACCTTTCAGAGTGTTCATGAGGTCAAAATTATTTACATAAAAATGGATAAGACATGAACTTTTTCTCATTCTCATCCTTTTATGAGAGTATAGTCAAGTTTTGCAGGGGCTGCTTGTGTGTGACGTGAATAGAGACGAGTATCTGATTGTTTCTGATAAACAATAATATGAAGATATTTGCAAACACAAAATGATGTCACCATTCTCATTCAAATTTTGCTTTGGGAAATATATCCATTTTCATAAAATATCATATATTTGCTTATAATGCACTTATGTTTGAATGAAATATATTTATTCAAAAATATATTTTAACTTTCCAATTTAACCTCCTCTGAATAAATATTAAGGATAAATACTATGTAACTAGCATATAAATACTACGTAACTTTGGTAACTACAACTCACATAAGAAAAAGATCTTTGGGAGTCCAATAATATTTAAGTGAAAGGAATCTGAAGACTAAAATACCAGACAACTGCTAAAAAAAAATAAACATCAGTTCAGGTCAAATTTAACTGCCTCTGGAGACCCACAAAAGCCTTTCGTTTTCAAAGCATTTTGATGTCAAAAGTGAAGATAAGAGGCTATTGACTTTTTAGGCAAATTGATGGTAGATTTCCTGATGTTTATTCTAAAGCAGAGCTCCAAACCTTGGTGTCTTGGGTTTAGAGGACTTTCACAGTTTCTAAGTTGAAATGCCCACAGGTGTCAAACAGATTATGAATTACATGAAACAAGGTGGTTGGGGACTGGGGTACCTGGTCCCTGTGACACCGTGCAGAAAGTCAGCCTAGATTTATCATTCTTTGGAAATGTAGTTTCTATGTAAACTATCTTCACTACATTTCCTATTTAAATGAACTTTGTTTTCCAAAAAGAGCAGGGCAAATCCAATCAAATCCAATTCCTGGCTTGCTCCCACCTAATGCTCAAACACTTATATGGTTTCAGATTCACGTAAGGCCCACCACTGACAGATAGTGGCTTGGCAGATACTTGCTCTCAAGGGCACTGCAGAGATGGAGTTGCTTGTCAGACCTGAGGAGCAAAAGAGGCGTGGGTATTTCTGCTTTTGACTCGACAATTAATGCTAGCTCGGCAATGGATTCAGCAATTAAAAAAAGTCAATGCTGCAAAGTAATTTTTATTGCCTGAGGGTTTCATTTTGAAATAAACAGATTGAATTTTGCCTCTTTATAAACAATTTGTTATACCTCCTAAACAGTAGTGTTTTTTTACAACATTTTAAATTGCAACGTTGATTTTCATAACATTATTCAGGAAATGTTTCCCTAAGAATATTCTGAAGAACACTGATCATGGAATCCCATAATTAAATGTGAATCATTTTTCTGGTAGTTTATTCCCAACTCCATGTCAAGTGGATAAATGCTGTGTTGATTAGGTTATCAATAAAATATCAAAAACTGCATATCTACTATGCCTTTTTAAAAAATTGAACAACTCATTTTTTTCTATTAAAAATTTCATGTTCATTGTGGAAATGTGGGAAAATACATAAAGCTATAAACAATATAATGAAAACCTTCAAGGATCTCACCACTCTCTACCAAGAATCAGAATTAAACTGTATCAATGTACAACAGATCAGGTATAGATAGATATGACATGCCGATCCACAAAAATATTGTCTGTATATATTCTTCAAATACACATATGTATAAATAAATAATAAGAACAGAATGATATTCTACGTTCAATTTTGTTTCTGGCCTTATTAATAAACGTTCTTATAGATTTTTTTTTTTTTTTTTTTTTTTTTAAAGATTTATTTATTTATTCATACAGAACTGGGGTACAGGCCAGAGGCTCAGGGGCGGTGAGAGGCTTCACCAGAGACAGAGTGGGGAGCAGAACAGGCAGATCGACGAAGTACACTGCTGAGGGGAGCAGCGGGCGGGTCAGGAGAGGTCTGGCTCGCCATGTGGTCTCCTCCGGGGCAGGCGGCAGGCGGGAATCGAACTCATACAGAAGTGGCTTAAGATTCCCAGTGCTGTGCTTTAACCCGCTGCGCCACCAGGGAGGGCCTAGATTTTTTTTAAAGATTTGTTTATTCAGGCAGATCGAGGAAGTACACTGCTGAGGGGAGCAGCGGGCGGGTCAGGAGAGGTCTGCCGCACCATGTGGTCACCTCCGGGGCAGGCGGGAATCGAACTCATGCAGAAGTGTCTTAAGCTTCCCAGTGTTGTGCTTTAACCCGCTGTGCCACCAGGGAGGGCCCAACGTTCTTATAGATTTTATTTTGAGGTTTCATTTATTTGACTAACACAGAACACTGGATAAAGCAAGGGGCGATTGCCTGAGTCACGCCCCAGGAGAACAGATGAATGGTAGATATTATAATAAGTGATGGTCGTGTGTCAGGCAAGCCCTAACAACTGACCTATCTGCTCGTTCTCCCACTCCCTGGCCACATAGCTCCTATTGGTTCTATAATAATCGCTGGGTTATCGAATGTATGTGAGCAACTTCCCAGTGCTTGGGCCATTTATGAGAACAACGGTCACCCAGAGACCAATTAAAGTCTCCCTGCCAGGCAGAGTCTAGTTTTCTGCATGCAGACTCTGGACTGTTATTTACATGTAGCCATTTCTTCTGGAGTGTGAAGTTACATAGTTCTCCAGGAGTATCTGATATCACTGGGAAGATAAATATAAATATAAATATAAAAGACACATGAGCACAGCAATGTATATCAAATCCCTAGACCAGCAAGAATAAAATAGTAAGTAGGCAAGCAAGAAGCAGCACATGTCTGTCTTTTCTGAATCAACCTAATGTGGGCCCAGACTGAAGGGAAACTTAAGTTGAGTCAATGCCAAGGGCTCCCCTTGCACTCCTTACCCCCAAGTTGCAGGTTTGCGGAGGCCACAGGTTCAGTGCTTAGAAGGTTCACTGGGGCTGGCCGGTTTGGGGAAAGTCCAAGCTTTGGTGCCCGGGTTACTGCTTTATTTGGCATACTCCACAGCTGCGGGCCCCTCTCTCCCAGGCCTACGATGCCACCTTGGAACTGCTGTCCCATCTCTCCTCTCTTGTGAGTGTCTGGCTTTCTCTCCTGTTCCATTTCAGACGACACACTTCGTCCTCTCACACTCTCGAGCATCCTCTAAAGGCATTCCTCTCTCTCCTGCTTCTTCAGGGTACTCATATAATCAATTCAATGAATTAAGATTTTACAGAACACAGGACACATTCAAAATTGGTTTCAAAGAAGACAGAGGAAGCCACACAAAGCACTGGAGGTGTATCGGGAGTTTCACAAGTCATATAGTGAGGCTGTCTGGAGAGACAGGCAGACACCCTGGAAGTTCAAATAAGCAGGAGCAATGTCTGGTAACGATTTTTTGGCTGTGCTTAAGGGGTCGGCTAGGCTGAGTGTCCCTGTGAATGGGTGGAAACCTGCAGAGTTTGGAATATTCACCTGTATCTCTGCCAAGGAAGTGTATGAGTATGTAATCTTTTTCACTGGCTGCTACCTGTGGTTACAGATGGCATCAGACTACTAACCACAAGGAAACATTTCAACACAGGTGGAAGAATCAAGGGGAGAACTGGAGGAAGAGCAATTCCACAGAGGAAAGATGTGCACGAGCTCAAAATTGTGACTAGTCCTGAACACATAGGAACAGAGTGGTTGGGCACACTGATGACGAGGTGAGCAGAGCAAGACAAGACTAAGAGGCTAAAAGACCACATCACCCAGAGCTTACTAGCCATGGCCGTCCATTGGGATCAAAAGTGGAGGGTGGGGACAGTGCACTGGACTATGGTGATGGCGCACAGATGAATTGGTGGTGGGAAGCCCACGGGGATTACAACAGAGATGGAAAAAGGAATAAACTGATGTAAAAATAAACTATTATATTATTTTTTAAAAAATGTACATTTCTAGTTCAGCTTTATCAGAGTTTCTTGGTCCTTCCAGATTACATTTCTTAACTCCAGTCTTTCAAGTATTCCTTGGATATGGGCGACTGGAATTTAAAAGAAAATTCCTGGCCCTCCCTGGTGGCGCAGCGGGTTAAAGCACAGCACTGAGAATCTAAAGCCGCTTCCTCATGAGTTTGATTCCCGCCTGCCCCGGAGGTGACCACATGGCGCGGCAGACCTCTACTGACCCGCCCGCTGCTCCCCTCAGCAGTGTACTTTGTCCATCTGCCTGTTCTGCTCCCCACTCTGTCTCTGGTGAAGCCTCTCGCCACCCCTGAGCCTCTGGCCTGTACCCCAGTTCTGTATGCACAAATAAATAAATCTTAAAAAAAAAAAAAAAGAAAAAAAAAGAAAATTCCTGAAGCTGGAAGACCATTACTTTGTACCTGGTAGAGGAAATCACGTACCATTGCTTCTTTTACAGAAAACTCTACAACAAAACTCACAGCACTTAATTTTAGCTAATACAGTTAGCCTGTAGTGATAGATCTACAATAATTGCCCATTTGTTTTCAAAAGCAAATGTTGTTCAAACCTACTATTCCTTTAATAAGAATATAATGTAATATTTTCCTGTTCATTTAATTTCCCATTTTGAGAAAACACTTATCACCAGACTGATTTCCAGAACATTCAAAGTGACTGCACTTTATATTTCTGATTATTACAAAAATGCCTTTGTACATGTGACTTAGGTAAAACGACAAGGAGCTACTAGAAGCAACATTAACTTCAAACACCTGCGCCTAGGAGTGAGACGATTCCTCCTCAGTGTGAGACAGGTCTATTCAATGCGCTACTTGGGAATCTGGCAAATTTTGCTTTTAAAGGCAATTGATCTATTTGAAAAATGACCTTGTATCTTACATCTTACAACTCCATTTTTCCTAATTATGTTTGAGTTATATCTTAAATGTTTGTTTAATGGCTTACTATTTCAGAATTTGTAGTCTACTAAAATAAAACTAAGCCAGCACCAAATCAGCACCATTTTGTCCAAATCCTTTCCACTGTCATCACCCAGAATCTTTTTTAGCTACATTTCAAAATTGTCAAGTATAATAAACACTAATAAACACATTGGCCAGTTGACCTGTTTTGTGTTTTTGTTTGTTTTTTTTTTTTGTATTTTGACCTAGCACGTCAATTCAAGTCCTCGCGCACACCAGGGTTGACCCTTAGACCAAGAAGATACCTATGGAGTGTGACTATGAAGGAAACAGTTAATCTCGTTTCTGACTGGTTACAGTGCTTTGCATTTTCACCACCCAGTGATCAGAGACCGAACTAGAAGGAGGCAAGAGAATCTCCTTAGGCACCAACTCCAAGGAGGCACTCCCTGGCAGCACTGTGCAAGCCCCTTCCTAAACCTGGCATCCCAGCCCTTCATGGATCCCTCTGCCCAGGCCCGGGTGACTGTCCTTTCTAGATAAAGCTCAGAAGGACTTAGCTAGCATGCAAATATGTTCTCTGAGGATTGAAACCTGGTAAGGAAATAGCAACACCAAAGGGAACTAGCTTACATGATCAGAACCCCCTCACCAAAGGAATCTGAGGAAATAGGACAGTGAACAGTAAGCTTTGAGGAACAGAGGGCATTCCGGAAGGTTTAAGCCTCTGGCCCTGCCTCGGGCACAGCGTGTGATTAAGGAAACACAGAGGACAGAGGGCGGCCAAAGGAAGGGCTTAGACACCATTTCTGGTTACTGTAATAGTGGCCTGAGGCGACTTTCCACCTCACACTCAGTCCTGGGCATTTCTATCTGAAGAGAGGGACCCCTGACAAAGACCCCACTGGAACACCCCACCTGGGCAGCTTAAAGGAAACTGCTGCTCTTTCTCTTCTCTTTGGGACTGTCTTCAAGCCCTTGACTGCCTCAGACTCACCTCCAGCCTGAGCCCTCTGCCTCATTTCACTCAGATTGACTCCTTTCTCCATAAGGCTTCCTCAGATTGGCCAGCTTTCCAAATGGCTGATATTATGATCCCACAATGTAAATTTTGTGATTTTTAAACTTACCTGTCATTTAACGCTGACTCTGAAATGCACATTGGCAACTGGTGCTCAGGGCAACCGGGGCGTCCCGCAGTGCAGAGACTCTATGGAGCCCCAGCAGGGCCCCCAAGCCAGTATCCCTTCGCCTGAGAGGTCTGACGAAGTGACCGTGAAACACGGGGAGGAAATATCTAGGTGATTAAAAAAAAAAAAAACCAGCAGGAACTAATCACCAGGGAAACTAGGATCACAGTACAGGATCACAGGATCTGCCCACTGGGCTCAAACCCCTCGCCAAGCAAGATGGCAGCCAGGCCCTGGGTCAGGAGAGGCTCCTCTGAGCCCATCAGAAGCCTAGAATCTCAGGAAGGAAACTCCCTGGGAGATCCTGGGAGCACCACCTTTGTGGTGTCAAGCCCTTGAAATCCATATAGACCTGAAGATGGTGTCACACTGCCTCAATGATACTCGGAGTGTTAAGGGGAAGAATGTCCTAAAGGAACTCTGCAGAGTCTTATGGACCCCACCCCTACTCCAGCTTCTGGACTCCACCCCCTACTCCCGTGACTGGAAACTACAACTCCCAGCAGTACCAGGGAGAGAGAACTGTGAGGACCCAAGGGCAGAGCTAGCAGGAATGAATTCTGGGACATTTGGGGGATAAATAGGGTGCGATTGCATGATTGCATCACGCTCTCTCGCTACAATCTCTCGCTTGAGAAGCAGCTCTCCTGACCTCATGACTTGGTGTGTTCAGTCAGCCTAGCCGGAAGGTATTGCAGTTACTTTGTATCCTGCTCTCTTTCCCTGGGTTGTTTTCTACTCCTTTCGCCTTTTGTAAATAAACCTGTTATTGACCCTTTGGTGTGTACTTGCAGTATAACAGAATTGTGAGCGCGCGGATGAGGCCCCACAAACAGGCGGCCCAGTCCACTCTGGGCTGCCCTGTAGCAGGAGTACTCACCATCTTCCTTGGTTCAGGGTGGAAAAAATGATGAGTTAAGTCCAGGTGACTCATGAGACAAAGAGGGTAGTACTAGCCATTATGCCCCGAGACAAAGCAGGAACAGGGTACATGGACACTGATGCTTAAGACATGACCTATAAATCACTGATGTGCTTAATAAGAAAAGGGATGTAAACCAATGACTGGCTCAGTGAACACTATTTCCTTGCAAGAATGGAAGCTCCTTGAGGTCAGGAACAATAAATGAATGACTATGAATAAATGAACAAATACTGCAATTGGGTATTACTTTTCTTTGGTGGATCACTTTTATCAAAAATAGTCTGCAAGACTAAAATAAAAATATCTGTAGCAGGAAAATAATAATAAACTACCTCATACATCTCTAAGGAACATATTATTGCCATATTACAAATGGCAATGATTAAAAATTGGGAGCTCAAGTGCTAATCTCGGTTCAGCCAGTAACATGTCTCTGTGACATAAGATGAATCACTTCATATGTTTGCTGGCTTTCACACTCATGAAAATTGGGTCATGTGGTGTGGAAGAGCTTTAAACTTCTTATGACTTTCACATTACAATCTATTCCTTTCTATGTGATTGGTTTGGTTTAAAATAGAAAGCAAGCTGTCCCTTGCACAGTTCCTCAATTGTTGACAGCAGATTCTCTTATTTGATTTTATGTGTGCACAGTACTTCTTACCTTGAATTTCCTCTTGCTCACTGTGCTGTTCCCAGCCTGATCTCTCATCCACCCGATGTCTCTGACACTGTTCAAGGTGAAAACAGTAGCCTCAATTATCTATGGGGAGCGATCACCTCAACCACCATGTTAACACTCTTCCATGTATTAACCATGAAAGGTTATTGAAGGTGACTTGCTTTATGCCTGAGTTTAAAAAAAAAAAAACAAAAGGCCTAATGACCCAAACAGCAAAGAACATTCTGAGTGACAACAGGCCACCATTCAAAGTGCAAGGCAAGGGCCTCCTTGGTGGCTCAGGGGTTAAAGTCTCAGGTCTATCAAGCAATGGCCAGCCTCTATGGCCTGAGTTCAATCCCTGGTCAGGGAGCTCACCAGCATGGCATGGCAGACCTCTCTTGTGCTCCCTACCCTCCCCTCAGCAGTGGATTTCAGTTGATCTGCCTGTTCTGCTCCCCACTCTGTCTCTGGTGAGTCCTCTCACCAACCCTGCACCTCGGGCCTGGACCCCAGTTCTGTATGGATAAATAAATAAAATCTTTAAAAAAAAAAAAAACTTGAAAATGTCTCTTGGAATCCTCTTCCTTAAGAACAGCCCTTTTTCTAGATAACTTTCAAATACTGACCCTCCCTTCCCACTTTTGTTACCTAGCTTACGTAGGATTTGTAATGCAAGCTGCTACAACAGAAGAAGACTAGGTGACTTCAAACATTAAAGGTTCATTTCTTCTTAGGTAAAGCCCAATGCCAGTTGGGCATCCAACTCCATCTGGGATCTGGGATAGGTTGCCCCAGAAGGATAAAAAGAGTTTGGTGGGAGTAGACTGGCTGGCTCTTACTCCTCTGCCTATAAGTGGCATCAACACATCTGTTGCCAGCTCATGGGCCAGGACTGGCACCAAGGCCCTGACCTAACTTTAAAGGAGCTGGAAGGTGGAGGGAAGTGCGTGGGATTTAGTGACCTTGCCTATGGTGCCAGCACGCACAGGTCAGGCTCACTGTCAATTTGGGCATAGAGTCCCAGAGCCTCAGTAGACTTCACAGCCTTTAGCATTGGAGCAGGGACCCAGGTCCTCAGGGACAGCAGGCAGGGGGCTGGCAAGCATGAAGGCAGACACGGGCGAAGCAGGGGGACATGCTGGCATGTCCCCAGCATGGGGAGGGGCTGGGAGCTGGGCAGCAACCAGGCCTCCCAGCCCCCAGGGAACCTTTGTACTCCCTCTGGCACCTCTCTGACGTTCACTGTCTCATGTCACATCGTAGTTCACCTTACAATGATCCTGCCTTTTGTCTTCTCTAGAAACAGGTGTGAGCATCTATACTGAGTACTCCTAAGCTCTTTGTATCAAGCTGTCTATAGTCAAAGGTGCCCCATGTTCACGCCCCTCTCCCCAGGCATCCACACAAGCGGCCGAGGACATAAAAAAGCCTAATAACTTCATTTACTCTAAATGACCTATTTTCCCATTAGACGTATTCACTGGAAAAATGAGCAGGAGCAACGATTTGATCCATATACTGATACTGAATGGCTAGTGCTTCCTGATCATGCAGGTTCCCTCCCCAAGTCTGACACCCAAGGCTCCTGTTTCTGTGTAGTGCCCAGAATATGTGATTTTTGCCCTACACTGGGTGGCATTCTGTCCAGTCATCCAAGTGTTAGAGTCCAGTGTCCCTTATACTTTCTCTTTTCAAATGTCTTTTCAAACCAACCTGACACCGTGGGGAAGAAAAAGATAGACAGCCTGTCGTCTCTGATAATAGCACCTGTGGCGTCAGCACCAGGCAGACAATAGTCAGTGGTAAATGCACATTTAAATCGTGCAGATGTTAGTGGCATGATGAGGACAATAAGAGGCCTCTGATGGAATAATTGCTTCCCGTGGGGTGTTCAAGCAGCTCTCTCTTGCCGGTGCCCAGACTATGAATGAGCTTGCACCGGAGGCGCCCTGCGGCCAACACAATGGAGCCGGAGAGGGAGGGGGTGGCCACAGGCATGGAGTTTTCAAATGAATGAAATATGAATGGCTGAAATGCTGCTTGGGAAAATGTACACATTTTTAAAAGCTTTACACTTGGAGAAGGAAAAGGCATAATAATGCTTCTGCATTGACTCTGTCCTGACCCCTGCAAATTTGGTGTAGTCAACATGCACTTGTAATAGTCGCCTATACAGGTAATTTTTTAAAAACCCTAGTTAAGCAACTGTGAGTTTTACAAACATCTTTTACTCTGCACTGGTATTGCAAGCATTCTGTGATAACCTCCGGGAAGTCCATGAGGACGTGAGAAGAGAACTTCTCAGGGGACCTCATAAATCCCAGCACCCTACCTTGTGACAAAATCAGACCCCAGGTTACATCAGGAGAAATCAGTGCAAATTGGAAAATTCAGTGGAAATGGCAGGTGCATTATAGGAAGCAAATGGGTTGATTTTAAGCAATAGAATTTGCATAGTAGTCTTGGGGTTTCATAGGTTTTGGATCACTCTGGAAAGCAAAGTAGACCCATTTGTTCCAATACAAAAGCATATTTTCAAATACATTATTTTGCTAAAAATAGAGTGAACAGGCCCAAAATGGAGTCCATCATGCTGGCCTCCTTCCAGACATAATACTAAATCTCACTGCAATTTCAACGTCTTCCAAAAGTGTAATCCTAAACCAATCTCCATGTAGTTTGCAAATCAGCCTGATGAGACAGCTCTGCCTGTCCCTGAGGGAAGATGTTTTTGAAAGTCTTATCTATTATTGACAACCTTAATTCACCTGTTTACTGTCTAAATACTTTCTATTTTATGTAACTCCTTCAAATATCTGGGTGAAATGTTTTCCAATTCATCAATCTTTAATATAGCCACTTAACACTCTAACTTCGTGAATTTTGTTTTTAAGAGTTTCAAAACCTCCTTTGACTAATGTAGTCCCTGTTTTTTTCACAAAGAACAATAATGATTTATTTTTGATAGTTTTGGCTTTTACACAGCTGGAATTTAATGTCCTATTTGAGCTTTTCAGGAAGCTTACAAAGTAGATCAAACACATATTAGTGGTCTCATTTAAAAAATATATAAGGAAACGTAAGGTTCAGAGAAGTGGGGTTCATGGCCCAGGATCACATAGCTAGTCAGAAAGAAAACTCACGTTCTCAGCCAAGACTCATCTCTGGTTTCTTCTCCAAGGGCTGCTTGACCAGTATAGTGTCAATGTCCCAAGGTGTATTAGTCTAGTTAATTTAAAAAAAAAAAAATTCCAGGACCACAGATTGTGTCTAGAAGTCCTGATATAGAGTTTGAAACAGCCCCGAGGGCATCTGAAAACATTGATTGAGGACACAGTCTCCAAGCCTGGAACCCATAGGTGCCAGCAGGCTGCAGCTGCCCACACCCCTCAACATTTGCAAAACATACAGTGTGGGTTTGGCAAAGGAGGTGGCAGGCTCCGCCACCCCACGCCCACCTCTTGCCTTCACAGGAAACACCTGGCATGCTGGGAACTGGCTTCCTGGAATGGGGTGTGAGTGGTTCAACTTAAAGGTAGGCCTCTAGTAGACATCACTCATTTGTTTTCTGTCTAAGGTGGATTATGCCACAACATCATAACCTTATAATACTAGTTCTATCGCTCACATCTTTTCACAAGATTTTTTTTAAGGGATGTTTTCTTTTTGTAAAGATTTATTTATTTATGTGTACAGAACTGGGGTACAGGCCAGAGGTGCAGGTGCAGGGAGAGGATTCGCCAGAGACAGAGGTGGGGAACAGAACAGGCAGATCGACAAAGTACACTGAGGGGAGCAGCGGGTGGGTCAGGAGCGGTCTGCTGCACCATGTGGGTCACATCTGGTGCTGGGGTTGACGCTGGGATCCAGCTCACACTGAAGCTGCTGCAGCTGGCTTGCAGTGCTGCGCTCTAACCCGCTGCACTACCAGGGAGGGCCTTCTCTCTCACCTTTTTCTTCTAAATTTATACAAGTTATACCGCAGACTACATTGTTATTCGTAAGGAATTAATAGTTTGGTTTTTTTGTTTGTTTGTTTTTAAATAATAAGAAAAAATTCTTATAAATTTACTCACATCATTAGCATTGTCAGAATTCCATCCTTTCAGAGATGTACAGCACTTCCAGCACACGCATGCTGTGTGATGTGTGACTTGGCTATCTGACTGAATGCATCAAAAACTGTTTCATTTTGTTTTGTTTTAATACACAATTGAATTATTTAGAAACAGTTTAACCTTTTTTGGATCTTGTGCCTGAAATATTCACACAGCTTATTGCTAAGGCTGATTTTTGTCTCACTGCTGAGGCAATGCCCTTCTATGAATTATTACCCACTTTTCCTCCTGGTTGGTATCAACAGTCACATTCCCAATCCTGTGTGCTCTCTGGAAATTTTCTCATCTTCTTTCTCTCTGTCTAGTCCTCATCTCTGCAATACCCTGTTCTGGAAACTTAGCTGCTTCGGTCATGCCAAAGCATGACCTCACCTCCTTATCTCCTTAGAGAGTCTTCGGTTTTGTCCAGACTCCCCAGCCCGAGTTATAGCAGAAACGCTTCTGAGGCAGTGAAAGGGGCTGGCATTGCACCTGTCACTGTTGCTCATTCCTCGGGGTCATAGTTCTTTACTGCTGAAAGTAAAGTGTCTTGAAAATCATCTGTTCATCAATTTTGTTCTGTGCTTTCTTGCCAGAATAGTAATTTTTTTCTGTTCTATCAACTTCACAGTCTTTTATTTTAAAAAAATATTTTAAAAATTATAGTTTTCTTAGTCTTTCTACCATTGTTCTGAATTAAACTTTGGCACTCAGACTGGGGTTTACCCTCAGAGGAGGAGAAAGACGTACAGAGTTGTGATTAGCAAGGTTGTCAGACCTCCAAATAGACCTTCCGAGCTGGTGATGCTTAGAAATTAGTTTACCTGTCTAAGTCATTGAGTATAAAGCCTAATCTATTTTTGAGCAGCATTAATATGAAAGAAGAGAGCAGTGACTATCATCAACTTGGAGTTAAAATGATATGGTAATTAGTAAGTGTGTGTGTATCTCTCTCTATATATATACACACACATATATGTATATACACACATAAATATATTCAAAGATGCGTTCCTTTATTTACATTTTTGCATAATGGGTAGACAATCATGTATCCTCCAAAATAATCCTTCTTATTTATTTAATAATCATTTTGGGTCATTCTCCACAACCTAACCCAACCTCCAAACAGAAAATTTTAGCAATTAACACAGTCTAGTTATGTCCCTACCACAGCAGACACACTTAAATTTTTTATTATTTATTAATTTTTATTTTTTATTAATTTTGTACATTTTCTCACCTTGGTTGTAATCCCCGTGGACTTCCCACCACCAGTTCACCCGTGTGTCACCACCATAGTCCCATGTGCTCTTCCCACCCCAGTTTTGATCCTGTTCCTCTCTCCTCCCCCCTAGAATGTCTCTGGTTTATAGTTGTCCATTAAAGCAAAACTCGAAATAAACCTGATGGGCTTTTGAAAGAAAGACCAATAACCAGCCAACCATTTCTTCCCTTTTCAGCATTGCTCCAAACCTAACTGCAACATCACAAAAACTAATGACAAAATCAACTTGTCCTAATTACCAAATCCAGTGACTGTCTTGGGTTATTTTTCTTCTTTCCTTTTTTACTCTCCCATATAAGTGAACATTTTCACATGTTTAAAACCTGTGAAACTCTTATATTCCTGAAATGTTCCCTTGCCCTTGTTCTCTTATTCACTCTCATAGTGTCTCACCTAGATTATTTCAATAGCCATGTAATTATAAGAAGCATGCAATAATTGGTGATAACATAACATAATTCAAAAAAAGAAACTGTCAAATCAGGGATGTCCCAATTCAAAGAAACTCCCCATCCTAATGTGTGGTTCTTATGATTAATGAGAAAAATAAGCCCAACTCATGTTTCTGTTTTGTACTCATTTGATTCAATAAAGAACGCCTTGCTCATGGCTCAGAATATATGAATTACTAATAGCCTCCAAGTGTTATCTTCATGCAGAGAGAGGAAGAGTGATTGCCTGATGTTTACTCTCACATCCACACTTGATAATCCACAACAGAGGACAAATATTGAGGAACAAGTTGCACAAAAGTGAAAAATATCCTATGCTCAGACTGCTGTGTTTATTCTCCCGTTGTGATACATTAGTAAACAGCTGCTTCTTGACTTCTGCAGATAAGAATTCTCCTGGTAAGCAACTTGGGACGAGAGAAGACTCAGTTTTGTAATAAAAAAGTGGAGCCAGGGCAAGAATATGACTTGTAATTCCATGCAATGTATGACACAAGTTGAGGATGTGCAGTGCATATATTCTAATTATAATTAGTGAGCATAATTCTTACTTAGTCCAGTTCAAATCATTGCTAAACAGAGGGGAAGAAATCCAAAAATTTGAGCTAATGGACCTTGTGATCAGGTGTAAAACATAACAAAGTATTTAAAACCTAGAAGGGTGGGTCAGTTTTCTAAAGTCCATTCTCTTCAATAACATTAAATTTATCAAGAGATTTAAAAATTTAACATCGGTGAAATTCCATAAATAAAATTTCTGAATACGTTAAAAGCATAAATCAGAGAGTAGTCTGTTTGGAAAAGCACATACAAATTTAGCTGTCATTCACTCTGTTGCAAAATCTATTAAGAGGATGTTTATCAATTGCTGACAATGAACACCAAAAACCTCAGGATACGTTTCTCTGCTGAACCATAATGAATTATACAGATGACTGGAATGTTTAAGTAATGTGTCTTCATTGCCAAATATAGACCTCATTGAGTATGGTATGTTTATTTTCTGGAGAAAAAAATGTAATCTCGTAGTTTAACATTCTTTAATACTGGATAGAACCTAATTAAAAAAAAAAACTGCGTTCTGAAGGAAAATAAATTATTTTATTTTTTAAAAAAGATTTATTTATTTATGCATACAGAACGGGGGTACAGGCCAGAGACTCAGGGGCGGCGAGAGGCTTCACCCCAGACAGAGTGGGGAGCAGAACAGGCAGATCGACGAAGTACACTGCTGAGGGGAGCAGCGGTCGGGTGAGGAGAGGTCTGCTGCGCCATGTGGTCGCCTCCAAGGCAGCCAGGGATCAAACTCATGCAGAAGTGGTTTCAGCTTCTTAGTGCAGTGCTTTAACCCACTACGCCACCAGGGAGGGCCAGAAAATAAATTATTTTTAATTGAAAGGCTTATTTATGTTTCACTTAACAAGAAAGGACACATCATGCAGTTCATAAATTAATTCCTTAGAGAGCAAAATTAAAATCACTCATGTGCAACTTACTTAATGTGAAGACCTGGGTTCTTTATGAAAAACGTCCTTCAAGAAACATTATCCCAGTTCTCATGACTAGTCCCAAAGTTAACCAAAAGTGATTCAAATTTAAGAAAGGCATTAAGAAATATTTCAAAGTATGAAAATTTTGGTAAAATCCTATTAATTAGCATTTGTTGCTATAAGTTGTTTTCCCTTTTGTATCACAAATGAATATAAATATTCCCACCCATATTGATAAAAACTATCATGCTTGTTTATCCCTCCATTCATTAAGCTATTTTTTAGCAATTACTGCAGTCAGGGCTGGTGCAGATCTTAAAATTTAAAAGATAACTAGATATAACCTATAACTTATGTTTTATACTCTATAAACTTAAAATTTTAGTGTAAGAGGGAAAAGGACCAGTCACGACTCAAGAACAATGCATTATAACATTTGCATCCACCAGGATACAGAAACTGCACTCTTATTTGAAGAAGGAACTATAATGAACTATTCATGGAGGAAGGCAGCTAAATACTAAGAGATGAGCGCTAGCCAACCAGCAGCAGGAGATGTAAAAAGTAGTAGCAAAAACGACTACCCCGTACTAAGGAAGAGTGAAAAATAAGGGAAGTGATGACAGGAGAGGACCGACCTCCAACCAAGACTGACACCAGATTCTTCACCAAGGGTAAGCCGATGACAAGAACACAAAACCTGCAGGTGTCAAGGATTCTTGTCCAAGAAAAAGTGCCGTTCTGGGGAAACAGCTTGAGTTTCTAGCACGTATGGCAACTGGAATCGGTTTTCAGAAGCAACCCTATGTTGTCAGTGTATGAACAGAGATGGGCTACTTGGAGGTGACTGTTGATGATGGAAGGGGTCCCGTGTGCTAGGGGACAGAGCCTTCTAGTATTACACTTCTCACGTCCAAGTGTGCTTACCTACATCAACCCAACTGGTATTAGAGAAATGGAAGCAGAGCATGTTGCTGATGGGTGTTTGTTTGCAAGGTGCCTAGGGGATAGTGATATAGAATTGCTGCACAGACTTTGTCAGTGATGTCTTTAGTGGGACTTGTCTGGATGCCTGGTGTGTGCAGCTGTCACTCATGCCAGTGGCTCCATACAGAGTGAGTTGGGACTACACAAGTTAGAAATAGAAAAGAGTGATGACTACGATTGGATTTCATGTGAAATCTAGCAGAGTCTGAGTTTACTATACTGGTTGATGGTAGGTCAAAGGGGAGTCAATGTACATAACTGAGAAGACATTTGGTTATTTGAACAATGCATGGTCATTGTACAATCCAAATTTCAAAAGAAAAATGATGGCACAAGCAAAATAAAACTTGGAAAAAAGCAACTCCAAACCCCAGTTTCCATTCTAATATGTGAAGAGCTTGGAAACAACCCTTGTATCCTTAAAATAAAGTAAACCAAAAACCTGAACAGGGAGCCAGCCACTAGCTGGGTGAAAGGACTAGCAGGAGTCGAAGTGAATGGCAGCTGACATGGCAGTGGCAACTGGCTGCCTAACAGGAGGCTGATGCCCCAGGAGCTTGACTGGGCACGCTTGAGGCTGTGGATGTCAGGAGCAGCAGGAAACCTGTCACCACCAAATATCGCTTGGCTGTGCCAGCCAACTGGCCAGATCAAGATGGAGATAATTTCATTGGAGAATGTCATTAGGTTAGCTAAGAAAAGAATAGAGAGATGGCCTTCAAAGCACTGTCTTCCTTTTCTAAAGGAAGTTAGGATTTTTATAGGGCTATTCTTATTTGGACAGGGTGGGGGCAGGATAGAATCTGTGATCTTGGTTGGACGGGTAGAGTATAGTTTCATGACCAGATCATGTCTCAACATGGGTTATATGTTAAAAAAAATGTTGGAGCCTTAGATTAGCCTTTGGGTTAGGCTTTTCTCATTTCAGAGTCTGCCTTTCACAGTCCAGCACCTCATGAACAGGTCAGTCCCACACATGGTCAGCCAAGTCTAGAGGAATACAGCTGTCCATTTGATTTGATCCCCTTAACAGTGACCATTGCTCCAATCTTACCAATGAGGACATAGAGACTCAGAAATACATAGAGTCATCCACCCCTTGGCCTGTGTTGCCAGGGTGCCGAAGCTTAATATCAATCAAAGTTCAGAGGGAAAGAAAAGGGAAGTGACGTGACTTGAACACCAATCAAATGTATCTCCATGGGAGTTCAAGTCCTAGGTAGACAAGTCTGCCATTTCCCAAAAACAACCAGAAAATGGGATTTTTATGAAATGCATTCAAAACAATGGCAATACTACAATTGTACAAAAGACAGAGTGCAGAGTGTGGTGGGCAAAGGTCTAAGGTGGCCCCCAAAATTCCTTTATACCCCCTCAGTATGCAGCCTCTGTATCAGCCTCTCCCCCTTGGGCTAAAGGACTTGCCTGCTGGAAAGTCTCCTAAGCAGACTTTAAATTATGTGGACTTGATCCTTTAAAAGTCCTTTAAAAGAATCCGTTGGCTGAGATAGAGGAAACGAGAGAGGTCAGAATGTCAGACACGATCCTGTCAGTGTTCAACAAGCAAACTGTTGCAGAAAAGAGCACATGGCAGAGGAAAAACACCAGGAGAGAGGGCAGATGGAGAAAGCATTCTGGTGAAGAACACAGACGATTCCAAACCCACAGCTAAGGACCCTGACAGAACCTCCAGAGAATGCCCATCCTCTCCCACTGAGGAGGGGCTTATAGGAGTGGCAGGCACGCCGGATCCTGTAATTTGCTGCCTTACCATGTGGGTTCATGTCATAGAAGAAGAGACCTGGAAGAGACTTGGTTATTTCTAAATCTTTTCAAATCTTGACTGCTAGAAATCTGTGAATCTGATCTCTTCATCTGAGGATTCCTCACAGTGATTGGGTGAGATGGAATCCTTTTCCTCCATGCCCAGTCAAAATGTTACAGGGCAGCCCAGAGTGAACTGAGCACCCTATTTATCCCCCAAATGTCCCAGAATTCCTGCTAGCTCCGCCCTTGGGCCCTCGCAGTTCTCTCCCTGGTACTTCTGGGAGTTGTAGTTTCCAGTCACTGGAGTAGGGGTAGAGTCCAGAAAGTTGGAGTAGGGGGTGGACTCCACAAGACTCTGCAGAGTTCCTTTAGGACATCCTTCCCCTTAACAAAAACAAATTCTTCTGTTATGTCCATTCTAAAACTCCATTCAGAGCATGTTAACCTTTAATAGTCTTCTTTATGTGGTTACACTGACATCTGTCCCCCCAAAGACTAAGAATCCTGAGACCAATGACTATATCGACTTTAGTTTCCAGCTACTTATCCCCTGGTCTTTAGTAGGTTCTCAATAAATGTTAGTTCAAGAAAAATAAAAGTACTTATCAAGTGAATCAGTTCTTCCTCTTTTGTGTTTTTTTTTTTCTTCATTTAGCTTTAGTATGTACATTTAGCTTGTTACATTATCTCATTGCACATCTGTACAGGTTATTAGATTATAAGCTCAGTTACTTAAAAATCCCCAGGAAGTACTCCATAAGTGTGTGACAATACCCTGTGTCCTTAACTGGACATCAGTATCTCTGCATGTGTATAGAGGCAGCTTTTCTAAGCACTGAAAAGCTGTTTTAGAAATAATATCTTAGGATATCTTCCCATTCAAAAAAGGTAAAAGTCATATGACTCTAAATACAAAATACAGACTCCTCTCTTAATTCACTATCAATGTATTTAGTCAGTTATAATGGGAAAAAAGAAGCCTTGAAGGCCAATTTTAATTATGGTGAGAAACTTCACTAAAATATGTAAAATATTTGAATTTTACATATATTTGGAATTTGTCAATCACATGATTTTTTTACCCACAAAACTATAAACAATAAATGTTCATGCACAAAAAACAAATTGGATAACCATAGATTTTATGTTCTTTGGGAGTAAGGCAAAATATGTGTACATATTTTTAAAATTGATTTTAGAAAATAAAGTCACTGCATTTCTTGGGAATTTGAAAAATGCTCTTATTCTGTTTGGGTAATATTATTGTATAAAAAGATTTGACCGTTTCCTCTAGAAATTTACTATAAGATGCAAGAAAAACATATTATACAGTTGGGCACAATAGACCACTTAGGAAAATTCTCTTTTAACAAATTTGATTTCTAGTAAAGAATAAGACATAAGTATATTTGAATAATTTAATTTTAGCTTTCACCTTAGTCTTAGAAATGTAAATTTTACATTGACGCCTCAGAATACAACTATTGGAAAAATCTAACCCAAACACAGAATAATACCTTTTAGTATTCTATTCAACATGAAATGTTTCCTCGGGAAGAAAAATGCCCACAGTGAGTTTTACCCTAATCTTTTTTTTTTTAAAGATTTATTTATTTGTGCATACAGAACTGGGGTACAGGCCAGAGGCTCAGGGGCAGTGAGAGGCTTCACCAGAGACAGAGTGGGGAGCAGAACAGGCAGATCTATGAAGTACACTGCTGAAGGGAGCAGCGGGCGGGTCAGGAGAGGTCTGACATGTGGTCAACCTGGGGCAGGCGGGAATCGAAATCATGCGGAAGTGGCTTTAGCTTCTCAGTGCTGTGCTTTAACCCGCTGCGCCACCAGAGAGGGCCAACCCTAACTTTAAAATAAATAATTACTGTGGTGATCACACCTGTGGGAGAAATCTATATTGTGAAAAAAAATGTCTAAAACTAACATAGGATAAGAATATTTAAAAACTAAAGTAAATAACAAATACCATTTTATTTAAAACTATATGTTTATTTATTTAATGACATTTATGCCAAAACCTCAAATTAATTTCCATAAAATTAATGATTCATCAGAATATTTCAAAGAAACAAAAGAAAACTTGAGAAAATAGATGAGAATAACTGTTTTATATTTGACACCTTTCATGCAGAAACACCCCTTAGTAAAAATGCATTTTGTTTTAGAAAACAGGATAAAATTGATTACCTCCAACTCTTTTCAACCTACTTTCCAAATGATCACGAGAAGCTTTCATGTTGTCTAGATGGTTTGTCAAAAGCCCTAAGTTTGAAACCACGAAGGAGAAACCCTGGCCTCTAAAGATGAACTCAGCTAGATTGTTTCAGAATCAGAGCTTTCATTAATTGAGATTCATTCTGTAGGACTTTCTCAGTGTGTAGAAAGGCCCTTTTGGGGGCATCTAACATTTTGGGGGTGACACTAAATACTATTAATTAATTTGCATGCAAATTGAGATTACAGTCATTGCCCACCCAGCAAAGAAAATGACAGGCAGGGAGTAAGGTCAGCTAAACAGGGGGGAGGGGAGAGGTGGTGCACCCCAGTGGGGCAGAGGTAGACCTGAGGGAGACAAACCTGGCATACCGTTACCCACTGGCATCACTGGGGCAAGAGCACAAAGGAATGGCAAGGAGATGACAAAAATTAAATTTATAATTTGTCAGGCACAGATTTATGCTTCATGGTCTGCTTATTATAGAAAAGTTGCTGCGAAAATCAGTGGCTCTAACTGCCAACCTAACTTCATTTTTCTTCAGCTGAGTGCTCAGAACTTCTAGTGACCACAATTATTCTGTGATTACAAATACAACATTTACAAGATGCTGTCCACAGTAAGTGAAAATACATCTAGGTTTAGCATCTTCTCATTTACGTATTTAAAGGATTTTTTCTGTCCCCTATCTTTGATATCACCAAGCCCTGAGGCCTTTTTTACAGCTTCATAGTGCTGTATTTTAACGCCTTGCACCAATAGACAGGGCCCTGAAGTGTGTGTTTTATAAGCTTAGGCTATTCCATTGCTCTCCTTTCTTCTCCAAAATAGGAATACTACATAGGAACTCCTCATTCTGAGGTAAAACCAGAGAGAATGTTGAAGGTACATTATGCATATTGAAATCTCAGCCAGGCTTAGCGAGAGACCAACATCACTGTAATTCAGGAAAACTGACATTCAAAAAAGAATGCTCCCAACCTGGAAAGGCATGTCACTTCTCTTGCTGCTTTCCAGTTGTATATCATCTCTTGGCATTCATGTCAATTCAAAATTAAGAGTAAAAAATTAAAATTAAAAAGATTCAGTGGTCAACAACAAATTTGGAAAATCTGCTGTCAGACTCAGAAGAAATAACTGAAAAAGTGACCCACCGAACAATGACCTGTGGTTGTGAAGAAATTGTGAAAAAAAAAAATCTACAGGAAATTTTCAACACACCCCTTGATTTATTGATAAGGAAGCTGCAATAATCCAATGATGGAGTTGACAGCTTTTTATACCAGAGGTACATCTCAAACCCAAGACCTAAGGAAATTTACCTGCCAGTTAACAGGTAAATCCTGTTAGTGATGGTCTAAATCCTTCTTCAATTTCACACCCACCAAAAAGAAAAAGAAGAAAACCAAGTCAAATCCAGAGGCAAACCCAGAAACGTTTATCTCCATATGAAACAACTGTTGATGATCCTTGGGCTCCCAGTTCAGCTATTTCAGTGCCTCACATATACGTTGTCGGCGAGACGCAGAATTTAGTCTGCTGTTTCTTAATGATGACACATTTTATTATGTTAGACATTGCCACTTTTTGCCCCCACTTGTAATTTCTGACATATAGGAAGTACTTCTTACTTAGTACCTGGGAATAAGTGAAATACTTCCATTTTTTAAATTGTGTATTAATTTTTCATTTTCTGTATTCATTTTTCATTTAAATAATTATATGCTAATGTTTTTATGGGGAAAACATTTCTAAATTACTAACTAGAATCCATCTGAGCTAGATTAGGATGCAGATATTTGTTTCACTTTTTTCTATTGAATATTTTAAATGTTTTTTTTGTTTTGTTTTACTTAAAAAAAAAAAACATGAATAGGGCCCTCCCTGGTGGCACAGTGGATTAAAGCACAGCACTAAGAAGCTAAAGCCACTTCAGCATGAGGTGACTCACACAGCGTGGCAGACCTCTCCTGACCCACCTGCTGCTCCCCTCAGTGGTGTACTTTGTCAATCTGCCTGTTCTGCTCCCCACTCTGTCTCTGGTGAATCCTTTCACCATCCATGCACCTCTGGCCTATACCCCAGTTCTGCATGCATAAATAAATAAATAAGTCTTAAAAAAAAAAAAAGCATGAATATACCCCAGGTTTTCTTCAATATAGGCTTAAAAATCAACATGACACTGTGGGTGAGAATTGAGTCCACACTATCAGACAGCCTGATTGTAATTCTGCCTCTGTCACATACACACTGAGTCACCTTATAAAAGATATTACACTCTCTGGGCTTCAATTTCCTTTTAGTGAATAAGGACAGTCATAGTACTTGCCTCATTGCTATGGGACCCCATTCAGCTAAATAAGGTGGCATTTCTGTGTCTAGCACCAAGGTGTTGAATGGGTAGCTTTCATCATCAATCCCAATCAATCACGTACTTATGGACACAGGATGCTTTGCTATACATTGTGTACACGAGTCCATTAATTGTGTCCTGTCAAAGTTTGCAGACCCACACATGTACACACACACACTCCTTGTAACCGAATGTTCAGTCTGGAACTTTGCAACACCCAACTAAGAACTTATCTGTGGTTTGCTGTGTCAACATCACAAGGCCATAGGAAACTGGAAGGTTTCTGAGATTGTTGTGGAAGTGGCCGGGAAGTTTGTATTTGACAAGGAAATGTGTAGGTCCCTTGGGTTAAGCTGGAAGACTTCATGGAAAAACAGTAACAGTGATAATTTGATGACGGGGAAACAGAGTTCAGTGGATTCATTTGAAAGTGAAGAACCTGACCTTGCCTCCTAAATTGGTTTTCATAAAGACCTGGCATTAGGACTAGGATGGTTACATCATGAGTTTGGGACAGGGTGATCTAAAGATTCAAGACTCATGAACTTTAAGGTTTCTGTTCAAAGGAAAAGAAGCCAGGAGTAATGTTCCTACTGCCCTTGACAGTTTGTGGATCTTCAAGGTTTGGAGACCGGGAACAGTGACAAGAAAATGCAAGCAAAACTTTCAGGGGAGATAAACAAGAGTGTGTTAGGAAGAACTTTGAGGATTAAAGGACTGATGGAGAGAATAATACCGACCATGGGATGACAATGTCAGTGTGGGGCAGGTGTTGGCTGGGAGTGCAGTAGGCTGAAGTTGATCAAGATACAAAGTAAAAGGCACTTAAAATAGGTAGCAACTAGGGCACTCCCTGGTGGCGCAGCGGGTTAAAGCACAACACTAAGACACTAAAGCTACTACAACATGAGTTCGATCCCTGCCTGCCCCGGAGGTGACCACATGACATGGCAGACCTCTCCTGACCCACCTGCTGCTCCCCTCAGCAGTGTACTTCAATGATCTGCCTGTTCTGCTCCCTGCTCTGTCTGTGGTGAAGCCTCTCACCGCCCCTGCACCTCTGGCCTGTACCCCAGTTCTGTATGCATAAATAAATAAATCTTTAAAAAAAAATAGGTAGCAGCTATTGAAAGTGAAAAGATATGGGACATATATGAAAGGAAGGAATGAAATAAAATGAAGCTCATTTTAGCATAAACAGTATGAAAAGGAGACTAAAATGACACCATTCTGTGGCTTGGAGGACAGATGATGAGCCAGCTGCTGTGATGGACAGCGAGGCAGAGCAGAGGCAGGGAGGGGAGATCCCTGTGCCTTCAGTGATGGCTTCTCCATCCCAACCTGCCTGTGAGGAAATTTAGATTGTAAAGCTTTGGCTATCATCAGAGGTCCACACAGCTATCTTCTGCTGCTTCTCTCCTCTACTACCCTGTACCCTGTGCCTCTCTCAGTGACTGGGCACATAGTCTACTATTTCCGAGGATAGGGCAAAGATAGCACTCAAGAATCACGAACGGTTTTATGTACACACAACTGAAGCATGCACACACACACACACACACATGCCACCCTACGCCACAAAGCAGTATCAGAAATAAACAGAATCAGAATTAAGGCAGAAACATGTTATTTTCTTCTGTAAGATGCCTTTGCTTGCTGCACTTACTCATATGAAATATTTTTTTTTTGCTAATCCTTACATTTGCTTTACACATATACTTTATGAGCAGCTCAAGACCTTGACAAATGAGAGGAAATATTCATATTTCCTCCTTAGTTGGTAGTTTTGTTTGTTTGTTTTTGGTGGTGCTAAAAAAGAAAACAGCATTATCAACACATTTTAAATCAGACAGCACAAAAGAAGTACTGCTTCAAGGGCCCATTTGAGTTTGATATATTTTCAAGGACTCACACATAACGCTAAAGGAACAGATACAAGTACACAGCGGAGAAAATAGCAAAACAAAAAAAGCTACAAATGAACCCTGACGTGAAGCTCTCATCACAAAGAAGAGCCTCCACTTCAGCACAGACAACAAATATCTGATTAATACAAATATTTAATGACTTATTGAATAGGCAGCAAAATGTGTCAACAGGAAGAGACAGCAGGTAAAAGGAGAAAACTACTCAGGGGATGGTTTTTTTAAGAAAAGTGATCATATGCGCAACTATCCTTCTCTTTAGTGCACTTGGCTAGACAAAGTCTCAGCAAATAGCTCTTGTTCTCTGAAAGAAAGTTCTTCCAGTAAGATGGGGAGGGGGGAGGAAATACTTAGCCAGATGATTAGATAATTAGCGAAATCCTGGCATAGCTTATACTTGCTTTGAGTGCTGCTAATTTGACTTGGTATAATCTTTATATTACATTTTATATTAATTTTATCTGACTCTATACTTCGTTCAAAGGTAAAATAAAAGTTAACAGGCAAGCAAGACATGATTGGTCAATATGCCCAATTCCACACAGCCTACAGAGTCCTCACGCCTGTTCCAGGAGTCAACACATTCAAATTTATTTAACTGACACTGGATTTTTGTCAGATATTTTAAAGTGAAATCTTTATGAAGAATTCTGAATGGACACCTTAGATGGTAAGTATACAGGGAAGGTAATAATTTACAGACAGTTAAGACACTTACACTAGGGATTTCAGGGACTGAGTCTTGTGACGATGACCTCTTCTATTCTATAGGCTGTGCGTCTATTTCTTTACTGTTCTTCTCAATGAAGGAGCTATTCTTGGCCCATTCAACTTGACTCCCTTGCCCTAAGCACATCACGCTGACTCTGCAAAGACACAGAGCTTTGTACATACCTATTATACAGTGCCTGTCCTTTACCCGCTCTCCAGCACCAACAGGCAGAGACAAGTGAGCACTGAGTTTTCTGAAAGGACTTTTGTTCTCTCAGATTCTTTTGTTATCTTGATCAATGCTAAGTTGCTGTTTTCAATGTTCAAGGGAAAAGGGGACATTGGATGTTGTCCTAAATCAGTAATTAAAAGTAAAGGGTGTTGGCTCTCCCTGGTGTCACAAGGGGTTAAAGCACCACATTATGAAGCTCTCTGAAGCCACTGCAGCACAAGTTTGATCCCTGGCCAGGGAGCTGACTCTCACAGCATGGCAGACCTCTCCTGAGCAGCCCACTGCTCCCCTCAGCAGTGTATTCCAGTACATCTGCCTGTTCTGCTCCCCACTCTCTCTCTGGTGAATCTTCTCACCCATCACACCTCTGGCCTGTCCCCCAGTTCTGTAAACAAAAATAATTTATTTTAAAAAAACAAAAAAGTGTAAGGTAATAACTTTAGACGTCGCACAGTCGGGACTGCTCCTCGGTAATGAAGTCTGTGAAACATTCTTGGAGGTGAGTTTTTCAACTTCTGCATTAAAATTATTTAATGTCAGGAAACTCAGTATCTCACATAGTGATCTGTTTCACCAATTTCCAACAATACTTAGGAAGTTCTTTCTTCAAAAAAGCCAAAAGCTACCTCTCTGTAATTCCAAGTGATGAATATTCCTTCTGCCCTCTGGAGCAACAAAAGCAATGTAATTGCCTTCAAATACTTAAAAAAAAGTCATTTCTTTCCTTAGACTTCTTTCTCCAAGTGAATCTTCCTCAGCTCCTTTCTACAGATTCCAATGATTACATCCACACTCTGAGTGTGAGTGAGTGCAAGTCCCTTAAGATACCTGGAAGATATTTAGAATTTGCACAATTATTCAAACAATGAAACTATTAGTACAGAAAGATCTCTGGATTTTGTTTTCCCCATGAATGCTTCTGAAGAAGCCAGAAATTCTCTTTGAACACTGACTTTTTAAATGCCAGTGTTTCAAACTTCAAACCTGTTGAGCAGAAGCGGGTACAATTTTTCAACTGAAATTACATTGACTCATGGCCTCTCTGGTGGCTTAGGAGTTAACTCAGCACAATCATCACTGTGGCCTGAGTTCAATCCTGGCTAGGGCCTGGCCCACATGGTGCAGCAGACCTCCTGTCTGACCTGCTGCTCCCCTCAGCAGTGTATCTCAGTGGGTCTGCCTGTTCTGCTCCCCACTCTGTCTCTGGCGAATCCTCTCACTCCCGTCCCACCTCCACACCTCTGGTCTATACCACAGTACCCTCACAAAATAAATAATAATAATAATAATGCTTCATTAAAAAAAGAAATTGCTCTAACTCTTGTGGCTAAGAACAGAGCACTTCTAATATGATTATATAGTTTATGGGACAGAGCAGCCCATAATTCTGTTAGCCCATTTAGCAGCAATAGAAAATTATTGAATGAGTTAAATACCATAAATAATTTTCATCTGAACTACTACTAAGGAAGATTCCTCCCATTTTTATTTTTACAAAATTATCTTCTTTGATAGCATTTGTATTGTGCTATGGGAAAGCTGTAGGAAGTCTGAATCTTGGCTAAAATGTGTATGTAATTGCAAATGATAATCAAAAATTTAATGTCACAGGCCAGGATTCTTCTCTTAGATCCAAAAGTGATGGACCACCAAGGCATAAAATATACTCTATAGTAACAAAAATATTCTTGTGAAAGTAATTCCTGGAGGAAGAATATTAGTGAAAACTTTCAAATTAAACTGGGATATTTGCTACAGACTTGTGAAAGTCACCTTGAAAATAATTTTTTTTCTCCATCTGTTTTTGTTCCTTAGGCATATTCAGAACTAAATGCTAAATACTAAATGCTAAAAAATATTTCTTTACACAACTCCAATCACTGCTTGTCAGTGATCATATACAAGGCTCCTGTATCCAATTGGCTTATATATGTGATGATCCAATACTTCCCCCAAAGTGCCAGCTCCATTTTCTAATCATCAGCCTAAATATTAACACTACTCTACAATCTTCTGTGTGTACCGAAATATAAATCTTTTTAAGTCAGGAGTTAACACATTTGATGCTCTTAGAGAAAACAATATACTATAAACCAAAAATAATAATAATAATAATACTTGTTTTTAATTTCATTAGAAACACTGCCAGTATAATGACAATAATGGCTATCAAGTTTGCAGATTTCTCTAAGTTGTGAGGCCTGTAGCTATCCATTTACTCCACAAGACATAGGGAGAGAACAGGTATCCACATCAGGTTATTTACTTCACTGACTATTAGAGAGATTATGTAGGCAAGTGATTAGATAAGAGGAAAACAAAAACATACTTTTCCACCTGCAATGTTTTAGAAGTAGAGGAAACTTGTGACAATGACTTGCATTCTAGTTCTGTCTCCTTGAATCATGAGAATGCATCTGTCCATCAATCAACACACAGGCCTGCTGACACTCTGGAAGTTTGAGACAATTTTCTGACATTTGTGTCCATGAGATGAAGGACACAAATCTTTAGAGCTTTAGAGCCTCTTCATTTCCATAAGATAAAATTTTACCCAGATACACATATAACATTTCACTAAAGTTCATCTTTTCTGACATTTATATCAACAGCGTTCATAATTCAGCCTCTGTAACATGCAAGTGCTTCAACATGGCACCTGTTTTGTTTGTTCCCAAAAAAAATTAAATGTGATATTTTTCAACAGATCAATCAATACAGAAAAGCGGGGTTGGGGAGGGGGAATTTTAAACAAATAAGAAAGATGATGCACTGGGGTGGAAAAAATAAGTAGAAATACAAGGCAGAACAAGAAGTAGTTCAAGAAACTTTACTACCTCATCATAACTGTAGCTAGAAAGAGGAAAACATAATCAGTTATGTCGACTTCATAGCTGCATTCGGTATTTTTTTATTGCTTAGGAAAATAACAACTGTGCTTAATTCCTTGGACAGAAGGAAATTTCTTCCATGACATCTCACTGTGATTGCACTAACTATGCAATACAGTACCACTAGTAATAATTTTAGTACTCATAGTAATGGATTCCATAGGCTGTTCTTTCCTAAGGCCATCAGTATTAGTCAATGACAGCAGCCCAACGTGAACCTCCCTCCCCTGGAGTTAAATTCTCCAGAAACCAGTAGCTGCTTCATTGGTCCCTTAGTTTCTATTTCCTGCTAGCAAACATTCCTGAAAATATATATACATACATACATATATACATATACATATATATATATATATAAAATATATGTCAAATGTTGATGTATTAATTTCTTCTTACAATGAGGTGAAACTGACAAAAATGCTTTCAGGTTTTTACTCACACACCTCTGAGACCCTGACAGGGGGGTGACAAGCCTCAGCCTGAGCTGCTGCCCTGTGGACTGGGCTCCAGGTGCCAGAGATGTCATCAAGGAAAAAACTGACGTCAGCACACAACTCAGCAGAAGTGCACCCCTGGCCCCATCCATCCCTCCCCCTGATCCTGACTGAGGCTAAAGTAGTTTACTGTGAGGCCCGGCCATCTCCTCAGAGTACTGAAAGCTTTGCCTCACTCATTCCAAGCCTCGCTGCCAAGTCACACAAGTGAGGTGTAGCAGACTGGAATTCAGTATCAAAGCGGAGGCTGAATAAACACAATGTTCAGCAAGAGGACAGGATGGCTGAATATAGTATTTTACAGGCTCATCACATAGGATGTTGCTGCTGATGTTTGCTATGATTGAAAATCATTATTAGTTGTACAGAAATAGTTATTAAAATGCTTTTTAAAAGAAGCCTTTGAGAATAATTAAGTTACCCCAATCATTAACTTAGAGGGAAAATGAAGGTGCTCTGAAATGCTTTTTTACATACCTCTGTAGATTGCAATATATGTTAGATCTGAGTGCAGGATCAAGGAAGTACTTATTACATAGTATCTGAGCAGTGCTAAGCACTGTTTACTGTGCCCATCTCAGGGTGTTAAATGCACTAGGTTACAGACTTCAGGAGCAGCATACATGAAAGTCTCAGAACGCCTGGGAGGCCAGAACTGAGGATGCAGGAAGATGGCTCTCAGAGACCCAGACTCTGAGCCAATGCTGGCCCAACACAGATAGACAGAAGACTCCAGACGGAACAGATTATGTGCAAAACCAGGAGGTGTAAAAGATCATAGAGCACTTAGATACCTCATGTGTTGAGTGTGCTCTTAGGGAAGGGTTACGTAGATGACAAAAGAAGCTGGAAAGAAATGCACAGTCCAGATCATAAAGGTCACTTTAGGTCACAATAAGCAATGTTTAAGTTTTTCCTGGGATTAGTGAAGCGTCATCGAACAGTGTAAAGCAAAGAGGAGACAATATCAGGTTTGAATTTGGGAAAAGTGTCTTTGAGCAGGGTAGGAAATGGTCTGAAAGGGGGAAGAGGTAGCAATAATAAGAAGATGATGGAAGTTGCCTTAACGACCTAGGTTAGAGCCTACCAGGGTGGGATGTACATATTTAAAACACTTTTCGGAGGTATAATGGAGAGAACATGTTGAGTGCTTAGGAGAGTAGTAAAGGGTAGGGGAAGGCAAAAATGACATTCAAGTTTTCACTTGAACCAGCTGGGTGAGAAGAAGATGCTGATGCTATCTCCCCAACAGAGAAAATGTAGGAGATTTGACAAAAGAATGTAAACTTCCATTTGTGGAATATTGAGTTTAGACACTATCCTGGGATATGTCCAAATCATAATTTTCAGAAAAAAAATTTGATATATCGTCTGGCACATTAGAAAGAGCTTTAGAGTTGAGATTGAGATTTGGGTGTTTTATGTATTAAAGACTGAGAAGATTCTGGCTTAAAATGAAACGCAAATTCCTCACGACATCTTGAGGGGAATTACATTATAAAGCTGGTAATAGATACCCATCTGCCACAATGAAGACAAAGGTAACAAAAGACTAGCAGCAGATAAAATAGTTCAGAATGAAACTTGGAAATGTGTGGCTGTGCTACCCCAAGGAAATCTGGAGCACAAAACACCCAGTTAGGGCGCCCCCTGGTGGCGCAGAGGGTTAAAGCTCAGCACCGTGAAGCTGGCCATGGCTGCTTCTGTAGAGTTTCATTCGTGCCCTGGAGCTGACCACAGGGCGCCGCAGACCTGTCCTGTCTCACCTGCTGCTCCCCTCAGCAGTGTACTTCGTCAATCTGCCTGTTCTGCTCCCCACTATGACGCTGGTGTATCCTCTCACTGCTCCTGCTCCTCTGGCCTGTACCCTAGTTCTGTAAGCATACGTAAAAGAAAAAAAAAATGCACCCAATTATGAGACGCAATACTACAAGGAAGAGTGCAATAGTAGGCTAGCGGAATCTTGACAGGGACTGGGCTTAAGATTCTCAGTGATGGTAGAAGCTGGGAGAGATAAGGAAAAAAAAAAAATGGAATGAGGTGGCAATTGTAAATCCAAGAAGGAGGTGCATGGATTTACCAAAATTTTCTTTACCTTTCCTATGGATTTACCAAAATTTTCTTTACCTTTCCTAGCAAACTTAAAGAAAAAATATAGGAACACATGAGAAAAGAGAAAGTCTTTCTAAAACAACTCATAACTGTGTCTGCAATCATGTGACCATGAGGCAGGGATAAAGACCATTGTACAAATTCAGTGTTAAAGTACTTTCCTTGTAAGGGAGAGAAGTAATTAAAGGCAAACATAAAAACAAGAAAGGAGAAAATAAGGTATAAAAAAGCAGAAACACCTTGAAATTAAAAATAAACAATAGCATGTCCGAAAACATCAGTCAGCACAATACACAGAAAGAGCTTATCCCTCTGAGATGATGAGGAGGCATAGATTTTTGTCTGAACACCGTCCTATAAGACATGGTAGACACCTTGTGTCTCCAGAGTGAGTACAAGGTCTTCACTAAGATTTTCTAGACCGTGGATTTGTCACTTAGCTGTAAGAAGGTAATGGCAAGGACCTCTGTGGAATAAAATATAAATTTCATTTTTTAAACAATCATATGCAGCAAACTAAATTTCCTTCTGTGAGTTCTGACTTTTCTCTGCAAGTGTTGCTAAGTATGTCAATGACAATTATCTCTTCTGTTCTCCCTCCAGCTCTCATTCTCCCACTGTCCTGATTTCCTCCTTTGCCATCCACACCACTCTGCTCCTCTGTTGGTCATTTCATACAATGGCGTGTGTTTAAGTACCAAAAGCCAGAACTCTGACTCCCTGCCTGCTAAGCAGGATTGCTTCCCATAAGAGTGCTAAAATGGTCAGTGCGAGCACCGTGGCAGGATGCATCCTGGTTCCTACTTGATTTATCCCACATTTTCTGTCTGTTTCCAACTTCAGCTGTCTTTCCACTATGTTCTGGGATTTCCATCCTTTGGGCTGACTTATAATATCTGTAATGCATTTAATGTTTAATGTATTTAAACTTCTACTTGAGAATTCAACTTTTAAAATGGAAAACCCCAATTCATAAATTCAGGAGCTAGAGATTCCCTTTGTCTTTATGAAGTTTTCAATGTAGTGAGAGGATGCCAACAATGAAACAACAAGCAAATTATGAAATGTATTGGCCAATAATGAGTTCCATGGAGAGAAATGAAGCAGGGAATCTTTGAGAGGGTGGGTTGAAGGGGGCACGTGACTTTGACAGGCGTCACGGAAGGGGACGGGACAAGCCATGTGCTCACTTGGGAACAACCTCCCGGCAGAGACAACAGCCAGCGGAAGTGCCCTGAATTAGGGCCTGGCGGAAACTCAGAGAACTAAAAGGTGAGTGTGGCCATACAGAGCGAGAGAGGACAAGACAGTGTGTAACAGGGGGACCCCAGGAAAAGGAGAGGTTCCAGGTTCCCTGCCCCACCCAAAAAAGGGAGTAGCTGAGCAGGGAGAAGAGAATTGAAAGGAAGGAAGCAGGACTGAGGGCTGGGAGGAGACCTGAGGAGGCACGTGGAGCTGAGAGACATGTGAGGAAGCTGCACTTCTTCATGGAGGTGAAGGTGTTTGGCCCTGGATTGGTTGAAAGAGATGTTGGTGAGAGGCCAGTGGGAGGTGACGATGCAGCTTTTATCTCTTGGTTTTGATTTTGCTCTTTTCCTCCCAGACTTGTTTCTGTCTGTGTCAGACCATTTCTGACCCTTTTCTTGGGTCCCCACTGGAAGGTGCTTTAGAGTTGGGGCAGTATTTCAGGCCTTGCTTTGAGCCAGCTCAGTTTGGCTGGACGTTTACCCATGAGAGGATGGGTGACTTTGGGTGTTTGATTTAGAAACTATATTCTGTCTTTTCTGTATTGCACACTAATTATATTGAAGTTCCTTTCCATTACAGATCTTACATGTTTTGTCCTGATGCGGTGGATGGCAGAACTTATATAGAACAGGCAGGTTTGGGGTTTCTGGGGTGCCCTTCTGCCCCATGAACATGTCCTGAGGAGCATTCACCTTGAGTAGCCTGGCAAGTCCTGGTGGTTTCGAGCACAGGAGCCGCATGAGCTGATATGCACTTTGGCCACAGGTTGACATTGTCAAGATACACAGAGTGGAGAGGTGGGTCAGGAAGATGGTAGGTGGCTCCTGCTGAAGTCCTATCTGGCAGTCACCTTGATTCTGACCATGGTGGTTCAGTGGAGGAAAACATAGTCTATAGACATTTTGATGGGAGAAATGACAGCTTTTCCTGATTGATCAAAGGTGATTGCTTGAAAGAAAGAGAGGAGCTCAGAATGACAGGTTTAGAAACTGAGCAACTGGAAGTACATTTCCATTAGCAAAATTGGGAGTTTTGGGAGCAAGGCTTTAGGGAAGGGAGCAAATGAAGCTCTTGCATTTTATTCTTCCTTTTACTAAGACTGCCATTATTGTCGTTATCAGGAGGTATAACTTGGTCAACCTTCCTCTTTTGTCTACACCCCATCTTCATCAGGTTTCTTTTGTTCTCTATGAAGCTAGTGCACAGTCCTCCTCCCCTACTTGATCAGCCTGTTCTCTGGAAGCTTTGTTACTGTCAGTGACAAGCAGCTAATGACCCGATATCTGTTCTGGTTTTCTCTGACACACTCTGGAGGTTTCACCCTCCCTTCTTTGAGGTGTCCTCCCGTTTGACATCCTCTCGCCTGTAACTGACAATTTTGATCAGCTAATGAGGAAGTAAGAGTGATAAGGAAAAAACAATTTAGCTTAGCTGACTGCCCCCTTTAAACAAATAAGGGAACAGAGTTGTGTTCTTGTGGATGTCAGACAAGATGAGTATCATTTAAAAGAATTCTACACACAGAGACCAATTCTAATGCTTTTATTTAGCAAAAATTTCAGATGATTCTGAAATACATTGGATATTCCACTTAATGAGGAGAGAAAGGGTATTTCCAATATTCCTTAATAGTTTTAACTGATTCACTGACTTGCCTAACAGCAAAAAGAAAAAAAGCCCATCCCCAGATGTCTTTGTGGATATTACAGGGTTCGTTTTCTTAGACATTAAGGAAATTCACACACACACACGATATTCCATTTTTAAGATTAAATTTCACACAGCACATTGCTACTGTAAATCTGCTACTTGAGTACAATAGTTTTCCCTAGTTATTTTTAGCAAGGGAGCTAGATTTCACATTATTTAAACCTGGCCTAAAAATCCAAATTTGTAAAATTCTAGGGAAAATATGTGTCCTATCTGGCCTCCTCCATCCAGGACCAATGCATGTCCCCAGAGCCCCATGGGTGTAAGACACTCACCCCCATCTGCAGGCCACTGGAACTTACTTTGCGGCCTCCTATCCCCCACAGTTCCTAAATCAGAGCTTCTCCTTTCTATCCATAAATATTTATGGAAGAAAAGAAGGAACAAAGAATAAATAGGCATTGTATTTTAAAAGGAAATGTACCCACTTTGAGGGAAACAAATCTAGCTTTGTATCCCATTTCTTCTATTGACTTGCCATCTGGCTCTGGGCAGTTGATTTAATCTCTGAGCGTTTTGGTTTCCTCATTTATACAATGCAGAAAACAAAGCCTTCCTCACAATGTCCTGGCAGGTTTACACTGGGTAAGATTATAAAGCACCCAGCACATAAAGACCCAAAGCAGTTCCAGCTCATCACCCATAACGCGGCCCTGCCTTACTGACGGAGCTCTGGGCTCTTCTAGGCGATGAGCTTGAGAGGCGAATTCATGTTCATGTCCATATTTCTGCAAAACCTGGGCGGAGCGGGGTGGGGTAGGGTGGGAGGTGGGGGTCAGAGGTGAGGTGCACATCTAGAGTCAGAGGAGCTGCGTGGTTTATTAAGATGAGAAACTGAGGGCGGAGAGGTGGCCCTGGGTTGGACAGCAGTTGGACATAGCTCATAATATGGGCAGTCATGAGCTATGCCTCAGCCTGCGAAGACACCCCACCATCTTCAAATTGGGTGGTACCCAGTAGAACTACTTTTTAAAACTTTCGGCAACTGACAGGAACACTTTCATTTCTCACTGTAGGGACCTCTGCGGGATTATCAACTCTGAGAGGTGGGAAGTTGAATTCACCATTGTTGGCTGGAAAAACAAGCCACCCAGGCTTGTGTTAGGGGCTGAGGCTGACGAGCCGCGGCCTGAAACAAAGCTTTGCTCACCGCCACCGCGAACCAACCAGGGAGAAAACACTCCTCGGAGCCACTCTTGATCACTGTGGGTGATCATGCTCACAACTGGGAAGCGGGGTGCTGAGCAAAGTCTAGAAAGCATCGTTTTCTGGGTACAGTGAGCTCTTAGCTGCGTGAGGGTTAAAGTTCTACCCTCATTTCCCTCTTCAGCAAGTGACAGTTCCCATTTTCTATCGTCCTTTCAGCGCATCAGAAAAGCTGTGTGTGCGTCTGCAAGCTGAGCGCACGCAGGAGGAAATCCGCACAAACCCCCTCTTTTCTCTTGCCACACCACACCGCCAGACAAAGCAACTGTGACTTGGAGACCCTGCAGGGGGCTGGCCACGCAGGCAAGAAGGCACACCCCCTTTTCGCCAGGTGCCAGACCCAGGCCCGCCCAAGGCCCCGGCTTTCTCCCGAGTCAGTCCCAGCGGCTTTTGCGCAACTTTGCAAAGGCGCAGCCAACCCAAAGCCTGACAGCAAGTCAGCTCCATGCAGAGAGGCCTGGGGGAGGCCAGTCTTCTCAGCTCCTGCGGAATCCCGGTGTTGTGTCGCTGGCCTCACATGACCCCGGCTTCCCTGGGGTGCTGGGGGGCCTGCAGGTGGCCCCTACACCCCACCCAGGTTGGAGCGGACCTTCCCAAACTTCCGGAAGAAGTCCTCCTCCGCCCGCGTCAAGGCGTCCTCGTCGATGTAGGCGGCCGGCCTCCTGGCCATGAGGAAGTACTGCACCTTGCGGAGCGGCCAGCCTCGCACGTAGCGCAGCCAGCCACACACCGTGGCGGAGGAGCGGCCCACGCCCGCGTTGCAGTGCACGTAGACCGAGTGTCCGCTCTCCAGCAGCGCGTGCAGCAGGCACACGGCCTGCGGCAGCATCTGCACGCGGCCTGCGGGGAAGCACAGCACTCGTGAGTCACGCCCGGCCCGCGCGGAAAGGCCGAGGGAGGCCCCTGGCGGAGCCTGGCCTTGGCGCTGCAGACGTTTTGCAGGACAGCGTGAGGCGCTGTCAAAACCCGCTAGACATAAGGTAGAGACCTCATGGGGCCCAGAGGTCAGCGCTCGGTGCCCCCTGCATCCTGCTGGCCTTCAGCGGCTTCTGCATTCTTCAGTTCCTCTCAGGGAAAAGCCCAGCCCTGAGAGGGATTTTACATGTGAGGGAGGTTTAGAGGATTCTAAAGAACTGCCAGGTTTTGTCACCTGGGTCCAAAAGTATCTTCCAGGTCAGTGTGAAACAGAATTTCTGGGAAAGCAGCCCCCTGAATTCATTCAACATGAAGGAGCTACTTTGCATGTGTCCTGTAGGAGGACCTAGTGGCTGAGACAGATGGGGCAACTGAGCGCTGATTTAGTCCCTGGCCACAAGCTGAGTATGAAAGGTGATTCAACAGTTACTGTCGACATAGTTACTATCACTTCATTAGTTGTGATCCTTAGGAGAGTCGCAAATCTTACTATATGGAGGGAGAAGGGCTTCAGATTCTGCCTCAAACCATCAAAGTTCAGACCCCTGGAGATCGGCTCAAGTTCTCAGGGCAAAGCTGGTACTTGGGGGTGGGGTGGAGTTGAGGACACTCAGCATGAACTGCTTCAGCAAGGGTTGAAGGAGGGGAGCGGTAGAGTGCTGGGCGGTTAAAACCACCGCCCGTGACTTGACAGTCTCTAGCTCTTCTCTGTCCTCAAGCACACAGGGACACAAGGACCCCAAAGGGATCCCCCGGGGCCACAGACCAGCCCTGTCCAGCCTTCACGTCGTCACCTCACAGGAGTGGGGAGAGGCAGGGAAGCTCACCCTGGACCATCCATTGTACATCCTCACAGAAGCCTGGGATGTTCCCTTACTCAAGTAAGTTTCTGCTTTTCTCCTTTAAAATGCAAGTAACCTGGGCCCTCCGTGGTGACACAGCAGGTTAAAGCACAGCACTAAGAAGCTAAAGCCACTTCCACATGAGTTCGATCCCCGCCTGCCCCGGAGGTGACCACATGGCGTGGCAGACCTCTCCTGACCCGCCCACTGCTCCCCTCAGCAGTGTACTTCGTAGATCTGCCTGTTCTGTTCCCCGCTCTGTGTCTGGTGAATCTTCTCACTGCCCTGGCACTGCTGACCTGTATCCCAGTTCTTGTATGCATAAATAAATAAATCTTTTTTTAAAATGCAAGGACCTGAAGAGGCCAGCACAGCCCAGGCACTCAGGAGTGAGCACCTTTGGCCACATGGTACCAACAATCCCAATGTGCTCTGAAGACCTTCTAGTTACCTCTCCATCGTGGGGGGTGGGGAGAGTCCCACTTTGCTCTGGCTCACTCTGCGACAGGAGAGAACTAAGTAGAAGCAGAGTAATTTCTGCTGCTGCCGCTGGTGTTCAATGAACCCCTCTAAGAGGTCCCAGCTGCAAGCTCCACACAGCAACTCACAGGTGTTTCACGGGACGCCTTCAGCGGGGCAGTCATGCCCTCCTCAGAGCCCATCTCCCCTGCCCGGTCACATAGCCCTGCTCCTGCCTGGTTCCCGGAGGGTTTCAGGGTGAAGCTACAGCGGCTCCTATGTGCTTCCTGATTTCTCAGAGTCCGGACTGAGCCCCGAACTCTAACTCGGCCTGTCCATCATGGGCCTCAGCATGCACTGTCGCCACAGCTGGGAGCACCTGCCACAGGGTCACTCCCAGGACAGTAGCTATCGCTGAGGCTACCACTAGGCATGCAGACCGGCATGTGGGCCGGAGGGCGGGATCACTGCATCTCAAGGAGAGAAGTGAGCCACGGAACCACGATTTGAGAGGGAGGAGCGAGATGCAGCCCTCCAGGTGTGTCTGAGCGGCCTGCTTGCTGGGCGTGAGGCCTGCCTATGCTGGGCTTTTGTGACACGGGGGTGTGGGCTCCAGGCAGCCCTGGCTGGGAAGGGAAGGGAAGGCCCACGGATGGATCTGGGGAGCTGTAAGTTCTTCTTGCTCCGGCCCCAGTATCATATGGCAAGTTCCCTGTTAGTTCCTCAGTTTCAGCTATCATGTGCATCGCCAGGAAACAAACAGAAGTGTTTTTAGTATGGGCTGTCTCCAAATGCCAAATACACAAAAAGGCCACAGAGGCCCCATGCGATGGTGCAGCAGGAGTTGAGCTCAGCCCCGGCACTCAGCTGTCAGCTCAGTGTGGTGACCTGGCCAAGTTGGGGCTCACCTAGACCCACCAGGACCCCTCCCCTGACATGGTCTGGCCAGAGGTGACCTGAGGAAGGGCGCTGCACTGAGGCCCAGATAACACAACATCTCCGCTTTCCTTTGCATCTTGGGAAGCGTGTGCAGTTGAAAAGGGATGTGTGCTAGCTACAGGTTCCAGGAGCTCAGTGCCTGGAAGAAAAACGGCAGCTTCCATGTAGCGCTGCAGGAGGCCCCCAGGATAAACACAGGTTTCACCCAGGAGGAAAAGAGCCATCGCTGGTGCCCGGAACCACGCAGTCACTCGGTAAGACCAGAACAGAAACTTCAATCATGTCTCTTAAGTAATAATTAAATTATTAAAAAAAAATAAGTTAAATGAATAATTACTTAAAATAATGTAAAGAATAAGTAAATAATGAGGCAGACGCCAGGGAAGTGGCAGCCCCACCCCCGTCAGCGACAGCGGCTGTTTCTTTTGACCTCCGGAGCCTGCACATTCCCTTACACTCCTACCTTACTGACATCGTTCACCTGTCTGAGCACTTTGCATGCAATAGCCCATTCACAGCCATCTCCTAACAGCGCCCAGGTTGTTACTGTGATTACCCTCCATTTCCATCTGAGGAAGAGCAGCACGGAGGTTTGCCCAAGGTTACTCCCTAAAGGCCACTGGAGCCACTGGCGACCCCAAAGGCTCTGGGCTTCACCACTCTGCCAGCCCCCTCCCCAGCCTACAGCAGCCCACCGGTAGCCTGCCGGTCACCTAGTGGTCACCGGTGCCCTGGCTGTCCATCTGAGTTCTCAGTGTGTCTCTGCCCCCCACTCACCTGGTCGCATATTCTCACCAAGGAATAAAGAGAGGGGCTGCAGGATTGGGGCTCACAAAGTAAAACTGAGGTCAAGCACACCAGAGTCCCTGAGTTTTATGCTTCCTATTTTTAGCTTCCATACAGAATTTAATTTGATTAGGCATTTTCATTCTTAAAGCAATATCACCTTAAGTAAAATAGAAAATGCAGTTTCTATATGAAAGTTTCAAAATTTTAAATGTTTTAAATGTTGGCAATTGGGTTGAAAATTATAAACTCTGTGCAGGTTGAATGCACGCGACACGTCTGTGCCACTTACTGTGCACGCTAAGACAGTGCTTGTCTGTAGGTGCTCGGTAACAGCTGATGAATCCACCAGTGAAAGCCAGGCGAAGCCCCAAAATGTCAATTTGATCTGACCTCTGGTGCACACCTCCTCAGGCTAACCCAGCTGGAGGAATTTAGCGTGCTAAAGGCATGCAGTAAGCAAGCAAAGGTTGTGACGAGGGACACAGAACACAGCAGCCCGCAGCAGCCTCGGTTACTGAGTCCTGAAATGGGGGGGGGGGGGAGCTAGGATAGCTCGAGTCTACTCAAGGTTGACCCTGAAGAAATCACTCCTGGCATATGTGTCTCTGTGTCTCTGTCTCTGTCTCTCTCTCTCTCTCTCTCTCTCTCTCTCTCACACACACACACACACACACACACACACACACACACACACAACCTTTCTTACTCCAGGGACAAATTTGTAGTTGAATCTATTACTTCATTTATTTTATTATTAAGTGGAGCATCTTATTCTCCACTCTGACAAAATAACAAGGATAAGGTCCATGTTACTTGTAGTATCAAGAAATTCAAGGACCTGAGACGAATAATACAGCCCTCACTCTTTGATTTTTCACGAGCACTTTCCTATCAATAATCCTGTTCTAAAGTCCTAATCCTGTAACCCCTATTTTCCCAGTGCAGGAACTAGCCTGTCCACTCACACTCACTGGGTGGTGGCAAAGCTTGGCTCCAGTGTGGCTCCCAAGCGTCTTTGCTGCCTGGTGAGTCAGAGCGAGACCCAAGGTCGTGGGGACCAAGGGGTGGCCGAGGACTCAGATGGCAGGACATTAGCTCCGGAAGGCCCTGACCCCACCCAGGTCAGGCTCAGCCCTGCACCCCGACATGAAGGAAGATGGAATGTCACTGAACAGATTTGCTTTTCCCAGGTGAGCGCTACATTTGAGAGCTTGTTTTTCCTCAGGAAAAAAGGCACGGTCAGAATTTTTTTAAAAGAAAAGAGCAAGATAAAATCCTAGACTACCCCACTGTCTAAGACAAAAAGTACAACAGTGAGGATCGATAGCACAATTGATTATAACAGCTCTGTGACAAGCAGGGTGACGGTCGGCCTAACGAACTGCCTCCTCCCAGACTCTGATGGCATTCGGCGGCAGTGCCATTTTGTTCTGCAGTTCTAAAAATATTCATCTGAATTAATCTATATGCTCATTTTACTAATATTGCGAGCCACACAGATTGCTGTATTGGTCTGAAAGTCCCTGTGATTGTTAACACTTTGATGACCCCCAGGTCATGCTGAAGCAAAGATACTCTGTTGTCGCTGAAGTTTGTCCTTCTTGAGGTGACACTTCCATTTTGCTGTCATTCCTGCCTGGATACGGGAGATGCCCCATTCTCACCTTGCAGCCTGGTGTCTCTGCCACCAGAGGGAAGGCTTCAGCACAACTGCAGGGGTGGAGGAGACAGCACTTTCCCTCTGGCTTCTGCATACACCCAAACTATCAGCAAAGCCCTTCCCAGAGAGCAGGGCAGTCACTGTGGGCACCATAGTTAGCAGCACACATCACTCTAGCGGGTGGCAATGCCAGACAACCTGAATCACGGAAGCAAAAGTCCAAACACTCTGGAAGCCACAAGCTCGCTATCCCAACAGCCTTCTCTGTTTTGAAACCAGGGGAACAAACTGGATAGGGCAAACATGATCTAGAATATTCTTCTGTGTAAATAAAATTTCCTTTTTTTTTTCTTCTTTGAAAAAGGACAGAACTCTTGCGCCCGAGTCAAGCATCGCTGGGGCAGTGTTACTAAGAGGAGTAACCTGCCACCCCTTCTTTGGGAACAAAAAGTGTGCCTCACTCACCCCCAGGGATAGTTAAGAGCAGACACAGACTCCCAGTGGGGTTCAGCCTGCCGGAGGACCTCCTGAGATTTTTGTGCATTTGGTCACTCCCTCTGCAAAATGGGGACATCTGTAACAGAGTGAGCTTTGGGGGCAAGGGGTGATGATAAAAAACGTTTCCTCACTCCGCATCCCCGCCTGCTTTCCGACCCCTAAAATGGTAACGCACCAAATTGCCACAGCCTTTACCGTGGCTCTCTGCCTCCCCCTGCTGGCATCTGGTTGCTACTACAGGTGTAGCTTGGTTCTCTTGGCTTCCGTTCTCTCCCTTCCTTTTCTGAACCAGGATACAACACAGATCTTTTCTCTAAAATTCCTCTGAACTTTGGGCTACGCTGTTTCTTCCACCTGGCATGCACTTCCTCCTCCCACATCGACCTGCTCTGCTCGCCCCGCAGGCCGTGACACTGCTGTAACCTCTCCATGCTGGTGCACAGTGTACTTCTCCCACGCCAGGCCTCCTGAAGCACATGACTCACTCCTCTCATCACATGCGTCTCTGCACTGCAATTAGTTTTGAACTTGTCTAACTGCATTAGATCAAAATGATGCTTCATTTGTCTCTGTTGCCTGGACAGCACCCACGTCACACACTCCCACCTTGCAAAGACCAGCTCAGCTGGTGCCCACATAAACAAGGCCCCCTGTGGGCCTCTGACCCTAAGGTGCTTTATCTAGCTCATTAGCTCTCAGTGACCATTGCTTTGACTGCACCTGGGCTCCGGGAATCTGTTCTGGGCTTCCCTCCAATCCATTCTCCACCGCGCAGTCAAAGCACTCTTGGGAGGGAAACAGTTGATCTGGCCTCTCCAGGCCCTTCCTGCCTCTCAGGCTTTGGCCTCCGTCGGCCCGTGGCCCCAGGCTGTGATGCCCTCTTCCCTCACCCTCTGATCTGGAACAGCTCTGGCTGCCTTTCAGTTCCAGTAACACCTCATGCTTTCTACAAAAGGGAATCTCCTCATGCTGCTTTCCCTGCCCAGGAGCCTGCCCCACCTCACCCCACCCACACCCCTTCTTCAGATGTTGTCGCAAACATTACTTACTTCCCAAGAAAATCTTCCCTGACTGCCCTTTCTAGGCCAGCGCATGCTCTCAGCAACACCTATGTATCTTTCTAGGCAAAAGAAATCATAGTTTAAGATTTCTGTTTATAGCTATTTGATTAATATTTGTCTTCACTGTAGGGCTGTATGTTCCAAGAAGAACACAGTTTTTCTGTATTGTTCTTCTGCTTTTTGGCATTGTTATACTTCAGCTTCCAGACCAATGCCACACACACAGTAGCTACATGATATATTCTTGAGTAGACAAATCAAAGGAGCCGTGTTGAACAGAATCTCAGCCAAGGTGTCACAAATATATATTAGCCACATTAAACCTAAAGCGTTTTATTTATTCCACTTCTATCATTTATATTTAGGTCTTTTGATAGTAAAATGGAGAGAGATGGAAGTGGGGAGGTGGGTGGGGAGAGAGGAAAATGGTAGATAGATAGGTAGATAGATAGATATCTAGATATCTATAGATAAATAGATATAGATAGATAGAGAGAGGGAGAGAGAGGCAGGCGGGCAGGCAGGCAAACAGCAAGGACTTTGCTGAAACACACTCAGCAAGGAGTCAAAAAGCTTCTACTCTCTCACCTTCAGTGCTCATGTCTGGTGTCGGCATCCAGATGTAGACCAAGCCTTCTTCCTTATAGAGCTTAATCATAGTGTCTGGAGTCATGGGTTCTGGGTAGCGGTTACAGCCAGAGGAATTCTGTACAATATCCCATTCGGTCTGGAAATTCATTACAGCCGTAATCCCCAGTTCATGCTTCAACTTGATGGTCACATGTTCCACTTGGCGAGGGCAACTGCCCAGCCAGAGATTTGGTAGAATTCTAATAAAAACACATGGAGTCAACTAGTATTGGTGTTAGAATTTGAGATCTGAGGAGCTGCATAAAACATGTAGTATTAAAATGCAATTAACCTTTAAATCTGGCACAGAAAAGGCTGTAGCCACAATTTGAGAACCAATATTATTATTGAAAGGAAATAATGTGGGTAATGTTTTGGGGACAATAAATAATACAGTTAAATAGGCTGCCAGGAAAGAGGAATAAGCAAACTAAGTCTCTCACAATACAACTATTTTCTTTATTCTATGAATGTATACGTGGTTCAACATTAAGGAAGCCATTAACATATATACAATGATGCCACATTAAAGGCAAAACTCCTATGATGATATCAGTACAATCTGGAAAAGATCTGCTAAAATCCCACCATCATTCCTGTTAAAAATGCTATATAAAAATTTAAGTAGCATGAGACCTTTGAAACATGCTGAATCCCAGTGACTACCATGCCACAATCTTCTTTCAAATAAAATCAAAGTCAAGATTATTTCCATTAGTGCTCAGCATGGCTCAGCATGTTTCATCTAATGCCTCAAGGTAAGGAGAAATCTAGGTGGAAAGTCCAAGAATTTGGATTTCTAATGAGTTTCCAAGTAATATGGACCCAGCTGGTTTAGAAGCCAAATCTTAAGAACTCCCTAGAGATTCAATTGCAAAAGCTATGCAAAACATTCAAAGTATTGAGATTATGCTATCCAGATGAGGGCAATATACAAACATCAAAAGCCTTTTCACATCAGCCAGAGAGAAATGAAGTGTATGGGTGTGTGTGGGGGGGGGAGGAGGCCAAGGGGGTAGATATCATTCAAAAATAACAAAACTACAAAGCAGCTAGGAATACATCTAACCAGAAAGAACTCTGAAATTTTAATGGAGCCATTATGAAAAACCAACAACAGACATACCACACTCTTTAATTGGAAAACTTAAAAAGTATAAAATGTAAATATTTCTAAATTAATATGGAAATGGAATGCATTTCATGATAATCTTATTGTGTACAGTGTATGTTGTGTTGCTCACTAGTTATTTTCAAATCTATACATTATCTTCAGAACTAATGGGTAGATATTGTTGTTCAAACTTTATTTGAATCATGTTGTAACTGTGTAAGTTCCAGAAAATGGGGAGGTTCCAGGTTCCCCGCCCTGCCTAGTGAAGGGTGGAGAGCAGGGAGGAGAAGCTGAAGAAGACGGGAAGGAGGCTTTGGAGAGAAAGCAGGAGGGGACACACGGAGCAGAGACATGTGAAGGAGACCCACTGGCTTCTCAGCTTTGAACTTGCAAGGGACTTGGGGAACATGGTGGAGACACGTGGAGCAGACATATAGAGACTCTCAGGAGAGACACTGGCAAGAGACCCCTGGGGAGGCTGAACAAGGCACCATTGCCTGGATTTGTCCTCTGATTTTGCTCCTTTACCTCAGACTCGCTGGCCCCTTCTTCCTCTTTGCTATTGGGTCCCCACCAGGAGGTGCCGTAGACTTGTGGGAAGCTTCTGGGCCTCAGTGGCCCCACTTTGGGTCAACCCTGTGTGCTGGGCACTTAACCATGAGGGGATGAGGAACTTTGAGTGTTTCTTTAGGAAACCAATATCCTTTCTCCTCTTCTCTCTCTATGCACACTATCCTATTACTGTTTAGTCACACTAAGAAAAGGCTTTGTCTTTACGTGGTAGATGACAGAAACTTTTTACAGTATGCAGATTTGGGGGTCCTAGAGGACTCCTCATTCTGCACACTAACAATGTCACCCAGAACATTGCAGTTCCCTTAAAAGGTGTGCAGGCACATTATTAGATAACAACGCTGACACCATTGATGCTCACCAGTGCCTCCAGATGGCCCGTTTCAAGCACACAGCACCAAACTTTCTCGTCTCAAAGTTAGTCATGGTCACATTATTTGCTTTTGCCTAAAAGTAAGCTGAAGCAATCTGTGCCCTTACAGAGATAGCAAAGACCTTCTGTGTGGTTCACCATGTTCTTTCTGTCTGAAAGCACATGTGGATGCTGAGCTGCTTGGAGTCTTAAGTAACCTGAAATGCTAAATCTACTCAGGACAACTTCCCTGGCACACTAGTGGCTGTGGCAACCACTTTGGGCATTGTTGTTACCACAGCATAGCCTGACTAGCTCTGACTATTCACCTCCAAGGTAATTAGTTGCTTGAACTCCGTAGAATGCAGGGAAGAAACTAAACAGAGGGCTACACTTTTATGCACTTACTTTCCTATTAAATTGCAAGCCATCCTACACTACTGGGACAATGTTTTTCCCAAGGAGATGCAGCAATGACTATGGGGACTTTTTTTTTTTTTATTGCCATATTGGATGAACCTATGGGCAAGTAATAGAGGACTGTGGCTGGGCACCCTGGTATGCACACAACATTACCCACAACAAAGGATTACCTAATCCAAAGTGTCAGTAGTGCCAAAGATAAGAAGCTTTGGCTGAGGAGAGTTTAAGCAGCATAGCATTCTACTATTTATAAGGGGGAAGGGCGTGAGGAGCAGGAATTAGACCAACCTATCTGACACAGAGTTTGTGGCTCACCACATTTTGATGATGATGTGATATTCCCTGTCATATTTGAAAAATGAATGTATGTATATAAAGAGATCTAAGGAATGAAGCGAGAGCCCTGTATTAGAGAGTTGAACAGCACTACAGCATCTTTAGATCTTTAGTGTGTATAGAGAGAAGTTACTAAGCACAAGCCAAAAAAGCTGAGTTCACATGCCAATTCTAGCACACTATTTTTAAAGCACTTGGTAATAATTGTCTGACATGAGGCCAAGTTATTTTTCATCTCTGAGACTCTGATGTGCTTGTCTTTTAAATGGATATAAGCGTAACGAATTTAGAGGAATTTTATGAGTAAATGCCATTAAATAATGGATTTGTCCCTTGTCAACAAGAAGAGATAATACATCAGTGAAGATGTGGAGAAAATGGAGTCTTTGCACACTGCTGGAGGCATGTAAACCGGTTTCACCATCATGGGGAACAATCCAGAGGTTCTTCAGATAACTAACACAAGATCTACCATAGGGCCTAGCGACTGTGCTTCTAGATACATACTCAAAAGAAATGAGCACAGGATCTTATTGATATCTGCCCATTCATGTTAGCTGCATCGTTACTCACAGCAGTCTACATATGGAAACAACCTCAGACCTATCAAAGATTTCAAAGATGAATGGATAAAGAAGTGAGATATCGACATCTAGAGCTATACTATATATCACACACTGACAATAGTATGCTATATGTAATAATATACTATATACACTTTATAACACTATATTAATTAATATTTATAAATGCTATTGCTCAGTCATTAGAGAGGAAGCTATCCAGCCATTTACAACAATGTCAAGAGACCTTGAGAACATTATGCTTCATGCGATAAGTCAAACAGGAAAAGACACGGACTGTGTGGTTCTGCGTGGGAGCAAAAAAAGCCAGACTCAGAAAAACAGAGAGTAAATAAATGTGGTTCCATGAGAAGGGGCTAGAAGGACAGGACAAAGAGCCCTTTGAGATACAAACTTGCAACTGGTAGTAAATGAGGCTTAGAGAACTAATACATACTTGTATAGGGAATATGGACAACTTTGTATTATCATCTCAAACATGCTAAGAGGCCAGAACTTACTGCAACCACCAGAAAGAAAGGATATTTAGGGATGTGACAGGTGTGCTAATGACAATATAGTTATCTTACAGTATATAAATGTTATCAACTTAACATGTTTAACAGCCTTACATTTCAGTATTACATGCCAAATATATTTCCATTTAAAAGTGTAACATTTATAAAGGTATTACCTACTTCTTGGTTTGAATAAAAGTGTTTTTATGTGCAAATAACTAGTGTATATGAATAGGACTGATGCTAGTGAGGTGCAATAAACACAAGTGGGACCTTGGTCTTATTAGTATAACTTATTTTAATAATTTGTATTGTAATGATCATGAAGCTAATTTATTTCATTGTTCTGTGTACCCTTCATTTGAAAGCTGCAAAATAAAGAATATTCACCCTATTTTTATATGAAATCTAGCTTGAGTTTTTTTGTTTTGTTTTTCCTTTCTTTTTTTTTTTTTTCCAACACTGATGTTATTACTAACCTGCCTAATCCTCAAATATGGGTATCAGCTATAGTATACTCAATGAAAATATGTCACAAGCTCTAGTACTGTGTGTAATAATTGTCTGACATGAAGCCAAGTTATTTTTCATCTCTGAGACTCTGATGTGCTTGTCTTTTAAATGGATATAAAAATAACGAATTCAGAGGAATTTTATGAGTAAATGCCATTAAATAATGGATTTGTCCCTTGTCAACAAGAAGAGATAATGTATCAGTGAAGATGTGGAGAAAATGGAGCCCTTGCATACTGCTGGAGGTGTGTAAACTGGTTTTACCATCATGGGGAAAAGCCCAGAAGTTCTTCAGATAACTAACACGAGATCTACCATAGGGCCTAGCAACTGGCTTCTACATATATACTCAAAGGAAATGAGAACAGGAACTGAAAGTGCTATATGTCCTTATTATGGAAAAAAATAAAGGTAATTATGATTTTAAATAAAGAGAAGGGCTAGAAACCCAAGAAAGACTTATTATGTCCTTATTATGGAAAAAAATAAAGGTAATTATAATTTTAAATAAAGAGAAGGGCTAGAAACCCAAGAAAGACTTCATGGTGTTGTGAAGAAGGACATAAGAACCAGCGGCCTTTTCACCTTACTCCTGACTCAGAGAATTTTCAGCTGCTCCACTGGGCCCAGTAGACCAAGAGAAAGACCGTTTGCATGGATACGTTTTTAAAGCATGTCCCAGAGATGTGCTTATCCAAGGCATTATTAGCTGAATATTCAGTCTTGGCAGAATGAACACTCACATCCTCTGTGTCACTGTTCCTTCTCTCTGGCACTTAAATGAGAGCCATAACCTACCTCTATCTGAACATTTCTTCCTTTTTACATTATTCCCTAAAGATTCCTCCTCTAGGGGCCCTCCCCAGTGGTGCGGCGGTTAAAGCACAGCACTAAGAAACTAAAGCTACTTTCGCATGAGTTCGATCCCCACCTGTCCCGGAGGTGATTCACATGGTGGCAGACCTCTCCTGACCCGCCCGCTGCTCCCCTCTTAGCAGTGTACTTCGACAGTCAGCCTGTTCTGCTCCCCATTCTGTCTCTGGTGAATCCTCTCACCACCCCTGCACCTATGGCCTGTACCCCAGTTGTTCTGTATGCATAAATAAATAAATCTTTAAAAAAATAAAAATTCCTCCTCTAGTAAACTGCTGGGTACCCACTAGGAGACAGTGTTGGACTATAATACCTGACCTGTGGGTTTAATGCAGCATACTGCAGTACCCTAAGCTGGAAAAGTTACATAACCAAGAAACAGAACCCACTGAACAATAATGGAGTTATATTAGCAAAATCTTAAAGTGGACTAATAAAATACTACAATTAAAATCTCATGACAGACAAGGTAAATTCCACATGTAACCCAGATTTCTCTTGAATACCATATTCTGTGAGTAGCACTTAAGTGTTTAGCTAGTAATAAAAAAAAAATGATAGCATGCAAGATTTTGCATAAAGACAAAAGAATACCATAGAGATATCCAAAGGGTCAATCAGGACATTTGAGCCTACTATATAATAAATCACAGTCCCAAACCAGAGCTGGTGCAGAGAATCACAGCAGGCCCTCAAATGTACTTAAACTACTTAGAAATCTTAGGAGACAAAAGAATAAATAAAAGCAAAATGGTCCCAAAGTTGTTCCATTAACATGTATTTCCCACACCGTCTTTAATGGAAATGAACCCTTGAAACACACACCCAAACATATAAACGTGTTTCTGAGACAATTATTTCCAACTTTTTCACAGCATAATTAATTTCTTCTCTAGAAATGCTGGAAGTCAGAGCTCATATTTAAGAAATGAGTATAAAATAATGCCTGGTATTTTTATCAACATGGTCTAGGTTAGAGAGAACTGAAGATAAATTATGAAAACCAGCACTTCATTGAAGGAAAGAAATTTATATATGGTACTGAACCATTCCGTGGGGTGTGAAGACAGAAGGCTGGACTTGGTGGAAACACAAATCAGTGGGTTCTGTTTAATGTGACAGCTAAAGAGCCTTTTATGTCCATCTTATTTCAGTCTGTGCCTATAGTCGTAGATGATACATTTCTGCTTACAAGATACCTTAGTTGTAACAAGATGCATGATGTACTTTCTAAACAGCAATTAAACTGTTGCTTATTTATTCAAAAGAAAACAACTTTACAACATTAAAAATCAATTTTCACCAAACTCATCTTAGTTTTAATCTTCTTTTGGTGTCAGTGATACTTTAAACATTTTTAAAATTGAGATATTTTTAGGATGAAAACAAGTTATTGAAATGTGGAATTTAAGGAATAAAAATCCCCTGGAGTTTTAATGCCATACATACCACACTTCAAAAATTTAATAATGGAAAAAAATATATAGCTTACAATTATATTGTAAATTGTATTGTAAAACTTCCAGAGAATCATTTTATGAATAGTTCACTATTGATCTTGAGTTATCTCAAAGATTTTGGGTAGCTCCACCATAGGTTATGTGGAAATGTCAAAGGGAAACCCCTATATCAAATGGGTATTGACATTCTAGTCAACCCACAACAAAAATTCCCAAGCTTGGCAAGGCACACGATGAGCTTATATAAAAACTTCTATTGCTAGGATGTACTCCAGAGAGACTTACAAACTGGCACTAGAGTGAGGAATGATTCAGTGGCTTAAATCATATTTTTGTGTTTTTTTTTTTGAGAAATTAACCAGATTTTGTACTACGTACTTATGTGTGTGTGTATATGTATGTGAGTGTGTATGTATGTGTATGTGTATGTATGTACTAGCATATACACACATATCTGGTTATATTTCAGGACCACTGACCTAGCAGATCTCAATGAACAGGGAAAAGAAGCCCAGCCTATACATGTCAATAACTTTTAATGGCAGAAAAAAAATATGGCTATGAGGGTCCTCCCTTGTGGTGCAACAGGTTAAAGCACAGCACTGCGAAACTAGCTGCAGCCACTTCAGCCTGAGTTCGATCCCCGCCCAGGGAGCAGACCTCTCCTGTCTTGCCCACTGTTCCCCTCAGCAGTGTACCTTATGGATCTACCTGTTCTGCTCCTCACTCTGTCTCTGGTGAATCCTCTCACCGCCCCTGCACCTCTGACCTGTACCCCAGTTCTATATGCATAAACAAACAAATATTTTTAAGTATATATGATATGAGAAGGTGTGGACTTGGTCAGCTCTAGGCATGTACACACAAAGTTCAGTTTTTACCATTCTCCAAAAACAATTTTGATTATGTGTAGACAGAGTGAGGAATGAAACTACCTGTTGTAAGAGACTAGTTGACAGAATGTGTGTCCATGTGCTTAGTGCTTAATTTCTTCTAAAAACTCAAATCTACATACTTCTGAGTCATGACAAATATTTAATATGCCTCTATACTTTAAGATGTACTAATGAAGGGAAAAATTATTAACTTTGATTTTGTTATGATTCCACAAGAAGGAATTTAAATAAAATCCATGCTAGTTCTATTAAAACTTTGCTAAAGGCCAGGGGAAAGAAATGAATGGCTGACAATCTGGAACCTGGACTGCAAGTCAAAATCAATTCACTGCATTTGAATGAATCTGGATTTGTGGTTCCAGGTAATCACATCACAACACTGCCGTTTGTTTCACCTGTCAGACCAAGGCCTGTGGTGTGACAGCTACTGAGGCATATGAATCAGAGCCCACTTGCTCCATCTCAGCTGTCAATCAAGGGAAGCCTCCCTGGCTATGTGAGCACATCAGGCAGAAAGGGCATCCAAGCACTTTGCAGATCACCACAGGGTATCTACAGGGGGAGGGCATGGGAAAGACAGAAAAGAGCAGGAAGCAAGACCATTCATGGACCCCACGTCACAGATCCCATCACCAATAACCATGAGAAATGGCAGAGTAACCTTTTTCTAAAGGTGAAAATTAGCATTATCTTTTGCTCATCTAAAATATAAAATTTAAGACAACCACAGGGATGAAGGGATTGATGTATGAGCAAGCACTTTGTTTATTAACTCTCCAAGAGACAACTAGTGAATTTAGCACCCTTTTCCTAGCCAAACACAGACCATTCCAAAGACAAAGAAGATGGGCTTTGTTGAGATTCTCTTAAAAACTCTGCTAAAATGTAGGAGCAAAAATCATGAACACATTTCCTACGTTAGATTATTATGCCGCAGTTACCTTATTTAATATTTTATGAGCAATTCAATGTGAAATTAAAATGTGATCTGGCTTTTAAATAATGGGTAAAGAAAAAAAATCCTATCAGTCCTGTAATTTAGATCTCATTAGTGGGAAAGCAAGAGAAACTTTAAAATCAACCTCCAGTAAGCACCACGCTTCATTAGTCCGATAGCTCCTTTTGCGAGAAACGTGTCTTCTGGTGTCAAGCGTTACATTATTAATGTAAAATTTTTACCCCAAATGGGTGCTGTAAGAAACTCCAATTAAGGCGGACTAACTACTCAAAGACAAATTTCAATTTAAAGAGGGGTACTAATTAACTTTTTTATTAAAAAATAGTCTGTGATAGTTTGCTCACAGGTCACATGATTGAGAATCCATACTAATTTTTATAAGTAGAGTTTCTTAGACTCTCTGGATGTTACATAGCCATATGAAGCAAATATTTTTGACTTCTTTAATTTTTTGTCTTACAAAATACCATTTCATTGAATTTATTAAGGAAACTATGATGAGTTTATCTTAATTTTGTGACCTGCAGTTTTTGGAGATTACAGTCTCAACAGAGGGAATCAAGGTAAAGTCACCAGGGCAGGGCAGACCCTAACATGACTGGTGTCCTTGTAAGAAGGGTAAATTTCAGTACAGACCTGCCCAAGTGAAGACAACCTGAAGATACAGAAAAAGACAAGTCTGCAAGGCAAAGCCTGGAGCAGAACCTCATAGCCATGGAATGAACAAGCCTGAGGCCTCTCTGTGACTCAAGGGATTAAAGCGCAGCACTATGACGCTTTCCGTAGCCACTGCAGTATGAGCTAGATTCCAGCCCAGGGGGCTGATCCACGTGGTGCAACAGACCTCTCCTGATGTGCCTGCAGCTCCCCTCAGCAGTGTATTTCAGTTGATCTGTCTGTTCTGCTCTCCACCCTATCTCTGATGAATCCCCTCTCCCCCCCCACCCCCCACCCCCCCTCCAACACCTCTGGCCTATACCCAGCTTCTGTATGTATAAATAAAGACATCATAGGAAAAAAAAAAAAAAAAAGAATGAATCAAGCCTGCAGACACACTGATCTCAGATACTCAGCCCCCAGAAAACTGCCACAAGCTTCTGTCATTTCAGCCACCAGTCCGTGGCATTTTGTAACAGAAACCCCAAGAAACTAACACAAGGAATAAATATCAGACTTAGAATACAGGCAACCAGTCATCCAGTCTCTTCAAATATCCCTCCACAGGGTGGGTACTATAGAAAAATTTAAAAAATTTTTTCAGCTTTCATATTTGACATTCCACAAACATGATTAGCATATTTTGTGGCTCCTGGTTGTTCTCTTATACACAATACAACCCCCTCCCCCTTCACTCATGTCTTCAACCCAACACCTGAGCACCTCCAACATGATGGATTAGCTCATCAGGTGGCTACATGAGGGATTCTCGCTTCCTTCCTGACCCAATTACTAAGTTCTACATTTCCAGGGTGTCTAGTTTTGATAAAAATGGTAAGTTTTGCACCCTTTTGTTTGGTATTAGAGAATGGACTTCAGTGAAGAATCAACTGAAATGTGTGAGACTCACAGTTTCTTTCTCAACTTATAATTTCTTCAGATTTTGAATCCAAGATAGTTTGCTTTCTTGTTTCTGAGCATTTGTTTGTTTGATCTGCCATACTGACAAACATTATGGCAAATAAGGCAACTAAGCATTGTTCATTTTTTCAAAAGTGAATCACAGGGTAATCCAAAAATTGAGAGAAATAACTAAGGTTACAGCTTTTGCAGGTTACCTCATTCAAATTTCAACAAAATATTCCATTCAAATATTCTCTTGGCTTGTTAATTTTGTTTCCAGTGTGGAGGAATAAAAAAAATAAAATGACATGTTCAATAGTTTTTTCACAGAATGAATTTGAAAGGATTTGTTTAAAATTGCTCACTTGCATAATGAATTAGGAACAACACAAGATCAAGGACGTAATAAAAAATTTAACATGTGAGTATTTTTGTATTTGTTTTAAAGTTACTCTGTCTATCGATAAACACGGCAGGAAGCCTGTTTTTCATCAGACTCCCAACAATGAGGCAAGCCAGTCATTAGATGTGGCCTGACTTGAACCTACATTCTTTGAGAAAGACAAAAGTTAGTAGGCAAAATAATAACATAAAAGTGTGCAACGTTCATCAAATTAACTTGCAATGTGCTATTGAGGACATTAACAGGGAGTTTAAATGGAGAATCAGAGGAGAACTGGACTTCAGATGACTAAGGAAGTTCACTCTGAAAAATGACATTAAAACCAAAGTATGACCCAGAAAAAGGTGTGAGATGAAAAATATGTACAATAGCCTCGTGTGGAGGAGAGGTGAGGGGTGCTTGAAAAGCTGAGGGAAACCTAGAGATGTGAAGTGAGGCAAACCAGGACTGTCTATATGGCATGAGAAAGACTGAGAAGACCAAGCCAAGTCTTAATTGATGCGGGAGGGAAGTTGTATAGTAACATAAGAGGATGAAGACATAATGAAGAATTTCTCAATAGAATAGTTGCACTGACTTATTTCAGAATTTTAAATAGGTAACTCTTGTATTACATGGAAAATGGCTGAGGCAGAAGGTGCAACAGAAGCTAGAAAGAAAGAGAAAGGACTGATGGGGGACCTATGACTTGGAATCAGGATGCACTACAGGTAAAGAGAAGTGGATTAACTTAGTGTGTGCCTCTGAAGAAATTTCCTCCATCTTCATCACTGCATTTAAGTAGGTGGAGTTACGTTGTATCTCCAAGTTTTGAAACACATCTAATATCTAAATCATCTGTCCCTGAAACAACATAAGCTATACATAGGCTTCCGTTGAGAAAGTTCAGCTGAGCAGCCAGAAAATCAACACCTGTAAGGATGCATCTCGTGCAACTGATGTTTCACAGTGACAGTTTAATGGACACTTTCCAGCTGTGTTGCAAATTACATGTCTGGATAGTGGCAAGTATTCTGTTGAGCACTTCCATTACACCATATACTATAGTAGTCTTAGAATGCTTCTTTCTCCTTCATAAACTCCTTTGCAGCCTTTTCTGACCTTTCTTCAGTTTATATGCTCTTAGTTACTTCACGAATATGCACAGCATCTATAACAGCCGTGAATGCTCATAACTTCATTTATTGCTTTCAATTCGGACTTCACGGCTCTATTAGAATTTACTACTTACTACCCCTTAAGATTCAACTGAAGTCATTTTCACCATCTTCTGCTTTGCTCCCAACCCACAAACAAAGCCTCTTTATTGTTCTCCATCTGTATGAATTGTGCCACAAGCTTCCCAGGCACCTACATAGGAAATCTAACCTCCCACTTCCCCTGAAGTCACTAAGCCAGTCATGTAAGTCCATCTCTGCCCCTGTTTATTACCACTCAAAGTCAATCTCTGTTCCTTCATAGCTTCAGCACTCAAAAAGTGCATGACTCCAGTAGCCTAAGCACTCCCAGTCTGTATCCCTTCCAAACTTTAGCTAGAGTTTCTGAAAGACAAATCTAACCATATGACTCTTTCCCCAAAAAGTGATCTGTCCCTACATCTTCTCTAACCCTCCACCCAAGATGAATTCCCCCTCCAACTAAGGGAGATATTTATAACTCTCCTGAAGCACCATGTACTCTCCTTTCCCTCCTCCTTATCCTGCTGGTATTCCTGTTGGAATCCATTCTCATGGCTCATCTCTCCAATTAAACATGCTCAGACTTCCCTGATGCCCCAAATCTCGTGGCTCCTTTTTCTTTGTGTTCCTGTCACATCTCATCATTCTCACAGGTACAGATGAATGACCACACACTTTATTTTAGGTCCTATCCTTTCTCAATGTGAAATGGTGGTGTTCTTGATCATTTCCTCCATTATGCCTTGAGTTCCCTGGGATTAAGAGTGATGTCTTACTGACCACCACAGTAGCAGAACTTAACATCAGATCCGGCCTCTGGTTACACTTAGAAATAAACATATCATTTAGAAATGTGACTTTAAAAATTGAGGCTCTTGGCCCTCCCTGGTGGCGCAGAGGGTTAAAGCACAGCACTGAGAATCTAAAGTCGCTTCCGCATGAGTTGGATTCCCGCCTGCCCCAGAGGTGACCACATGGTGTGGCAGACCTCTCCTGACCCGCCCGCTGCTCCCCTCAGCAGTGTACTTCGTCGATCTGCCTGTTCTGTTCCCCACTCTGTCTCTGGTGAAGCCTCTCACTGCCCCTGAGCCTCTGGCCTGTACCCCCAGTTCTGTATGCACAAATAAATTAATCTTAAAAAAAAAAAAATCGAGGCTCTTGGAGGGGGAAGAAGGGTAGGAGAGAGCACAATGGGGAGGAAGCCCAATACATGAATGGAGGAGGGTTATGAAGCTTTAAGGAGTGCGGCTTGGTAACATACATCCAAGGAGGTGGGAAACTATGCCCCTAAACCATACACAGTGTTTTAAACTAATGTTAACTCAACTAAAAAAAAAAAGGTCGTTGAATGAATCAATGAATGAGTGAATGAACAACTGGAAAATGAATTCACTGGCTCAAGATATTTGGTTCATTCAACTACCACCAATTGAACTGCATTTCTATGACTTCTGCAAAACTATAGGAAAGAGTTTCAACTGCATTGTCCCAAAGATATATGTATTAAATTATTTTCTCTGCAGACAAATGTGAAAACTGTTTTTAGCCAGAAAATAAAACTATGTAACTCAACATTTTTTTTTTTTTTGCCTTAACTGCCAGAGAATTTAGAGACAAATTTAGAGTTCAATAGTAGTAATTAGACCGTCTCGAGTCTCTGGTAATTTCTATTCCACTCATTCTCATCTATGGTTATTTTTATCCCAAATTCTTCTTCTCTGCATGATTTCATTTTCTAAATTCTATTATAAATGGTTATAATATTTTGTAAGTAGGTGAAGGGGGTGACAAAACCTAATCCTTTAAAATACTTATTTTGGGGCCCTCCTTGGCCCAACAAGTAGGGACACAGCATTGCAAGCTGGCAGCAGTCACTTCAATGTGAGTTCTATCGGCGGTCCTGGAGGTGACCCACATTGTGTGGCAGACCTCTCCTGACCTGCCCCTGCTCCCCTCAGCAGTGTACTTTGTCGATCTGCCTGCTCTGCTCCCCACTCTGTCTCTGAATCCTCTCGCCACCCCTGCACCTCTACCTGTACCCCAGTTCTGTATGCATGAATAAATAAATCTTAAAAAAGAAAACACTTGTTTCTTTCACTTCAAGTGTCGAGCATTAGAGGCCACAAGAAAGCAAGAGAGAAACTCTGTGTGAGACTATAGGTTTGCAGAGACCCATTAGAATCCCTGAGCTTGCTTGCTTTTTGGTCAGTCTGCTTCTGCAGCTCTGCGTGTCAATTCAAAGGTCCCACTCACATAAAACTGATTGAATATTACAGCTGTGGGGACAATTTATCTGCAATAATAAAGTTCCACTCATGCTTGGAATGTGATCACATTTTTATTAATTATAACCTGTGGACCATAGCCATAAGTTTCGTTTCATGCCATGTAAGTATTTTAAGTGCTAGCTGTTGAAGTCGGTGGATAAATTTAGTAGACAATAACAAATCTGATTCTGGAGCACTGGCTCCTGACCCTGACTGCATGCTAGAATTTCTTGGCAATATCTTTAGAAATACTTATGCCAGAGCCTCAATTAAAACAGAATTTCTGAGGTGGCAGGGTGGCCCAGGGATCATTTTTTCCAAGCACTCCAAGTAATTCTCAAGAGGCTTAGAAGTCACTGACTTAGAGCATGAAAAAGGGATCAGAACTGGAGATAAAGATTCATCACCCTTCCCTTGACAGAGAATGGCCTATCAGATTCTTAAGATTGAAAATAATGCTCCCTTTTAAAAATCAAACTGTATATTTACCCCACTGAAATGGAACTGATTATAAAAACCTGAATTAAAAAGGGAAACTAGAAGTAATTAATCATTTTTAAAGGATTTTCTGTCTTTATAAAAGATTAAATGAAGCATTTCTTCAAGTACCAGGTAGTGATTTAATTGATTTGTAGACTTATCTTAGTTATTAATTACACCTCTGACCTTTGCAAAGTCACTGGAGTCGCTCCAGATCTCACCTTCTAAGGAGGTATAAACTGAGACAGTGGATTAAAGAAGCATATTTCCAGCTCACAGCTTTTCCAGAAGTGTCTGGGTTTTACTTGGGGTGGAAATTTGCTAAGAACAGAGACCCTGGGGCCAGGCTGCCCCCATCGGGAACCCTAGCTCCAGTAATTAACTGACCTTGGGCAGGTTATGTCACCTCTTCATGCCTCAGTTTCATTGATTATAGGTGACATTAATAAAACTACTGATACTATAGAGTTATGATATTAAATGAGAAAATATGGTAAAAGTGTTTTGAACAGTTCTGGACACATAGCTAACATTATCAAATTATTCATAACCACTGTTCCCATTGCCAGTATTACTTTCTTCAAGAAGTTAAGTCAGGTTTCTGGAAGACTAGTGTGGTGGTGAGCTGTGGAGTAGGGGACAAGTCAATAGCACTTCCAAAACATATTTCACCAGTTAACTTGATTCTGGGGAAGCCGTTCTCTATGGTCCACCCCTTGGAGAGAGCTGGGCTTCATGATGGCTATGACCCTACAAACTCCAACATTCATCTTGACATCTTAGACAGTCAGAAAAGTTTGACTTGTGGGACAAATCCAGCCCCATATATCTGTTTCTGAAAATAAAATGTTCAGGAACAGGACCTCCCTGGTGGTGCAAGGGGGTAAGTAAGTCCCAACACTATGAAGCTATTGGCAGCCGCCTCAGCATGAGTCCACTCCCTGACCAGGGAGGTGACCCAAATGGCGCAGCAGATCTCTCCTCTCTCACCTCCTGCTCCCATCAGCAGTGAATTTTAATCTGCCTTTTCTGTTCTTCACTCTGTCTCTGGCACCTTCTGTTCTTTTCACTTCTGTTCTTCACTCTCATCCCTGCACCTCTGGCCTGTACTCCAACTCTTGTAACATAAATAAATAAACCTTTTACCAAAAAAGTTTTCAGGAACACTGCCATAGTGAAAGAGCTGAGTGGCTGCAATGGAGACCATATGTCCATAAAGCCTAAAATAAATTTTCTCCAACCCCTTACAAGGAAGGCTTGCTGCTCTGTGCCTTAGATATATAATGTGCTGGGAAGTCTATTCCCTAATAACATCATCATGAAGGCAAATTTTATTCGGTGACTGGGGATGTCCATTCCATCTGGTCAATGGACTGGAGGGAGAAAGTAAGAGACAACGATGCAATGCATAGAGACTCGCAGGGTACTTGACTCTCATTGGCCTGGCGGAAAGGATAGGCAGGAGGGTCATAGAGGGAAAGCAGAGGGGGAAGAAATGCAAAGCAACTTGGAACAGAGGAGCCAAACCCAAGTCCTGGACCCCAGGTAAAGGTGCTGACATCGATGTAGGATTGGCACTCTCACATCACCCCCCCCCCCCAAAAGTCTACATGGCCTTCCAGAATTATATTTCCTTTATAATGACTGCTATGAGTCAGGTACAATCCTGGGAAATTTTTGCTATGCTGGTTTGGCTCTTATAAGATAGATGTTATAAGATATAAGTTTAAGAGGTCAACATATAGCATATTTTAAGCAAATTTCCCATATTTAATCAGTGGTTGATTTTATAGTCACATCTGGTCTCAGATTTTGCATTAAACCTTAACTGGAGTTTTCTAGTTCTCAGTTTTTTTGTAAATGCAGAGGAATACAATATTAAACCTGATGACTACTACACTAGTACCACCACTTTGGAAAACTGTGTGGAGGTTCCTCAAACTGCTAAACATGGAGCTTCCATATGACCTAGCAATCCCACTCCTAGGTATCTACCAAAAGACACAAAAACACTGAGTCAAAAAGACACCTGCACCCCCATGTTTATTGCTGCTTTATTTACAATTGGAAAGGTGTGGAAACAACCCAAATGCCCAAAAGTGGCTGGATTAAAAAGATATGGTACGGGCCCTCCCTGGTGGTGCACGGGTTAAAGCGCTGCACTAAGAAGCTTAAGCCACTTTCGCATGCGTTCGATCCCCGCCTGCCCGGGAGGTGACCACATGGTGTGGCAGACCTCTCCTGACCCGCCCTACCCTCTGCTCCCCTCAGCAGTGTACTTCGTCGATCTGCCTGTTCTGCTCCCCACTCTGTGTCTGGTGAATCCTCTCACCCTCCGCATCTCTGGCCTGTACCCCAGTTCTGTATGAATAAAGAAAAAAACCTTAAAAAAAAAAAAGATATGGTACATATACACGATGGAATATTACTCAGAAACCAAAAAAATAAACACATGCCTTTTGCAGCAACATGGATGGAGCTGGAAAAGATCATGCTTAGTGAGATAAGCCAGAAAAAAAGGAAAAATACCAGATAGATTCACTCATAGCAGGAACATAAAATACCAGGGGAATTGAGCAACTATATACCAGAGGCATTTTATGGGGGTGGAGTGGGGAATGGGATAAAAAATGGTGGGGGGAGGGAAATTCACTGGACTATGGTGACGGCACAGGGTGATTTAGTGATGGGAAGCCCATGGGGATTACAACTGAGATGGGAAAAGGCACAAAATGATGTAAAAATTAACTATTATATATTTTTTTAAAATATGATGACTATGATGTCTTATGCACTGTGCTAAATAGTTGTTTATCATGGGGCTATGCTTTACTGTTTCTATCTACACTAATAATCCATTGCTTTCTACAAGTTTGGATCTTGGGTAGAGGTGGGAGCGGGTGGAGCAAGGCAAGGTGATGTAAGGAAAATGCCTGATTCCTGCAGAGATAGCAATCCTGATGAAATTTGTCTTACCAAAAAAGATAAGGACGGGGATCCATTCAATATGAATAGAAACACAGGAAGCTCTTGAAGAATAGACACAATACACTGTTTGAAATGGCAGCTGCAAACCTTGTTGCTTGAGTCCATTGCTACAAAGACTAGTCAGCTTTTCTTAGCCAAATGTGAATTAGAAGAAATATAATTTAGTGTTTAGAAAATATGCCTAATTTGCCACCAAAGCTATATGATTTGCCTTGAAGTGAGGAATTCCACATCAGCTTTTTTAAATGATGGTGATTAAGTAGATGACAATATACTTCCAGTGTTCTTTTCTTTTCATTATTTGTGGCACCCTGATGGAAAGTAATTACAGTCTGGTGAATTGTCCTCTTAGATGTAATTTGGACCACTTATCTGAGATTCTCAGAAGGGAGCTGACTTGACAAGAACAAGAGAACACCTGTTTCTATCGATGGAAAAGAAGCTTTCCTGGGAGCGTTTTCCTCTTCTAGCACTGCATAGCATTTGAGCAACCAGCAATAGTTGCATGAATGAGTTAATGACTTCCCTATCCAGCAAAAGGAACCAGTAATTCAATAGTGTGTTCTTCTGTATTTACATAAAGAGAGAAGAATGATCACGAATATAAAATAACCACAAGAGAAGAGAAAGCTTGGCTATAGCTGAGAATGCCACCACTCCTGGAGTCCACCACAGAGACCATAAGACTGCATCAATGGCACCTCTCAGTGACTCAGATGCTCTGACAAAAAAATCTCCAAATTTGGGATTATGTTACTTTACAAAAGTGGACTAAAGAGCACATGCAGAAAATGTTTCTGTCTCAAATGTACGTTATGCACATGAAAATTCTATCCACCCTCTTCTCATTGCTATTAAAAGGAGCCAATCAGCATAATACTTATAATTCATAAAATGAAGGTTATCCCACTGCTTTATTGAAACACTAAATAATTCTGTTTCCTGATTAGGACTTTAACACTTCAAATATACTTGTAAGAAGCTTTATTCATGCCCTGTATGATGTATAAAAGCTATATTACTATTATTTTAGCTTTTTGTCACGTTTTAACAAATATCAAAAAGCGCTTTCACAAACGCAATCATTTGGCCTCACCACATTCTTCAGATGAACATCAACAAGTATATATGTCTACAGCCAGCACCTAAGTCCAGAACAGAGCTACAAGCTCTCAAAGGCACTCTGCCTATTCCTTCCTGGTTATTGCAAGGAAAACACCCTAACTTATATAGCTGTGTGGACTGTTTTGCCTCTTGTATGGGTTCATGGACTTGTTAATCAGCAGGCAGAAGCAGAGACATGAAGACATATGGCATGTATAATTTCCATGCAACCCTTGAAAAGCAAAATGTAAACTTCTCATACAGAAAAACTTCCACAGGATTATTATCTCTAAAAGCTTTCCTAATCATCAGGGGAGAGAGAATATCTATAATCATTTCACATTCAACATAAAAGACTCAAAGCATGAGAAATTATAATAGAGTACACTCCTATTATTTTTTTTAAAGATTTATTTATTTGTGCATACAGAATGGGGGTACAGGCCAGAGGCTCAGAGAGGCTTCACCAGAGACAGAGTGGGGAGCAGAACAGGCAGATCGACGAAGTACACTGCTGAGGGGAGCAGCGGGCGGGTCAGGAGAGGTCTGCCACGCCACGTGGTCACCTCCGGGGCAGGCGGGAATCGAACTCATGCGAAAGTGGCTTAAGCTTCTTAGTGCCATGCTTTAACCCACTGCGCCACCAGGGAGGGCCCTCCATTATTTTTTAATTCAAAAAATTTATTTTTCTGACTTTTTCATTCCAGGCACACATTGTGACTTATTTTTACAGAAGCAGTGTCTCCTATCTGACAGGACTTACTCTCAACATTAGGATGTGTTTAGTTTTTCTTGTTGACCTTTGCTTTTTCTCATCTGTATTCCTTTCTAGTTCTTTTCTTCCATTGGTTCCTTCTCTTCCTGTTCTAGCTTCTCCTACCCACTTGCTCCATAATCATGGCTCCGACTTTCAACATAACTGGCATTTTTGTAACAATTTATCTGGTCCATGGGGTTTCAGGCTGCTATAGAGAAGATTTCTATTCAAAATAGAGGAGCAAGGAGCAGGTTTTTGTTAATATTTTCAAGTTCATTTTAAAGAGCAACTTCATGCTCTAATAAAAGACTGTCGTTTCACTCACTCCTGAAACAGCCCAAGATGTACACTCTGGGCTCAGAGCCTGCTGACCTCAGGCATCCAGGTTCTCAGGTGATGTACCTGGCCATGCACCCTTCAACTCTGCCCACACCGATGTTGCCGAAACCCCATCAGCTCAGGACCTCATTGGACTAATCTGCTCTTTCACTGTCTGGAGTGGAAACTCCAGAGTGGAAACTCATTTCCTAAAGTTTTCTCAGTAGATGAGCTGCCTTTACTCTATACTTAGTATTTTCATTTTCAAAAACAACCTATTTGCATTAGCAAGAAAACAGCCCTAAACCAGACATCTTTGAATAAGCTGAAGAAATGTGTCGAGTCAACAAGACAAAACACTTCAAGTCAGAGCTGGATAGTGACTACCACCTGCATCTGCCAAGTGTTAGGTCAGTTCACCCTCTTTGCTTGGCCTTGTATTTACAGATGCAGCCTTCAGTGACTGGCCAGTGCTGCACGCCCTCTATCACACTTGAAACATTTCTGGGCTTCTATTATTTTTTTAAAGATTTACTTATTTATGCATATAGAACTGGGGTACAGGCCAGAAGTGCAGGGGGTGAGAGGATTCACCTGAGACAGAGTGGGGAGCAGAACAGGCCGACTGATGAAGGACACTGCTGAGGGGAGCAGCAGGAGGGTCAGGAGAGGTCTGCGGCGCCTTGTGGGTCACCTCCAGGGCGAGGATCGAGCTCATGCTGAAGTGGCTTTAGCTTTTCAGTGCTGTGCTTTAACCTGCTGCACCACCAGGGAGGGCATGGGCTTCTATTTTTAATGAAAATCTGGAGTTGGGATTCATCACTGACAGCACAAAAGAGGACTTTTGTTCCTAAACTCACTATTTTTCTTCCTCATTACAGCTCCTCAAATTCTGGAATAGTTTCGTTAGTTTGTTATTCCTTCCTTTATTTCTAAAAGCAGAAATGCCAGAGGTGTCTTTCCTGCTTTTCTTATTTAAATAGTTTTTTTAATCTTACTCTATAACAGTAAGTCAACTGAATTCTAGGTAGAAGTTATGTGGCTTTCATTTAAATTTTAATCCAATTCATGAGCAATTTAAAAAATCCACTCTGGGATGACTCATACTTTATAAGGTTACTTCAGAAACCCACATATGTAGAAAAATCAACTTCTCTTTTATAAATTAAAGAAGTGAAAAACCACAACACTTTCCTAAGTTCAAAATCGAAAGGTGATTTTTATTTTCAATGACATTAATATCAACTGTTAATCTTGCTAATAGATTAGAGTTCTTCATATAATAAATAAAGTTAATATCCACTTTCCTATTGTGTTTAGAAATATTTGTTTCTAGGTTTATACAAATTCCAGAAAAGAATTTCAGATTTGTAGGAGAAAAAAATCATTTTCATTCTACCTTTCTAGATTGACTGAAGGCCTATACATCTGATTGACAAAAGACAAATTAGCAAGAGTAAAGCACACAAATTTATTTAATACAAGTTTTACGTTTCATAAAGGAATGAAGACAGAAAGAAGTAAAACCTGAATGTTTTATACTGGTTTAATGATGAACAGAATGTCTGAGTGTAGAATGATAAAACAAGAGGATATGAGCTAAGGAAGTGTTGGAAATGTAGCAGGTATATTCTCTGTCTTCAGAATTCAGAATGTTCCTGGCCTCTGGGTACAGCACAATGCATACCTCCACTCTCATGAAGATCTTACTGCCTGCTTCAGGGCACAGGAGAAAGCCCAGCCTACACAGCTATTTCTCAGTTTCCTTCAGCTTAAGTAATATGCCAAGAAGTTTATATCTTGGGGTTATAAACTTCATTACTGTGACATATATGATTGAAGATTAAATAGTAGGCAAGGCCTTAAGTCACTTATGCTCCCCAAGGAGATGGGATGGACTATCAGTCACTGACTTACAAACTAAAAAAGAGTCACATAGGTAGTTTCTTAGCAGTTATTATATCATGGGTCAAAAATTTATAAAAAATTTTAAGTATTTTTAAGTACATGTCAATCTAAAAGATTATAATGTCCACCAATTAGATTTCCATATGGCATCTAAAATTATTACCCAACCTGGGCCCTCCCTGGTGGCACGGTGGTTAAACCGCAGCACTGCGAAGCTGACCCCTGCCAGCTTAAGTGTGAGTTCAACCCCCACCCTGGAGGTGACCCACATGTCCTGGCAGACCTCTCCTGTCTTGCCCGCTGCTCCCCTCAGCAGTGTACTTCATCGATCTGACTGTTCTGCTCCCTATTCTGACTATGGATAATCCTCTCACCACCCCTGCACCTCTGGCCTGTACCCCAGTTCTGTATGCATAAATAAATAAATCTTTAAAAAAAAAAAAACTATCCAACCAGACTTGCACATATAGCAAGACAGTTTTTTACTACTCAGGGTAACTTGGGGTGGCAACTTTTGGGGGGAGAGCTAAGTGTCACATACACTACTATAAGAATCATACTGCTATACTTGTGTAAGACAAAAGTCTTATACTCAAATCTCTGAAAATTTATTTTTTAATAATGATAAAAGTCTAAAGCACAATTTCATAATATATTACCCAATTTTTCTGTACTTCAATATTATAATTGTTAAAAAGACATATTAGAAAGAGAAAATAAGAATATAAGGCAAGTAAAACTTTTATGAATTTCCTTATTTCATAAAATTTTAAATACCATGGTCTTTCTCCTTATTAAAAAAGTTGGACTGAAAATTATATGTTAGGTAAATTTTGTAAGTAAAGCTACAGTTTAAACCTAGATATTTCAACTGGAATTCAAGACCTTCCTTCACTCAAAGCCACTTAATGAAGATAAATTGGAAAACATAGATAATGAGTAATTTACGTGGATTAAGATTTTCATAGTAATATCTTATTGCTTTGTATTGTGGGGCTGCTTCTGAAAGAGAGACATGAGGTCTTGTTTAACTTTGTATCTCTTCTGTCTAAAATTTGCCAAAAGGTAGGTACTCAAAAAGTATTGGGTTGTTGGAAAAGCCACGATGCATTTTTACCTAGAAAACAGAAAAATATATATATATGCCATGACTTTTCCAATAACCCAATCAACAATTAAGCAAAGATGAAATGAAAGCAGCTCAAAGTCATTGATGGCCATGTTAAGAACAGAAAGTAGAAAATGCTTTAAATATTGGTTTATTTGTGGATCAATCCAATGTTGTGGACAGATAACAAAGTGTCAAGAAGAAAATGAAGAAAAGAGGTCAGGACATTACAACAGAGAAAAAGGACTAGAAAACACAGGGACGGTGAATGACAGGAAACAGAGGCACCATTGAAGAGACCTAGATATTAAACCTAGGTGGATAGACGTGGAGGCCCACAAGAGAAGTAAGCTAGAAATACAGAAAACACGAGAGAATCAGAAAAAGTGGCAACTGGAGTCAGAGGCATTGGAGTATGTACAGCTGTGAGGCCATTCCTCAGCCACACCTCAGAAGGGTCTGAACTGCGGAGTTTAATTTTCTCACGATTCGTCCTTGAAATGTGTGCTGGCTGTTTAATGGCTACTGAGTTGTGGGTGGATTTTTTTTTTTTAAAGATTTATTTATTCATACAGAACTGGGGTACAGGCCAGAGATGCGGAGGGTGAGAGAATTCACCAGGGACAGAGTGGGGAGCAGAACAGGCAGATGGACGAAGTGCACTGCTGAGGGGAGCAGCGGGCGGGTCAGGAGAGGTCTGCCGCGCCATGTGGTCACCTCCGGAGCAGGCAGGGATCGAACTCATGCGGAAGCGGCTTAAGTTTCTTAGTGCAGTGCTTTAACCCGCTGCGCCACCAGGGAGGGCCCAGATTTTTTTTTTATTTGTTGTTTTTGCTGTTCTCAATTCTTCCTAGAAATGCTGGCAGGAACCAGGACAGAAAGCTTGCTCAGGTATTCTTAGCTCCGGCCAGGGAGAGACCCTGCTCCTCAACTCATTTCTCAGAACAGGACATCTAAGTGCATGGGAACATTTTACCAGGTGAAGAACACCTTAGTGCTGTAAGCAAATACTATTCAATGCTGTTAGTATTTAAGTGGAAAATTTGTAACAGGGTCTACCACACTGCTGAGCTCAAAATGATACTCTAAATTCAGCATTTTAGATTTTTTAAGTAGGAAATGATGTTAAACATTACCAGAAAAAGAGTATTTTGAGACCTGGTATTCAACTCTATTTCTATAATCAACTGGCTACTTGTATTTCCAACTTCCCTGATGCCACCTGTATTGTCCATTTTACTCGCATTGTCTTAACTAACAATATCTGATTTGAATGTCCTGAATTAAAGGACAGTTCACAAAATCCCATCAGCTGTAAACAGCTATTATTCTGGCTGAAGGATGTTGATAAATTCAACCAATCTGATGGCTCTCAGAATGGTTGTTTCCCTTTCACTGCATCCTTGAGTTTTGTTTTCTCCTAAGAGACCTAAAGTAATAACAATTCAACATGGCGGGCCCTTCCTGGTGGTGCAATGTGTTAAAGTGCAGCACTGTACGGCTGTCTGCAGCCACAGCAGCAAGAGTTTGATGTGGCTAGGGAGGTGACCCATATGGGTGGCAGGCTTCTCTTATGCCGCCCACTGCTCCCCTCAGCAGTGTATTTCAATCTTCCCGTTCTGTTCCCCACTCTGTCTCTGGTGAGTCCTCTCACTCACCACCCCTCTGGTCTGTAACCCAGTTCTTATATGCATAAATAAATAAGTAAATCTTTAAGAATAAAATCAACATGACTTAAGCAATGAGACACAAGAAGCCCTATTTTCCAAATCTCTGGTAGCAGCAAAACAACAGATTATTTAGTATTCTGAATAATTGTTTAAGTAGTGACCTCTCCAAGAAGTTAAGTTTATTTCCAGGTTTTCTTTTTTTGTTTTGGTCTCATTTTAGGAGGGAAGAGAAATCTTCCCTCTTAAGAGACAGAGAATGAGTCATAAAGAAATGGGATTAAAAAGTAATCCACTTACCACCTGCTACCACAGAAGAGCTGAGAAAAAAAGGGCCTATTACAGAAGTGTATGTTCCTTTCATTCCATTTTCGAATTTGTCCTTCCTCCTTTTTTCTTTCTGTCTACTTTTTCCAAGATATGAAGAATAACCGACTATAAACATACAAGTAGCTTTGTCGATGCAGGTATATTTCACTTTGCATAACAGAATGTTTCCTGATGCTTTGCACTGACCTGCTAGTTTTGTAACAGAGCATACCTCTATCAACACTGATACTCAATTTTTATTCCTGGATGATCACCAATTTATGTCTCTGAGCTTTGGGGGCTTAATATGTTCTGCTTCCATAAAATTTAGCAAGAGGAGTCACACCTGACATAGCTGGAGAGCAGTAGAAAATTAGCACCTTGCAGTAGGTAGGGGAAGATCCACTCATTAATGCTTTTCTCTACATCAATGTGCCTATTCACAGTGGCTAGTATAAGCCACATGTCTGAGGACACAGCAAGAGAAATGCCAGCGACTAAATTAAGAGGATTATGATTCTTTCAGAAAGGCAAGGCAGGACAATCAGAGGTTTCTCATAGAAAAAAGGGTGTTGGAAGAGAACGTGCCATCCAAGGAAAGGAGAAATGAGACAAGCAAATATCAAATGGCTCACAATTATAAAGCAAGAAAGGACAATGAGGCAAAGGTCAACTACCAGGCAAATGCCGGAATAACTGTCACTTTTCCAGAAATGACACAAAGGTGCTGGGAAAGAGAAAAAGGTTAGGTCCTTCTTATAATGAATTCAACTTTGTGCAAACTTACCTGGACTAAATGAAATTTAAAATCTGACTAATAAAAATAAGCAGGGCTTTTTGTATTGTTTTAATCAGATGTCTGTGATGAAGAGAAGTTGATGGCATACAGCACTGAGTAAGAAAGCGGAAGCTCTGGCTGCAGAGGAACCAGAGGCACAAGGAGAAGAACCAGGGAGTGAGTCCCATGCCAGCTCAAAGCAGAACTGCGGTGGCTTTGATTCCCCGTCCCCCCTCCCAAAGAGGTTGGCTTGCCCCGCTGCTCCTCTGTGAGATGAGGGGTGCTGTTGAAGCCTCCCTTTCCCCCACAGTTAGAAACATCACCATATTTTTACTTGCCCAGTGTAATCCTGTACATCTAAAATCTGCTCCGTGTTTTCATTAGTCTGTGCTCTAGAGTCCTGCCTTTGCACTGGGGAGAACCCACTGTGGGTTTGTGTAGGTAGAAAACAATCCTTCATTATAAAGTGGAGTGTATAGTAGATGTCATCTGTGTGTGCTTCAGAATAATGTTGACACAGAGTAATCAATTAAGTTAATATTTTCATCACCGTGTATGCTCATCATTCATTTATCAGGACCAAGAAGTCGCCATGACATTCAAAGAGAACCATTAAAAGAATTCAGGAAAAGAAGGCTGGGAAAGATATTGTATAATTTATCAGAGCATGAAAATAAAGAAACAATCATAACAGAGCTTCACCATACAGAGATAGACCACAGCAAAATCGATCCTCATAAGTACGATGCATGGTGGGCACCAGGATGGCTGTTTCTAAATTGCTCCCACCTCCAGCTTCGCATTCTGACCAGCCAAAGATGAGGCTATGATCTAAGAAACTAGCTAGCTGAAGCCAATCATAATCAGTAACTGACAAAGTGATGTAAATACAGCCACCTTCGGAGAACAAGCCCGAGACGTCCTCTGATGTGTTCTAACAGAAACAGCCCCAGAGGGCATCCTGAAGTGCACCTTCCATGAAGGCTCATGACGTTAATTCCAGCCATGGAAAGCCTGGCCTGTGATTCCAGGCCTACCAAGACTCGACCAAGGGTGCCACTTAGGCTGCCTTCTGGTCTGACTAGCATCCCACAGAAAGCCAAAGGAAAAGGCTACTCAGTTGGCCCAAACATTCTGTCTCCCATAGTCATTTAAAATGATACCCTCCGGGAGTTAGCTGTCTACACCCCACTGACAACTCAGGCCTTCTTTCTAGTGCGCCTTCTCCCTTGTGGTGAAGGCCCTGCACTGATGGAGCTGTGCCCGCAGTGTCTTCTGCCTGGGGCTGTGCGGCACTGCCATCCTCCAAGGTCCAGTGCCCTCTTCCTCTCACGACTCTCCCCTTTGTTCTTTCAGTTGCTGACTTTTCTCCACTCTGTGTGGTCTTTTTATTAACATTAAAACACTATTATAGGGCCCTCCCTGGTGGTGTAGCAGGTTAAAGCACAGCACTGAGCTAAAGCCACTTCAGTGTGAGTTCAATCCCTGGGGTGCCCCACATGGTGCAGCAGACCTCTCCTGACCCACCTGCTGCTCCCCTCAGCAGTGTACTTTGTCTGTCAGACTGTTCTGCTCCCCATTCTGTCTCTGGTGAATCCTCTCACCGCCCCTGAACCTCTGGCCTATACCCCAGTTCTATATGCATAAATAAATAAATCTTAACAAAACAAACAAAAAAAAACTATACCTTTAAAAAAAAAAAAAACTATTAAAGCATCCATCTTGTAATTCTCAGCCCCGACCTTGCATTCCCTCATTGCTCTGTTCTCTTCTGTAGTTAAAAATCTTTATTTTTATAGTAAAATTGCATGTTTACCCCCAAGATGACATAGGATCCAATTGTCTTGATTTATCTAATGGACTACCCTTTCTTGTTTCCTGCCTTCCACAGATGCAACCTGAGCTCTGACAACCACATCCTTTCAATCAAACTTTTTGCTCCTTCACCTGTGACCAAGCTATTTCAATCGTAATTTAAGCAACAATACTGTTGATAACACACAAGCACAGCATGCAGATGCTCCCTTTATAACTACTGATTCCACAACAGCACTATCAGCAAAACTGCTTTCTTCCTAAACATAACAAATATGTTTTAAATGATTTCTGAGAAACAAGAAAGGGACAGGCTTGCATTAGGTCTTAATACCTAATTATCATTAGGACACCTATCACTAATGTTTTTATATGACCTTAAAAAAAAGTTCCAATAATTTTATAATGTGTTTAAAATATACAATCTATTTTATTTAATAGATGTATATGTCTTCATATAAAAATATTTGTAATACTAAGAAAAAGACATCATCCATTCATTTTATCTCATAAAATAGGAACATAGGAAAAAGGCAATTTCCCTTTAAATAGGGAAAAGGAGTTTTTCAAAGACTCTCACATAGTCAGTTAACACTCAGTAAAAATCACGGTCTAATCAGAAGAACTCGACAAGAAGGAGAATTATACTATTTCTTTCCTACTCTAGCATGGACAATTATAATCTTGCTTTTATGGCTTAGAAAAATGTCAAATCATTCAATCAGCAGTAAATACCAATTGAAATTAGATTCTTCCTTTGCCCAATAATGTCTTGATTGTGAACTACAGAAGTAGGTCAATGTAATTAGGTCCTGCTGCACACAAAATTTTGTGGCTATTTTTTATTTACTCCAAAGCTATTTCTTGTCAAAGCTTTGTTATAAATATAAGTGATGTGAAAACAGCATAATATGAAGCATATATATGAATTTCTCAAAAATTATTTGTATACTGACTATAAAATATGTGTATTCTCAAGTCCAGATTCTGTCAAGATGGGTGGAATATATAGGCAGGCTACAAAAATGAGGGAAGGAAACCGATCTGGGCTGTACTAGGCTGCAGGCGTTTGTCCCTGATTCTAAAACCAAAGAGGCTGAAATAGTGCAGTCACGTTAAGCCAATATAACATACTGGGAGTGTATTACTTAAACTTTACTTTTTAAAAATTTAACATTAATCCAGGCCCTCCTTGGTGGTGCAACAGGTTAAAGCACAGCATTATGAAGCTGCCTGCAGTCACTGCAGCATTGAATTCCATCCCCAGCCAAGGAGGTGACTCACAGGGTGCAGCAGACCTCTCCTGTCTTATTCACTGCTCCCTACAAGGATAATTCAGTACATCTACCTGTTCTACTCCCCACTCTGTCTCTGGTAAATCCCCTCACACCCCACCTCTGACCTGCACACCAGTTCTTGTATGCATAAATAAATCATTCTAAAAAATTAACATTAATCCTTGATTCTTTCCAAAGCTGCCTTTTGCAGCTATCTCGTTCAACCAGCTCACTTTGCAAAGCAGCAAATTAAAACCCAGAACTGATAAGGGACTGTCCCCAGGTTATTTAACTGTATGGAGACGTGGGTGGGTACCCCAGTGGCTTGCTCTCTCTCCAAAGTATTTCATTTCATTCATTTTAAAAACTATGGTAGATAAAACAATGCTTTCAAATGCACAAAATTATTGTTTTGCAGCATTTAAAATACTTCGTGTTTTGAAAATTATTGTATCTTCCCTTTATAAGGCAAAGTGGTTACAAAATGTGCTTATACAATACATGTCTTCTAAGTTGTAACTTTTTTAGAAAAGTGTAAAGTATGATGTTCATAGAGCCTAATTTATGCCTCTTGAAATGTGTTTTGTTGGAAATAAGTTTTTTAATATATAGAAATTAGAGTACTTTTCAGCTATAGTCTCATTAAATTATTCAGCTGTGTCTTTAATGCAAATATCCATTCTTTTACATTAAAAAAATATATTGAAAAGGGAGATTTACTTTAGTTCCAAGTACAGCCTGAGCATGGAAAAGCATGTTGGGAATTTTTTTTTTTTAATCTCATTCTAGCACAGCAGATACTTAGCTGGGTCAGGGGCACAGAATATAATTTAAATGAGAAATGCTGCATGAATGCATGAATTTAATATTTTTGAAATGTTTATCAAATTTAATGTTAGATATTTTTAATATCTTACTTACCTTTAATTTTATTGCAAGCTAATTGATTCCACACACCTAATTTGACCTTATAACCAAACCACATTAACATAAAAATAAAAAGACTTTGTAAAAATTTAAATACAGAAAATCACAAGAAATCAGCAAACAGGAGGAAAATTACAGGAAAACTTGAGGGGTTGTAAGGCAAATGGTTGCTAATGATTTGACATACCTGAATAAAACTAAATCTTAAAACCAAGAGTGGAAAAATCTACCGATAGTCTAGAATTGTAGTACAGAAACCCAACGGAGTCAGAAACTAAGGTTGTGAGGTACTTCTGGAAGTGGGTGCAGGGAGAAGTGGTTGATAGTCTGTTTGAAAAGCAGCCAGATGCTCAGATACATTTTCCCCCCTTCTTATGTGGGAAACGTTCCCTCTCCCAGCCTGACAGTAACTGGCAGTTTATTCTCTGGGCAAGGTTAAACAAATCTGAACTGGGAAATAATCCGAGTATTAAAGTTCCAAGGACATAAAGAAGGATAGCAGAAATGTAAAAGTAAATAGCACTGTTGGGTGATAAAGTAAAGCTGAGTGGAAGAAAAGTAAAAGATAAAAATATGAGGATATGTAAATTATAAAAGACTTGGGCCAGGGTTCCAATATTTAAATACTAGGCATTCCAGAAAGAAAGGGGAAGAGTGAAATCATCAAATAAATAATTCAAGAAATTTACTTTAAAAGAAGTACCTGAGTTTGCAGAATAAAAAGGTCTGGTCCCTGAGACCTTAGCAAATGGATAAAATACCCACATCAAGACTGACCCTCATGAAATTTCATACTTTTTAAATGAAAAGATCTACAGGCTTCTAAAGAGGTGCATTCGAATTTAAAGCACCAGGAACCATATGAACGAGCCTGTGGGATACAGATCTCATCAACCATCTTGGGATGATTGAACGAAGAAGGGATGTCACTGAGGCCTATGGGAGAAGAAGGAGGGAAAGAGCTAGATCTAGATATTTCATGGTATGAAACCAATGAACTATAACTGTAACTAAACCCAGAAGAAGCAATAAAACCATATTATTATCATTTGGTAAACAATAAATGATCAACTTACATTGAATTTGAATTGCCACGGAAAGACCTAAAGGGTAAGGGGAGCCAGCAAATTTCTCTTTTTCATTAAAAGCAACAACTAGGGCCCTCCCTGGTGGCGCAGCGAGTTAAAGCACAGCACTGAGAAGCTAAAGCCACCTAAGCAAGAGTTCGATCCCTGCCCGGGAGGTGACCACATGGCACAGCAGACCTCTCCTGATCCACCCACTGCTCCCCTCAGCAGTGTACTTTGTCGATCTGCCTGTTCTGCTTCCCACCACCCCTGCACCTCTGGCCTGTACCCCAGTTCTGTATGCACAAATAAATAAATCTTTAAAAAAATTAAAAAAGCAAGAACTAGATTTTTTTAACATAAATATCATACCTTGAACAAAATTATAAAATTTAAAACCATAATGTACCACCAAAACTATTCAACATGGTCCCACCAAGTAATGGATATGAATTTCTACTGAAAGGTCTCTACTGTCCCTTCACTAGGGCAGAAAGTGTACCAGCATCTCTCTAGTTCCAAATGTTGACATGTACCAGCATGTTCTCCCTACATGATTCATCCTCAGCTCACCCTATGGTCTAGTATCCCCACAACAGTCCTATTTCACATCCATTAGTTGCACCCTAATTACTGAAAGTGCCTCTTTTTACTCTCAAAATTATTGTTTGGGTCAAGGTATTTGATCAGTTTCATATTGCTCTTTCAGACTTCCTTATAGTTTGCACTTGCCATTCTCCTTACCTTTACTTTTGTTTCCTAGTGCCCTCCTAGGGGGAAAAAAAAAAAAACCTGTATATTTCTGTTCAAGTCCTCCTCTGTCCTTGAGTCAGAAACTTCTCCTGTCCCCTGTTATACTGCAGATGCAACTTTGTTACAGCAGTTATCTCACTACACTGCAGCTGTCTGTGTGCTCATCTCCCACAGAACAAGAGATCCTGAGGTCAGGGATTCTACTGCTCCAGTACTGAATTCAGAACAATCCACACAATTTTCACTGAATCTGCCATATTAAATTAATCTCAATTATTAGAGATTTGTATTTTTGACAGTCCTTTTTTGCATAAAGTTTTCCTTTTTTATTGGAAAATGATTCATCAACCTCTTAATTAGTCTGTAATGGGAATAATTTTTATCTTTATTTTTTTTTTACATTTACTCTTCATTTTGTCCACTTTTTCATCTCACTTGTAATCCTTGTGAGTTTCCCACCACCACTTCACCCGGTGCCATCACCACAGTCCCTGTGCTCTTCCCACCCCCTCTTTGGTCTTGTCCTTTCCTCCACTGTAGAATATCTGATTAATAGTTGCTAGTTGGTGACAGTCTTATTAAGAAAACTTTCTGACAACTCATTTCTGATAGGGTTTATCCCACCACAAAAAATTCTTCTATGCAAACTATAGGGTGATCTAAACTACAGATTAATAGGTGAGCTTGATATTTCTATTATTACATATGCTCAAAGATATAGTCTGTCATGGTGTATCTATTTCAGCAGATTAAGTAAATTCACAAATGATTTCAACATTATGTATAGTCAAGGGAAATATGGCCACCATAGCAATCATATATTTTTAATTTAATGATGTATGTATATGAAATTTAATTTTTTCAACTGAGTTCATATTACCTTGTCTAGTTTCAAGTGAAACTTACTTGTAGCTGAAATTAAAAGGGGAGCTGTGAGGAAACAAGTAAAGGTATATATGTACCTACTTCCATAAAATAAATGAGTTAATAAGAACTACCAATTAATTCAAAAACTAACTATACAAAATAGAAAGATCAAAATGAATAGAGAGCAATTGATTTAGGAAAAAATAAGAGTTCCAGAAAAGAAAAGAACTTTAAAATAATTCTCACAGGCAGTCTAAGAAAAACAAAGATTATATCCATTTCTAAACCAGAGCAAGTATATACAAAAGACAGAGAGAGAGACATGACAGAGTAAGCAAGAATATATGAAAATTAAGAATACAATTACAAAACATTAGGAAAAAATAGCTGATTTGGAAAAAAAAAAAAAAGTAAGGTTTCTCCAAAAGTAAAGCACTAAAACTAGGAGATGAAAAATATTTTATAAAAATTAAACTGTGGGTATAAATAAAATCAAGGAGTCCCAAATCTAAGGGAGTGTCATTAGTGACGGAACAAAGACAATGAAGGGGAAAAAAATAATCAAATAGTAGAAGAAAATCCCTAGAGCTCAAGTCATGACTCTTCACATAAGAGACCACAACAAACACAGTTCATAAACCTCCTCACTAAGTGCCAGGCATCTCGTAGGTGAGCCTTATTCCTTTCTCTGTACCTGTAACTTCATGGACCCACAGACTCAGCATTTTCACTTCCCTTTGCCTCTTCTATTTCTCACTTATTTGCTAAATGATCTCACCTGGCTCATCACTTAGAATGGCATCAGACATTGATAACCCCAACTTAATTTCTCCATTTCCACCCTCTCCCCAAAACTCTACATAGCAAATTGACTCCCATCCTGCTATCTAATAAACATTTCCAGCATGGTATGTTTAAAATAGAATTTTATCTCAATCTCTACTCCAAAACAGTCATCTCTAGCATCCCCATTGCAGTAAATAGCAAAACTATGAATGTGGTTGCTCACACACCACGCTTAAAGTCCTCTCTTCCTCATGTTCTGCATGCAGTCCAACTTCAAGGCTAATATCTCGCATGAATTTATAAGAAAAGTCTATCAAAGAAGAATACCAGTTCCCTGACACTATGATAAGTATTCTAAGTATCTCCTATTCCTGCCAACCTTGTTTATATTAATTGAATCTCTAATTCAAAGCAATAATATTATTTTCAAGAAAATAAAAAAATGTATCTCTGCCCATGGTACAAACTATATGTTCTACAATAAGTAATACTTACAAAATATTTTAAATGTTGGATATTGGTTAAAATTTTTAAGTCATCAAAGTATGAAAAATTTATTCATATCCATTCAATTAAATATATCATCTATAAATAGTAAAAATGTAAAGGTACTTTAGAGATAGACGTTAATAGGAAAAGACAGAATTGGAGGAAAACACAAGGGCAATAAATCTGTTATCTTACATAGTAGGAAATCAATGGCACTGTCAAAAATTTATGGATCAAGAAATAACATTTTTATGAAGTTAAATAACGAGAATATTTTTTAAATGAGCATGATGGAGAACAGCAGGAAAGAACAAGTACAAGAGAGTTAAATTTCTCTCGTGTCACAGAGGGGAACTAGTGAGTACTTTTAACTGATATATTAGCAAATATGGCATATGCATATCTTTCAAGATTTGGATTTAACTCACCCCCCCAAAAAAAAATAAAAATGGCTTTTAATAAGTGGAAAGATAGAAAAAGTGAGTTTTAATTTTCATTTAGCATCCTTTTCAGTGTCTGAATTTTTAAACAACCTTATATTGTTGGCATAATAGTAAACAAATAAGCAAAAAAGACCGATAAAAAAATAGAGCAGATGATCATATCCAATATAATTTATGTCATGACTTTATCTGAATAAAGTATTAAAAGAGGACATTGTTTTTTTGTTTCACTTGTTGGTCAGTAGTCTAAGAGATCAAAATGTTGACCTGAGTTATGTTAGTCTATCTTGTAGTTTTAATCCACTACATAAATGTAAAGGTTGATTCTCCACTGTCTGCTCAAAACATGTTGATCTCAGGTCTGTATTTCAGGGAAGAAGTCTGAGAAAAAGACCCTTCACTTCTAGAACCAGCAAATCCTCATAGTGATTCACTCTAATTTATTCTCAAAGCCCTGCAGGAACATCACCCCTCCCAAGGGAGGCACTCAGTATTGCACACAGTAAATACCTTGCTATCCTAACACTCCTTCTTGTCCCACTTCTATTCCTATAAATACGACACTATTTTTACCTTGAATAATGCATGGCTTGGTGGCCTGCAATATTAAAATAGAAGTCAGTTGTGTGCTTCATCTCATCGGTGTGCCCAGTGACCTCGATCCAGTGTCCTATAGGGAGACAATAAACACCATCCACCAAGTTGTTTTCATTATAAGTACAGCAACGGTCGTGGTGAGGCCCATTGCCTAGAAGAAGCAATGACAAACAGAGCAATTAAGTCAATGTTTTGCTTAACTGGCCAAAATATAGCTGAGGCAAAATTAAAAGATGAAAATAAATACAAAGCTGCTTCATCTACACATTTCAGTATTAGCAAAAAAGTAGGCTGTTGTGGAAGGGAAAGCAGTAGGAATTTGGACCGTTAGTCGTGAATGTCAGGAGTGCTTTTCTTCATTTAATCCAGTGGACATTTCCCAAAGCACCATAACACTCTCAAAAGTGCATAGTTCCCCTAGTGCCCTCAGAATCCATTGTGAATTAATTTGCAGTCTGATAAACAGCTGACATCTACAGCCATTCATGTCTCTGTAACTTTGACTTTTCTGCTATGCAAATTCATCACCAAAATCAATAATAAAGTATTTTAGTGTAATTTCAAACAATAACTTTTAAAAAATAAACTGTAATAAAGAATAAAACAAATGATCCACATTCAATATATTTTGCATGTAAATCAGTGGGTGGTTTTGTTTTTAGATGGGAAATAAGTATCACCGAGATTAACTAGCTTGCTCAAGGTCACAGACCCAGTAAATAGAGAGCTATTAGTCACTTGATATTCCTCATCCCCCACCTCTCAGGCACCTGATACCTTCATGCTCTTTTCTGCCTACTTCACAAGCCCAGGACACACAATCCTCTTTCCAGGGAGTGGCGCAAAAGAGAAACAAAACAGGCCACTGAAAACACCATTTGCCTACATCACAATTGTCCCAGCATCAACTACATAGGAGACTAATCTTCTATTTCTGTGGAAACTGTAATCCTCACATTACTTGTATTAGTCTTTAGGAGACCACCCACTTAAAGTCATTCCTTTGCTTAAGCACCAAGTGAAGCAGCAAGTGCTGATGTAGGAACTGAACAAGTTATCCACAAGATTTGGCTAAAATCTATGCATTGTTATTATGTAGCTTTATCTCTGCTTTGGAAAATAAAAACTCCCCTACACTAAAAATTCAGAAATAGGTGGAATAAAACTCTATACTTTGCTCTTTCTTCCCCAGCTCCCCTAACCACTAACTGGCTCCAGCTGCATTCCTGGAAGATCAGAACATTGATAATGTTACAGATGAAGCTTAGTGAGAAAGACATATAGTTAAGGAGCATAGATTTCAGCTGAAAGTCCCAGATGCACGAGCCTGAACTTTGAGGCTTTGAAGTCAGCCACTGGTTTCTTTTTGGCCAGGAAAGTCCTAAGTTGGACTCTTGTGCTAGTTAACCAAATTGTGAATGCAAAGGAAAAGTCTTAAAGGACATTAAAGGTACTGGTGTAGCGAACACACAAATGATAAGAAAGTGAAACAGTCTTTTGCTGATAATAAAGACATCTCTAGTGGTCTGGGATACATCAAGCCAGACACATTTGCTGAAGTCAAAGTCTAATCTAGAGCAAGTTGCTAACTCTCTTCAATTCTCTGCAGGCTGAGAATAGGGAGGAAGCTGCAAAGAACAGTTTGAAGTTAGCAAAAGATAGTTTTTGAAGTTTAAGGAAAGAAAACAAAAGTGAAGATGCTATGAATAGTACTGAAATGACCACAGAGGACTTAGATTATTTTTAAATGTAGTTGATAAAGAAATCGTAGGGTTTAAGAGGATTGATTCCAACATTAAAAGAAGTTCTGCAGGGGGTAAAATATATCAAGCAGCATTACATGCTATAGAGAGATATTTCATAAAAGGAAGAGTCAACTGATGTGCCACACTTCATTCTTGTCTTATTTTACGAAATTACCACAACCATCCCCAAATTTCAAAAAACACTACCCTAATCTATCAACAGTTATCAATATCAAGGGAAGCTCTTCTAGTAGCAAAAAAAAAAAAAAAAAATGATTAAAGATTCAAATGAAGAAATGAAGGTCAATATGTTTATTAACAAATTATTTGATAACAAAGGTATGGACACTTTTTAGAAATAATGCTATTGCATACAGATATGCACTGGAGAAACAAAAAAAAATTATGTGATTTACTTTATTGCAATATTTATTGCAGTGGTCTGGAACTAAGCTTTCAGTATCTCTGAGTGCACCTATACAAAATCTTAAGACCCCCCAAAAAGAAATCTCAAGGCCCACAAATTCTCGTTGAAACTTTCTATCAACTGTTTCAAGAAGAACAACATCAAATCTCTACAACTTCTCCAGTCTCTTAGAAACAACATCAAATCTATATGATCACTTAGGTATAAAGGCACAAGGAAAGAAAGAAAGAAAACTTGTTATTTACAGAGGGCATGATTATGTGTAGAAATCCCAGGGAAACAATAAAATCCTAAAAAATAGTAAGTTAAGTAAGATCAGAAGGCACAAAATAAACATACAAAATAAATTGCATTACTAGATACCAGCAATGGACATGTACATTGAAATTAAAACATAACACCATTTTTGTACCTAGGTATAAATCTAGCATGCTGAATATCATAAAACATGGTAAGAGAAACCAAAGAAGATATAAGTAAATTGACATACCATATGGATTCTTAGATTGGATCAGTCCCATACAAAAACTTATACAGAGTGCACAATGGACTTAAATGTAAAAAGTTAAACTATAAAACTTTTAGAAGAAAAAGGGGGGAAAAAACGAGTGGAGGCCCTCCCTGGTGGCGCAATGTGTTAGGACACAGCACTGCAAGCTGGCTGTAATCTCCTCAATGCGAGTTCAGTCCCTGGCCCCAGAGGTGATTCACATGGCACAGCAGACCTCTCCTGACGCACCCACTGCTCCCCTCAGCAGTGTACTTCCTCAGTTGGCCTGTTCTTCTCCCCACTCTGTCTCTGGTGAATCCTCTCACCTGCACCCAGTTCTGTATGCATAAATAAGTAAATCTTTAAAAATAATAATAATAATAAAAAAGAAAGGATAGACAATTCTTAGACTTGACACTAAAAGCACAATTCTAAAAGGAAAATTTGTGAATTTGATTTCATCAAAATTATATAAACTTTTGTTTTGCCAAAAAAAAAAAAAACCTACTGAGATAAACTAGCTACAGCCTTGAATAAAATATGTGCAAACCATATATTCAACAATAGTTTATGGAATATTAAAGAACGCTCAAAACTCAATAAAAGTTCAACAATTTAATTAGAATAAGGTGAAAAACATAAAATGATATTTCGGCATAGAGTACATACAGATGTTCAACATTACTAGAGTTAGGGAAATATAAATTAAAACCACAATGAATTAGCACTATACCCTTGCAAGAATAGCCAAAATAAAAATCAAATGCTGGATGTGAGAATATAGAGAAACTGAATCAGTCACAAGCTGATATAAATGTAAAATGGTCCAGTCACTTTGGGAGTATTTAGCAGGTTTTTAAAAATACTGAACTTGCAGTACCATATGCCCCAATTTATGCTCCGGACCAGACATATCCTGGAGAAACTAAAGTTCTATTTGCACAAAAACTTGTAGAAGAATTTGTGTAGTGACTTTATTCAGTATAGTCCAAAACTAGGAAATAGCCAGATGCCTTTCAAAGAGTGAATGGCTTAAGACGCTAAAGTACACCCATACCCCAATTTAGCCATAATAAAAGAACAAAGAAAGGATTACTATATGCAACAGCCTGGAAGAATCATCAAATAATTAAGTTTAGTGAAAAAATGTGAAACTCCTTAAAGTATATGCTGCATGATTCCATTTTTAATAAATAGATGATTAATAGAGAATATGTACATTCTCATATATGTACATATATATACATATATATGGACAGAGAATAGATTTTAATGATTGCCAGGAGCTGAGGGGCTGGAGGGAGGAGGAAAGTAGATCTGATTAGAAAAAAACAACATGGGAGATCTTTAGGGTGATGAAATGTCACCACTGAGGGAAACAATGAAACTTGCACACAATCATTCCATAATATTTCTTACAATAGCATAGAAATATAACATTACTTCAAAGTAAAATCTTTGATTAAAAAAAGTAAGCCTTTCAGGTTTTTCCCAATACACTGGAAAATCTGTAGCTTTCTGATATACTTTCTAGCTATAGAAATACCCTAAGGGGACAATATAAACATATTATTTATGACTACAGTGGTCATTTACACCTAGAAATTGAATTGACTTTTCCAAATCTCACCTACCTCATAAAAGTGTCATCTGGCTATGTTCTGACAAGGTTAATGGTGGGTGAGGAGGTAGAGAGTGGCAAGGAGGAACCAATTATCTAACCAGATTAGATTGGAGCTGGCCATTACAAAAGGATTGCTTCAGGTAAAAATAAGCACCAGATTCCTTTAGAGTTCATGTGACCGTCACACCATTTGATCACCAAGGCAAGATAGTTAAACTAAAATAAAGTAAGTCAATGTGAAGGAATAAAAGGCCAGCTTTTGGACACTTCAGTTAAAGCCAAAGAAGTAAAAAACCTTGGAAGTTAAAAAATCAGAACTGACACATTATTTTTCATAATCCTATAAATTTTCAAGTCAAGGTCAAATTAGTTTATTTTTATTAAGGTTCTGAAATTCCATTGGACAAGCAGTACCTATCAGATTGTGTAGTCTACTTTAAAATTAAAATTTTACTTATTATTCATGTTATTTTATTTAAAACTATCCTCTTTGGAGTTTAATTACTTTATGGTGTTTATTTCTAGCACATGAAAATAAATTCTGAATGTAACACATTAATCTCTAATTTTATGTAGTAATTCACCCAAATCAGATCTTTCCTGTGCCCCATCTGTTACTACTCAGAAGCTACTGATTCATACAGTTATAATCATGCTTAGTGAAATAAGCCAGAAAAGAAAAAGAAAAATGAGATGGTTTCACTCATAGTAGGAATATAAGGGATGGGGCGGGGGGGCAGGGGTGGTGAAAAAGAGAGAGAGAGAAACAAACAAATGTAATAGAGTAAAACTGAAAACAATGAACAACTATAAACCAGAGACATTTTGTGGGGATGGAAGGGGAATGGGATCAGAACTGGGGTGGGAAGAGTGCACTGGACTATGGTGATGGCATACGGGTGAATTGGTGTTGGGAAGCCCACGGGGATTGCAACTGAGATGGAAAAATGCACAAAATGAAGAATGATGTAAAAAAAAATAAAAATTCTTTTTGACATTCTAATATTCTGTTTTACTGGTCAAAAAATGTTTTTGTTTGTTCATCTAACTGCCTCTTTGAGAGAGTAGATTGTGTCCCAATGTGACAGTTTGATAAACTGCAATATGCAAAGGAAGAAAAGAGCTGAACACTCCTTCATCATGGACTAGAGGGCTCAGGTCCAACTACAGAAGAAGAGGATGTGGAAAGGGTGTAGAAACTGAGGAGGAGAAGGAAACGTGACCTGGAGAAAAGAGAAGGAGAGAAGGTCCAGGTGGAAGGCTACAGAAGGTCAAGAGCACAGTCAAAAGAGCCTGGTATCGGGACATCAAAGAGCACGGAGATGCAAGCATTTCAATATTTAATTTGAAGTTTACCCTTCACTAATAACCCTCCCTTATCTCCTAACCAAATTTTAATATAGCCAGCTCACTCACACTTATTTCTTGGGTTGAGAGAAAATGCTCTACACTACTGAAAACAGTTTCAAAAACTAGACTCTGGCTATATTTTATATAGAACAACCAAAGCAAAGTCACAAGGCGGCGTGTCTGCTGATCAGAGCAGAGACAGGAGAACAAAGCCAAGGACAGCCATGAGGATATAAACCTTCCCTGATACACAGCACTCAGAGGGGATCCTCTTCTCCCGAGTCATAGGAGAAAGGCTGGCAATAGATCAACCCAGGAAGGAAGACCACATTTACAATATAACCCAAGGCAATTACAATCTTTATAAGCTTCCAGAATCTATACATACAGTGCAGAATAGAGTGTTAGTGAAGAAAAACATGGAATCTAACAAGGAAATGATGAATAATACAAGACCTAGGATGTATCTTAATAGAAACTTTTTATTTATAAGATTTTTGCTCATTTGATTGAAGGAATGCAGCCATTTTAAGTAAGAAGGTATTTCATACTAATGACAAAAGTAATAAAATTAGGCTACTAAAAATCAGTGACCTCCTGGGAATATTAAAAAAGTTCTATGCTAACCCAGATAGGTAGAAACAAAAGATCAGTAGCTGCTTGACAATCCTATATTAAAATAAAAGGAGTTTCAATATAGTAAAAAGTACTACACTTAGAGTTACAGCTGAGAAAAAAATCTAATATAAAAAAGAAAATTCAGGAAAGAGCTCTAAGGGCTTTTTGTTTTCCAAAAAATAATGTCCACAAAGACAAATAAGTGATCCATTTAACAATGATGAAAGCAGGAATCAGATTTAGAGATAAAAAGGTTTTTTCTGTAATAGATAGGAAAACACTATTTGTGAAAGAGGCTAGAGTGTGGAGGCTCACAAAGGAAAACATGCGATACAGCGTTGTGATTATAGTAATGAATCAAACATCTGGCTCAGGGGTACACATTTATACTCGTGTGTACTGTGAGTGTGCACATGTGTGTACTCGTGTATGTGCGTGTGTACACGTGCATACCCAGGTGTGTGGTTACCTTTCAAGGTAAAAACTACTATTGGTGATGACTGCTTTTACACAAGTGGTAAGATGAAACATGGGATGCACAGCCTGGGTACTTATGGAGTGCATGTGAACATGTCCAACACTTCTAAGTCATAAATGATATGCTCAGTGTAAGACTCTAATGTGATAAATCACAAGTCAGTGGGCACATTCATGCCTGTGGTCTGGCCTCATTTGTTGTCATTACTAGTCAGGCCTAAAGTCATTTACATATTTCAAATCCAATGAAACAATCAGCAAAAGTTGTTGAGATAGCTGTTTGGTAGCAGGGTGTAAAAGTAAGCCTGGGTGTGCAAAAAAAAAAAGGAAACAGCAGGAGTGATTAGTAAAGCTTAGTGTTGGATTTCCACCAAGCCTCCAGAGGAATCTTTCAGGTAGAACTCCCACAAGAGCCTAGATCACTTCCAGTTACGAATTTGAAGGAAAACTTAATTAGCACCTACCAATTCATACAAAGCAAAAAAAATAGTAGAAGGGAAATTCCCTGATTAGAGAAAGACATGGATGAAATGGAAGCTTAAAACCAGGTTGAGGAAATATAATAGGAAAAAATCTTGTAAAAAAAAAATGTAAATCTGGCCCTCCCTGGTGGCGCAAGGGGTTAAAGCACTGCACTGAGAAGCTTAAGCCACTTCCGCATGAGTTCTATCCCCACCTGCCCCGGAGGAGTCCACATGGTGAGGCAGACCTCTCCTGACCCACCCACTGCTCCCCTCAGCAGTGTACTTCATCGATCTGCCTGTTCTGCTCCCCACTCTGTCTCTGGTGAATCCTCTCACCCTCCACATCTCTGGCCTGTACCCCAGTTCTATATGAATAAATAAATAAATAAATCTTTAAAAAAAATGTAAATCCAGTAGTTCCTTTCTTAAAAAAAGAAAAAAAAAACTAACCATTTAATATCTCATTGCTGCAAATTAAATTATGTTCACCCCAAATTTCTACACTGAAGCTGTAACTCCCAATGTGACTGCATCTGAAGGCAGTCTTTTGGGGAGGCGATTATGATTGAGTGAAATCACCATAATGGTGGGGCCCTAATCCAATAGAATTGATGTCCTTATTAGAAGGGAAAGAGCCACACAGGTGTCTGTCTCAGCACAGGCACAGAGGAGAGGCCCTGTGAAGACACAGAGGGCAGCCATCAGCAAGCCAGGTAAAAAGGCCTCACCAGAAACCAAAGCTTCTTAGTACCCTGAACTGAGATTCACATCTTCCAGACTGTAAAGAAATCATTTCTGTCATTTCAAACTACTCAGTCTATGGCATTTTGTTCTTGTTGCCTGAGCAGACTAATACACTCACAGATACAAAATATTATAGAATTTAATTCAGTTAATAACTATTACTGGGAACTCAGTACTACGTATTCAGTCCTGTGCTAATCTGAGGTAGATCAAATATGAAACACAATTCCTGAAATGAATGGACCCATGTCGATTACACAAAGGTTATACAAAGCAATTGGTCAGTGAGACAAAACTGAACTAACTGATGAGAATAATTTTAAAACTAGATAAGATATTGCCACATGAACAGAATACTCAAGGATAGCAAAAAGAATTCACCTCCAATGCCATGTTAAATGAAGACTGGATGCTATGTTGAGATGCATTTCAGAAACAATTGACTCACCAGGAAAAAAAGACTATGAGAGATTTGTGGTGTGTATACAGATGTTAAGACTGGAAAGGGAGGCAAATGCGTCCCTGTGAGACAGAATTACTAAGAAGGCATTTGCAGTGGAGGGGATGGGTCTCAAGCTGTGAAAGACAATGGGCTATGCTTTAGATACATAACAAAGAGCAAAACAATGTATGAATGAGTATGATTCATGCCAGGAAGTGGATGATAAGAATAAACCTATTTCAATTGGTAGAGTGACAACACAATATGGACTCATGAGGGGTCTATGTTATTTCCCAAATTCTAAAGCAAGCACAGTAAAACAACTGGATTTCATGACTTGGACAACAGAACAGAACTACCAACTCCACGCCCATCATTGAAGAACTCAGAATTCTTCCAAATGCCAAAGATTTGCAATAATTAGTGATTCATGCTGCTGCAGGCTTCTCAAAATGGGAAGCATCTCAAACATCCCAAACAATGGCATTATCAGATAATGATACTTACATTTGAAATTAAATGCAATAGAGCTCCCGTTATGTAATTTGTAGAGAAAATCTGAGTCGTAGATTGTTCTTAATAGGCTTGATTCAAGTCAATAAGATGATGTTATTAATAATTCATGCAATGTGACAATAATCTAGAGTGAATCCAAAAGATTTGACCACCTGATTTTAAGTGATCCAATTTTTTAGTAGCTAATTATGCCTTGACTCATGGGATTAAGCAAGATGCTAGATACTGCATTTACTTTCTCTGTCACTTGTAGATATTTGTTTATGTGTTGACAAATTTTTTACTTAATTACGCTAATGATTTTTACTGTTGATTTTCCTGCCATTTAAAAAATTTTTATCATAGTATCTGGTCTTTCATTGTTAAATTGGCAGGACATTTTTTTTTTCTCCACAGCACTCCCAGAATTGATGAGAAATTTCATTATGTTTCTTTGTCTGAACACAAAGCCAAGTCCCAATATAAAAACAGATAAGCACCCATATTTGTATTGGATTCAGCATAGAAGACAAATGTTCCTAGCCAGGGTTTACTACTTCATATGACAAACGTGAGCCCATGACATCACCCATCATTGTCCTAAGTCAAAGAATGTTGGAACAGACGTGGGTAACTTCCTTCATTGCCATAGCTCAAGAGTTTCCAACATTTAGATGCAAAACAAAAACAAAACAGAATAATCATATACCCCCAAGGAAACCTGAAGAACATTGGATGATTTCTCTCCTAACCCACCCTAAACCCAACTAGCTCAAAAGACTTGTACTTTAGCAGGTTCACAGTAGGTAACTGTTTTGGCGTAAAATATGTCTTCCACCGGGTCATTTAGAAAATGAACTAAAGGTTTAATGAAACACTTTTGTTTCATTAAACTAATGAATGTGTGATCTGTCCTTCACACACTGACTGCCTTGTCATTTTGTCACCTCACTTTCAGAGGTGACCGCCAGGCCTCATGTCTGGACCGGAGCCATGGAGAAGGGTGAAGAGTCCGCTCTCCTTTTCATGAGGAAAGTGGAAGATTCCTGGGAACCTCACCCAAAAGGATTCTTACAGCTCATGAGCCAGAACTGGTTGACATGGCATCCTCAGACTCTGGCAGCCTTGGGAAAATGAGATTCCCATCATTGGTCAGAGGGATTCATGCCACTGTTTCCAGGCAAATCTAGTGCCTGTAAGCTGGACAAAGTTGGGAGAAACAAATGTTAATGTGGCCACTGATGGAAACAGTGGCAGTTTCAGGACATCATCTTTATCTGACACATCCTGTTGGAAGATAACCCACATTTCTTTGGGGTCCATATGTCTACCTAGCTTAGTGCAAAAGGACCAATGCATGACATTTTTTATTGTAAATCCTTTTTATTTAAATAAATCAGTAGTCAAGCTGAAAGCACTTTAATAAACTTGAAAATTATCAAAAGAGAAGACAGTGCAGGTGATTTGTCTGGTTTTGATTGTGTGTGGCTTGCACTAGCTCATGCTCTCAGAATTGTCTCCCATTCGCAGCCTTCCATTTCCCTGTTCTTCCTTTTGCAGTTTTCTGGTTGTCTCTGCTCTGCCATCATCTCTTACATCCTCATCTTTCCCCTAGTTAGTCCTCTCCTCCTGGAACTTTCACTTCCCTGTTAACTCTTCAGTGTGTGATAATTTGGCATCTGCCCTCAACACTCCACTGAAAAGATTTCAAATGAAGTGGTCTCAGGCCGGATTCACTTTCCATCTCTCCTCACCTGCCTGAGCGCTTACTGACAGTCATCACTCTCTGCGGAGGTTCGCCTCTGTTGGCTCCACAATACTTTTCTCCTAGAAGCAAGTGTATTAGAGTCATTAAGTGCGTGAGCGCAAGACCCAGGCTGACTCGGCCCGAGTTACACTATTTGCTGTTTGTTGTTAGGAATGAGAAAGTCGTTTAAGTGACCTGTATCTCTGCTTTCTTTCTCGTTTGTGAAAACCAGATCCGTGTTCTCTCTACCTCATAGGGTTGTTGTGAGGGAATTCAATTAGATAATCCATTTAAAGGACTTAACACAGGACCCAGCACAGTGAGTATCCAACAACAACTCAATAACAACTCCTAGTCTTCTCGAGAGTCTCTCCCAGTCCTTCCAACCCGGGTTAAAGCACAGCACTAAGAAACTAAAGCCACTTCAGCATGAGTTCGATCCCCGCCTGCCCCAGAGGTGACCCACATGGCGCAGCAGACCTCTCCTGATCCACCGGCTCCTCCCCTCAGCAGGGTACTTTGTTGATTTGCCTGTTCTGTTCCCTACTCTGTCTCTGGTGAAGCCTCTCACCGCCCCTGAGCCTTTGACCTATACCCCAGGTCTGTATGAATAAATAAATCTTTAAAAAATTGATGCTCTACCTACATTAAATTTTTTAAACAACTTTTGAACTACCTGATTCTTCAAAGAGGTCCTTCCACTTATCTAGAATATGGTGACTATAACAGTTTATAGATCACATTGATGTTCTTCTTACAAGTGAAAACTAACAATTTCTTAGGTTACTAAAGAATTGTTTTCTTGTTATGGGACAAGATTACTCTTATAAAACTACATCACATATCTAAGATTTAATGTCAGTAGAAGTCAGCAAGGACTCACATACTAAGCTCTACAAGTGGACTTTTTTTTTTTAAAGATTTAAAGATTTGTTTATTTGTGCATACAGAAAGTGGGATACATGCCAGAGGTGCAGGGGCGGTGACAGGATTCACCAGAGACAGAGTGGGGAACAGAACAGGCAGATCAACGAAGTACACTGCTGAGGGGAACAGCGGGCAGGTCAGGAGAGGTCTGCCGTGCCATGTGGGTCAGCTCTGGGGCAGGCGGGGATCGAACTCATGCGGAAGTAGCTTTCCATTCTTAGTAAGGCGCTTTAACCCAGTGCACCACCAGGGAGGGCCTGTACTTCTCTTTTTTAACTCATCTTATTAAATTATTTCTTTAAGAAATTCTGACTCAAAGCAAATAGATATGAACTTGATAAGGTATTTCTCCAATATATGTTAGATATCAAGAGATTCAGTATAACAGCTTTATAATCTCATGATACTTATGAAAAAATAAGCAGTAGTTATTAAAAATGTGTATGTGAGTTTATTCTAAAAAATTCACCAAGAAAAGCCAGTGACAAGATTTGTACAGGTGATTCAACTGATTTTATTTTATCAAAATAATTCTCATATCTAAGCATAATTAAGGTATCTAAGACTTCTTTCTAAACAATGCAGAAGTTCTAGCTAAATTGCAAAATCTAAGCAGACTGTCCACACATTATGTCCTTAGATCTTTTGGAAGTGAATATGAATAGTTTCTCAGAATGGGCCAGGGAATGAAGGAATGCACAGGATGGGAAAGAGGAAAGAGATATGTGGGAAAGAATGAGATGGTGTTGATTAATTATTTTCTATGAGTCTATGTAGAAACTGTAAAACTAGAGTACAAGGGAAATACTGCCACCCAGTGGAATTATAATACAAACAAAATCTTCAGACTCATAAAGATGGAAAGACTTGTGTATCACCTTGTAATTGGAACAGTTGAGCTTAGTCATTTTCAAAGTACTTTCCATCTGTATTATTCCTCAAAAATCCAGTGAGACAGAGAGCAGAAGGACAAGTACATTTTTTTCCTGAGTCTGAGCTACTAGTACTTTAAATGACTTGACGGAAGTCCACTCCTACTTATTTACAAAACAAGCTCTGGAACCCACGGTGGCTGGCGGACCGTCCACAGCAAGCCACACCACGTATCTCCTCTAAGGCTCCGTGACACTGCTACCCTGGTCCCAGAGAATTACCAAGGCCTCTCAAACATTTCCAAGGAGTCATGGGAGAACAGCTGGAAGCAATACCCCACTGTCATGAAAACTGTGGAAGACTCTATTTTTCCCTTAAAAATTTTTGTTTCTTGGGCCCTCCCTGGTGGCACAATGGATTAAACCACAGCAGTATGAAGCTATCACAGCCACTGAAGCACAAGTTTGATCCCCAGCCAGGGAAGTGACCCACATGGTGTGACAGACCACTCCTGACCTGCCCGCTGCTCCCCTCAGCAGTGTATTTCAGTACATTTGCATGTTCTGCTCCCCACTCAGTCTCTGGTGACTCCTAACATCCCCGGTACCTCTGGCCTGTACCCCAGCTCTTATATGTATAAATAATAAGTCTAAAATAAAAGTGTAACACTCAGTGAACTTTAAAAAAAAAATTCTTATGTCCTATATCATTTACCTGTCTATTTTAATTCCACTACTATTTTTCCTCATTTTTTTTTTTTAAGAAAACCTGTGGCTTTAAGATAATGTTGCCTCTCTATTCTGTGTTACAAACTCACCAGCCCAAAAATACACTGAAGATGAGAAGACAAAAATGTATAAATATTCCATTTTGAGGCACCCACAAGAGTGTGGCATTTAGGTGAATGCAGTATTCATGAACACCTGACAAATGCCAGGCATTGTTTTAGGTCCTGAATGATAACAAACAAGCCCAAATTGTCAGTCACATGAATGAGCCCACGTGGAGTTCATTCTTGGGGTCAAGACTCTTTTCAGATTGCCGATCATAACCTCTTGGCAGAGAAAAAAGAGAATGAGGCAAAACAACAGGAAGTGACACACACTTCCTCTTGTATGCCATTGGCCAAAACAAACCAGGTAATAAAGACACACTTCCTCCATAGAGTAAAGGACATTCCTCCATGAGGAGAGGATGCGGATGTTAGGAAAGGCTGATAGTCTGCCACACCCCAACTTTTACATAGGAAAAGTGATTCTGGGTAGTTAGAGGAAAGAGATCAGATCCCTTGGTATGTGGGACGGAAATTTAGCAATTTTACTAAGAATTAATAGAAAAGGTTACCACAGAAGGCTAGAGGACTTGAAATGGTAAGGCTTCTTATCCCAGAGATAAAAACGAGTATGTATTAGACACTTGGAGAAAAGGCATTTAGAACATTTATAAACATGAATCATGAATCTGCCAGTTGCAAACCCATCACTTAACAGTGCAAGTTCAGGAGCTGCTGGGTCCAGTGAAAGATAACACATCTTATCAGACTTGCTGGCAGCACTGCTTAATGCACAAGTCTTTAGCCAGGTGGTGGTGGAGGTAGGGGTGCATGAATTACAACTAGGACCCACCATCCAGCATTTCTTTGCACATGTAAATATACCTGTACACAAAACCCATGGGTGAGTGGGGATAAGAGTCAGCATTTGCACCTATCATAAAGATAACCAAAAATGTGAGTGCATTAAACCACATGCTATTTTTATAACTCCAGCTAAAGGGGTGCATAATTGTTTCTTAGTTTTGCTAATGGTAGAAGGTTAAGTCTGACCAGAAGCTCTAATGAAAGACTTCACACTATGTCAAATCAATAGACAGACTAGGCAGTTTCCAGAATCTTACCTCCCATGCTGTAATGGACCCTGGCAGACACCCCACAGAGAGATTAAGATACGGGGCCCCTATGTCCACATCTCCAAAGAGATGTGTTTATCTCTGTGTGTGTTGTGTGTGATTATGTATTTTCAGGTGCATTAAATAATTCTGTATTATGCAATAATTTGTGTGCTTAAGAATTGTATAACAAACTATTTGAAGAAGCCACCTTGGATTTTTTTTTACAAATTATTACACCAAAGCAAATGGTGTATTATTACACCAAAGCATATGCCATGTAATGGCATTCCGGTACCCACATATGCAACAGTGGTCCACAAAATTCCCATTGTCTTGTGAAGCTGAAGCCATTATAATGTGGCTGAATTTTGTGCTCCTGTGACTGTATATACAGCATCTCTTCAGAGCATTGTTTTCCCTTATGTTTCCTCTGTGTCATCCTCCTAAGCTTTGTGAGTTAATCTTTGTTCATCATCCTCCTAAGCATATGAAATCCACTTCTAATTTTGCCAATAAGAGATCACAATGAAAGGCTGACATAAAAACAAAATTAAAAGTGACTAAGGACTACAAAAATGGAAACTCTGATGGTTACTGCTATCAAACCAGCCACATCCTCTTTCACTAGAGCTACTATGTTAAAGAACAAGACAAGCAATAGAGCTGTTGAGAGAATCTGCTCCACTGATAATAGTAAGACTAACAAAAAATTGAGAAGAGCCTATATTAAACATGAAGAAACTTCTAATGACCCAGATTGAAGACAAGATAGGGAGCTGTATCCTGCTGAGCACCATAATGATCACAACCAAAACCAAAATTCTGTTGCAATGTTGAAAGAAAAGGCTGGACTCAACGACAATACTGAATTTACTCTTGGCTCTATTACTTTCACACAATGACAAAATTGGCTAATGACTCATTTCTCAGAAGCACCCCATCATAATGTGAAGCATGGCTGAAATGTACAAGTTTCACTGCAGAGCTCAGGCTGCCATGGTTCTGCAGATTTGTTTTCAAAGACATATACTAAAAGAGTTGCAGGAAAGTTGGGGGGAAATAAGAGTCAAGGTGGCTGAGACTTGGTGGCTTTCAGAGAACGACAGAAGTACAGGCAAAAGTTTATGATGGCCAGACCTGAAAGGTCATACTAAGAAGTTTAGACTTATTTAATAGGAAATGAGAAATCATCAAAGGATTTTCAATCATGCATGTGATGTCCTGTTTTTAAAGGGAGAATTTTGGTAGCCGTGTGGATGAAGGATTACACAGAGAAAGGGACACAAAGCTCAGGTAGAAGGCCTCTGAGGTGCTGTGGAACCAAACTGTCTCACAGGCAGAAGGATAAAAACCAGAAAAAGGGGGGAGTAAGGAGGTGAGTCTCGCCAGTGGTCTTAACCCTGGTCCCCAGAACCTGTATAAATTCACTCCCTTCCTTAATCTTGATGATGGACTGAGAGTGCCGTGTGCCGTGTCCTTGGGTTGCTGACTCCTAATGACACCCAATTTCTTCCCACCAACTCTTGATTCTTGATTGCTGACTTTGAAGCAATAGGCAGCCAGGCCCTGGCTTCAATAATGACTTTAATAAAACTACCTGTCATGGGCCCTCCCTGGTGGCGCAGCGGGTTAAGGCACTGCACTGAGAAGCTAAAGCCGCCTCCGCATGAGTTCGATTCCCGCCTGGCCCGGAGGTGACCACATGGCGTGGCAGACCTCTCCTGACCCGCCCGCTGCTCCCCTCAGCAGTGTACTTCGTCGATCTGCCTGTTCTGCTCCCCACTCTGTCTCTGGTGAATCCTCTCACCCTCCGCATCTCTGGCCTGTACCCCAGTTCTGTACGAATAAATAAATCTTTAAAAAACAAAAAAACTACCTGTCACGGAGTGGGGAATGGGATCAAAAACGGGGGGGGGTAGGGAGGGAAGTGCACGGGATTATGGTATGGTGATGGCACACGGGTGACTCGGTGACGGGAAACCCACGGAGATTACAACTGAGATTTTTAAAAAATGTACAAAATGATGTAAAAATAAACTGTTATATTATTACATAAATAAATAAATAAATAAAACCACCTATTGCTCATAGAGCTAAGTCAGTGTATGAATTTCCTATTGGATTCATGTCACAGTTTTGTTTTTTTTTTTTTTTAGAATAATTGTGTTGTTTTTAATCCCCTAATTTACAGAAATAAATAAAAGAAGATTCTTCCATTTGTTTAAATACCAAATACTATGCCCTTGGGCCCTCCGTGGTGGTACAAGTGGTTAAAGTGCAGCACTATGAAGCTATCTGCAGCCACTGCAGCACGGGTTTGATCCCCACCCAGGGAGGTGACCCACATGGCGCAGCAGACCTCTCCTGTCTCACCTGCTGCTCCCTCGCAGGGTGTTTCATGAGATCTGTCTGTTATGCTGCCCATTCTGTCTCTGGTGAGTCCTTTTACCCTTTGCACCTCTGGCCTAAACCCCAGTGCATGTATGCATAAATAAATAAAACTTAAAAAAAAAAACACAGTACCCTTTCTAAAGATTTGCCAGCCTCTCTTCCCTTTCCAAGTTTCCTCTGAGACCGCCTCATCCCTACTATGCTGCACACACATTTCCAGCCATTCACTCGAGTTCTTACTGGATTATGACCATTTTTATTTCAGCTAGATTATAAATCTGTTAAAATCCAAAGGCTGTGAGTTTTTCATCTCTATATGCCAGCACCTATCATAATTCCAAATCAATGGCTGAGCCTTAAAATTATTTGTTAAATAAATGAATCAAATATTGATTCTGATTTTCAAAGTTCTATTTTCCCCGATTGAGGGAGGGAAAAACAAAGGCATCATATCTTAAAGGTTATTTACAAAAGTAAGGTTTTAAGCAATACTAAAATTTGAATTTTAATGAAATTAATACATTTTTATTTCCATGGCCTTTATTTCCCCTTTTGTAATAGCTGACTAGAAGTGTTTCTTTTTTTAAGTTTGATTTGCATTACATTGCTCTATGTTTCTCACACCTAATTAGATTGATTCACTAATGAATTCTAAGTACATCTCTCTGAGAAATAATAAAACCTCTTCAAACACAATTAACAGACAACACTAGCAAGTGAAAATTTATTATCCAAATTTCTAAATCTTTTAGATCAGTAAAGAACAAAGTCTGTGCAAAAGGTATACACAGATAAAGTATTTTTCTAACTAATTTTGTGTACTATTTTATTACTAGTAAAATGTGAGCTATGATCAAGAAATAATAAACATAAATAAGCCAATAAGAAAATCTTATCAATAGTTTAATACAAAGCAATTACGTTCATTTGCAAAAAAAGAAGTTCATTTATATTCCTCCACATAATTACTCTGAAATTGTAAGTGCCAAAGCAACACTTTAAACCAATGCTTTTTGTACTTCATTCAAAATTTGTACAACCTCAGAATTCAGATTATATTAGAATAGCTCAGAATTTAAGATCATGGAAACAGTATCAGAACCCTCATATACTTTTCATGTGTGGGAGTCTGAACTTTCTGGAACTGTTGTGGATAGCTGATCAAATAGATTTTTATAGATTTTGATTAAAGATGAAGTTAGTATTAGTAATTTATGATAAAATACACGAATTAAAATGTAATGATAACTTTTCCTAAAGATATAAATGCTCTCTAAAATCTGCAAATACCATGTGCAGAAATTTTGGCAATAACAGTCAAAGGGATGATAAAAATTCCCTTTGCTCTTGGAAGTAATGTAGTCTTTTTCAATTGAACTGAAAAAGAAATTATTTCATGGTAACCAATAATCATTCCTCTGATTCTATATGGCTTAATTGGTGAAAATTCAGGCTAGAACTCTATGTTAATGTGACATTATAATTTAACATTTAAAAACAAGAAGGTCATGGACTTGAAAATGCTAAGCTTTCCACTCCAGTGTCTATAGACTCTGCTCCAGAGCTAAGTCCCTGGCCACAGCCCAGCAACAGCAGAATACAGGAAACCTTTCAGCTACAAACTAATGATGGTTCTAGAAATAATAGGACATGTAATGAGCTTACTCCTACGGAAGCCCTGGTACCAAGGCTGGTACCAGTATGTAGAATCATGTCTCACACCTACTGGAGACCCAGGGTAATCAGGCCTGACCTGCCAGCCCAGCCACCTCTTTCTCTACTCTTTCCACATTCTCTCTCTTATTCATCTACCCATTCTGTGGCGTTCTATGATTCCAATTCATAAAAGTTTTCCTCATTCATTCTTACCTCCCGCACACTCATGAGAATTATCTTTACTTCATGAAACATATCTACAATATGCATTTTGTTTCCCTAAACACTTTATAAAATATGCTCTACTAGTTTAAACTAATGTCTTATTCAATTTATTGAATAGCATTTTCAAGATTATAGTGTGGCCTTACCACCTTTGGAGAAAAAACACTCTACAGCTCTTTTCCCTTCCTCCTCTCCGTGTAAACATACAACATGTTTTTAATTTTCCCTAAAGCTAGAACTTCATTCTGTCTTGAAGGGACATGAGCAAGTCATCTGAAAGCTACAAGCACTTTCATTTAGGTTCCCATTAATTCTTGCAAATAATGGAGGGTCAGGTGCTGGAAGAGATGGAATGAGAAATTGCAGAAGTATTTAAGCTTGGATTATTTTAGTCTGGCATAATTTGTTTTGATTATGGTTCCAGCTGTGGGAAAGAAAGTGCATTCCATTTTTATTAAAACACCTTTTGATAATGTCCTCCAAACTTAGGATTGTTTTGGCTGAAACAGCCAACTAAATGAATGTCCTGAAGAAAAAGAGGCAGAGAGAGGGACTAAGAGAAAGAACCACGTGGAATTGTGTCAATGCATCTGTCTACTCTTTCCCCCATTTTCTCTAACAAGTCCCTTCTCACTGATGATACAAGAGTATCATGAATTTTACACTGCTACCATCAGTTCCTTCTCATCCCTATGGTCTCAGAGCTCAGAGTACGTAATAGGTGCTAGAAGTGATGGATGTGGTATGGTAGGAAAAGTGTTAGATCATGACATCTGCTTTCTAGCCAAGTGAGCCCAGCCATGTATGAGCTTAGTTTATCCACTTAAATTCTTTCCATCATCAAGCAAAGAGGTTTAGTTTAACGATGTTACAGCTCAACATAGATGAGATTTCTTGGGATAATTTCAGCTGATCAAGAGACAGTAACATTTTATTTATTGTAATTGTAGTTAGAATTTTTCATTCAACAACAATAAACTGTTGTCAAAATGAACATTTCTTTCTTCCTTAATTATGTCATACATCACTCTTCAATATTCTGTGTACTTATGGATTCATAACTACTCGTTGAGTGTTATCTAACTGTCAACCAAGTCCTCCTATGTATAGCCCTTTCTCATTTGAGTGTAGTAAGTACAGTTCTGTACTTACAACACTCACTTAAAGTATAATGCTTACTTAAAATGTAGTTATATACTTATAACACTTAAAAGTATAATGATGTACTTAAAACATTCATTCCCATACTGAATGAAAAACAGGAATTTTCTTCTGCTCAAAGTTTATCCAATTAAAGAGTGCACTGTATTCACAAAATCTGACTGAAATGTCGGTTTTATTTTATGCAGTAATTTTCCAAGTACCCTCCAACCCAATCCCAATCTTCACAAGGCAAAGGACAGTCTGAGTAGAAACACAATTAGAAATGAGTAATGTCCTAACGGGTTAGGATGCTGCACTGCAGGCAAGCCGCAGCTGCTTCAGCGTAAGTTCGATTCCCAGCCCGAGGTGATACACATGGAGTGGCAGACCTCTCCTGTCTTGCCTGTTAATCCGTGTACTTCATCAATCTGCCTGTTCTGCTCCCCACTCTGTCTCTGATGAATCCTCTCACCACTTCCGCACCTCTGGCCTGTACCCCAGGTCTGTATGCATAGATGGACAGATAGACAGACAGACAGACAGACAGACAGATAATCTTTTAAAAATGAGTAATGTGGGTTACTCTGGACACTGTATTATGGTGTAGAACATTGACAATACTGGTTATTTTGGGGTCAGTGTATGGACTCGTTCAATAGTGCATCAAACTGTTTCCACTATGAATACATACTGTCAATAAGATCAATAAAACTCACCTTAGTAAAAATGGAAAGACACGTGTAATTCAAGTGCTGTAAATTAATGTCTATCATAAAGTTATAGCTTCTAATTTGTTTTAGTTTATAAATTAGTCTTTCCCAAAAATCAAATGTGGCCATAAAGCAACCCTTTGTGTGGGATGTAATAGTATGGTCAATCAGGCAAAGTCAGGGGGTCCAATCTGGGTTTCATCCTATTCAAAACACTTATTATTCCTACTACCATATTGCACTGTCATCCCAATAGATGTCTTTTAGCTATTAATAGTGGATTAGACCATAGTGAAATAGGTATAGGGCAAATTTTTCCACCCAGAGACAACCGATAGCCTCTTTAATAATTTAGGAGGTTAAGAACCACTTGATAAATGAAATGTTAAAGAAGATGTACTATTTGTTATAGGTTGACTTATGTTCCCCAAATAAATATACTGAAGTCCTAAGTTCCCAGCTGACTTATTTCAAAAAATGGCTTTGATAACAGCAATCAAGTTAAAATGAGATCTTTAGGGTGGACCCTAATCCAATACAATTGGTGCCCTTATAAAAGGAAATTTGAACAGAGATGCAGACAGGGAAGATGATGTGCAGATGCAGAGAGATCACGGCCAGCTACAAGCCAAGGGGGGTCTACAGCAACTGCTTCCCTCACAGCCCTCTGAAGAAACCAATTCTGACAACACTTTGACTTTAGAATTCTAACTTTTAGAGACTATGAAGTCTGATCCGGTGTGTTGCTGAGTGGGGGCAAAATAATAAGAGGTTATAATAAAACAGACACTCCCAGAGAAAATAATCTAATTCTAATAAGAAGAAAATAGGTTAAACTACAGTCTAACATATATACATATGTGCACATACTCATATAAACACATATACATAAAAATATTAGAAATAGGCCCTCCCTGGTGGCGCAGCGGGTTAAAGCACAGCACTGAGAAGCTTAAGCCACTTCCGCATGAGTTCGATTCCCGCCTGCCCCGGAGGTGACCACACGGCGTGGCAGACCTCTCCTGACCCCCGCTGCTCCCCTCAGCAGTGTACTTCGTTGATCTGCCTGTTCTGCTCCCCACTGTCTCTGGTGAATCTTCTCACCCTCCGCATCTCTGGCCTGTACCCCAGTTCTATATGAATAAATAAATAAACCTTTATATATATATATATATATATATTAGAAATATATTAAACCCCAGTTCTATATGAATAAATAAATAAACCTTTATATATATATATATATATATATATATATATATTAGAAATATATTAAACAACAAAATCAGGAACTGTTATTCAACCAAAATATGCTGGAAAAATAGGTTTCTTCTTATAAAAACAATAACTAGGAAAATGTCAAAATATATAAAACAACTGCTGTTAGATACTGAATAAAAGCCACCACAGGACTGTAATCCTTTTGAGAAGGAAATCAAACAATGTGTGCAAAGTGAATCCCTCTACTTGTGTCTGGAGGAAATTTTTGGACCATGAAACTGGATTGACCCAAAATCCAGCCCAATGATCTCAGTGATTAAGGAAACAAAAATCCAAATTTGGAAAGAATAAAAAAATATTACAAGTTTGAGAACCAAAGCCCCGATGAGAAAACCATGCTGATAAAAGGTGTATAGACCAGCACTAAGGTCTCCCAACCTCTTTGGCTACATCCCGACCTATGAATTCATAAGGTGGAATTTGACAGACAGACAACAAAAGATGGCAAAAAGTGAGAACAATTTCTGGGGCCTCTCTGGTGGCATGAGGGGTTAAGTTTCGGTGCTCTGAAGCTACCTGCAGCCACTGCAGCACAAATGCTCTCACCAACCTGACAGCTGACCCACATGGCGCAGCAGACTCCTGTCTGCCCACTGCTTCCCTCAGTGGTATATTTCAGGAGATCTGCCTATTCTGCTCCCCACTCTGTCTCTGGTGAATCCTCTCACCCCTAACCCACACCCTGCCTGCACCCAACTCCTGTATGCATCAGTAAATAAAAAAATAAATCTTTTTTAAAAAATAAGAATTTCTGGGCCCTCCCTGGTGGCGCAGCGGGTTAAAGCATTGCACTGAAAAACTAAAGCCACCTCTGCAGGAGTTCGATTCCCGCCTGCCCCGGAGGCGACCACATGGCGAGGCAGACCTCTCCTGACCCACCCGCTGCTCCCCTCAGCAGTGTATTCGTCGATCTGCCTATTCTGCTCCCCACTCTGTTTCTGGTGAATCCTCTCACCCTCCGCATCTCTGGCCTGTACCCCAGTTCTGTACGAATAAATAAATAAATCTAAAAAAATAAATAAGAATTTCTGAAAATTATAAGTCAAAGAATTGACAGTTCACAGGGACCTAGAAACAGTGTAGTTTCAGCCAGAGGGAATGATAAGATCTTACTTGCTATGTAGACCATTCAGTGACGAATAAGAAAGGTCAGAGCTTGGTGGTGGAGCTCACCTAGCTCTACAATAGGGCTACAGGTCTGCCCTTATAAACCTTAGAACTCAAATCTAATCACCAAATATTGTTTAAACAATGTAAACCTACTATGTACAGTATCCAAAACCAAATAGATACAAAAATCAAATTCTTCCCTACATACCAGAGATACACAATTGAAATTTAAACATTAAAAATCAGATAGACACTTTAAAGTGGTATTCAAAAAACCCCTTTTGTGTAAATCTAAACCCCTTCTGTTTAACTCTAAATCAGAGTAGGCTATGTGACTCCTGACTGAGTCACAGGAGCTCTTAATCTAACAAAATAGTGACACGCTTTACAGATGAAAACAATGAATGAAAAAACTCAAATAAGATCTAATTAAATGGAAAGCATATTCCATGTATAAAAGTTGAAAGTCTCAATATTAACAATATGTCAACTCTTCTGAACTCATTCTATAGATTCAAACATAATCCCAGTCACATTCCCAATGTCTTCTGCACTAGAGGTAGTCCAGCACGGTAACTTTTGTCAGTTCTAAGCATGGAAAAAAAATATGAGCATGTGTATGTGCTCAGAGTAAAGGTTTTTTGTTTTCTAGGTCAAAGAAAAGACTCACAGCTGACACTTCTCCCTCCTCTCTCCTCCCTTACTCCACAGAAGGCAAATGTGATGGTTAGAACCGGCAGCCATTTCACTGCCTTGAGGGCAATAAATTGCAGTGGCATCTCACTTAACATCCTGGCACTGTAAGCGGAGACCCATACACCTACCTATAAACCTTTTATAGCCGAAAGGTTACTCTTGTTGGTTTAATCATTGTCTGTGCTATTTTCTGCTAACTTGAGGCCTGATGCTTTCTAACTGCTTCTGAAGAAGTATATACTTTTGGGGGAGGAAGTGACCCCCTCCAGTGCCAAGATTTTTCATTATTGTACATGTACCTCCTTGGCAAGAATGATGGCTCAAGCATGGTGTTTCCCCCAAATTTTTCTAACTAGGCTCGCAGTTCGGCTTCTCTGACTTTAAGTACAATAGATAAACCTGGAATTCCCTGAGGAGTCAGTTAGCTTAAGAGAATACACGAACAAAACAAACCCTAGGGGGAAAGACACAGCTCTTGGAGAGCTTTTTTTCAGTTAGGTTATATAAGTTAAAAACAATTCACGGCCCTCCCTGGTGGCGCAGAGAGTTAAAGCACAGCACTGAGAAACTAAAGCCACTTCCGCATGAGTTCGATCCCCGCCTGCCCCGGAGGTGACCACATGGTGTGGCAGACCTCTCCTGACCCGCCCGCTGCTCCCCTCAGCAGTGTACTTCGTCGATCTGCCTGTTCTGCTCCCCACTCTGTCTCTGGTGAAGCCTCTCACCCTCTGCATCTCTGGCCTGTACCCCAGTTCTGTATGAATAAATAATAAAAAAAATCTTTAAAAAAAAAACAATTCACACTCAGTTTCTATTACTTGCAATCCAAAAGTCCAAGCAAATACAACTAAAAAAAATTTTTTATTGTAATGAGAGGAATAAAGGAAGGAAAGGTGCTATGAAAAAGAATAAGGCAGTAGTTAGGGAGGACTTTGGAAAAAAACAACTGTTAAGAGGAGCCCTAACAAACAAACAAATTACAACACATCTACCTCCATCTCACCCATCCCCAACAGGAAATGAGTATTCCACACACAGCAGAGAAGGATTCCCCTGGAAAAGGTCTTAGTGTGGGCTAAGGGCTGGCGATAGAGGCAGAACAGATCCTGGGATATCTGTGAACCCACCTAACAGAATTGGAGCTAAAAATAATTGAGAGGCAACTCTATTCAGGAAAACAATATACTAAGTAGCTCACCCCATGGGTAAGTGACTGTGCTTTTGTCACTTTACCAGGAGGAATGATATAATGAATTTGAGAGAACTTCAATTATACTTTATAGAATATATGATATTTAATTTTATAAATAATTATAAAATATATAGCATATATATAGTATATAGCAACTATCAAAAGATATGGCCTAATTTTAATAGGAAATGTTCCATATCAAATAGTGTATGTAATATAATTTCATCCATAAATCAATATGTAATTTATATGGTAATTGAGAAAAACAGAAAAGTTATGGCTGATACACTGAGAAATAGCAATATAAGCAAATATTAAGAATTTTTAAAAGGGCAGAAAACAAAAAATAGAGGAGGGTAACTGGGGAAAGAGAAGACCTCTACTGTTAACCATTTTAGTTTTTGTAAAAAAATATCAGATATTACTGTATTACAAAAATAGGTATCATATAATTGGTAATATAGTATCCTGCAAAAGAAAAATGGTAATACAAAGGGACAATAAATGCTACCAGCCAGGTACAAAGAATAGGAGAAAGGAAAATATGTATAACCTATTCCAGAATCCTCTTCTTTGCCGATTCTTTTTTTCCACATCATTTTGGACTAAATGATCCATCTTTGTCATAAAACATCTAAAGAGATATTCATTTCTACAGCTTTAAACAACTATTGAGTCATACACACTCCAATCCACCCATATTTCATTTAAAGAAAGGGCAGTCTAAATTCACACCTCATTGGCAGGAGCTTACATTGGCATAACCTTTTCAGGGTATAATTTGGCAGTTCTCACTGAATTGTAAAATATGGCTACACTTTGAATGAACAGTTTCACTTTTCAAAATCTACTCTACAGAAATACTCCACAATGCTCAAAGGTAGGTATAGATGGTTTTCCATTAAGTCATGGCTTTTATAGTAGAGAAAAAGAAAAGTAACCTTAAATGCACCTTGGTAGATGCTAATCATTGTGTTGCCATTTGAAAAACAAAACAAATCTACCTTGGGGTATGGTTCCCTGACGAGGTTCCCATCATATATTACTAAGCAAGAAAAAGCAAGATATAGAACGACTATATATTTTTTGATACAGAGGATTCACACACATGCACTGTTACCAATCTAACTAGGTGTACTGCTATATGGGAATATTGCTCAAAGCTCAGAAAACCAGACTCTGACCCATGAAACTGTTTCCACGAAAGCTGCCTTTTATTGAGGGCAACACCATGGCAGATGGCAGCAGTTAGTATGCTAAAGAAATCACCTTGTGGAGTGGTGAGTAAAGGAAGGTACAGAATGCAAGGAAGTAAAGGGGGTAGGGGTGGTCTCTTCATGCTCAGGTCTGGGAGAGCCCCTACTGCCAGGGGCAGTCAGCACAGCATGATCAATGACCTTCCTGGAATAGCTCTTTTCTGTGTACCATGACCTGCCAATGGGGCCCTTCCTGGCGGTGCAAGGGGTTAAATCTCAGCACTATAAAACTATCTGCAGTCACAGGGCAACAGGGTCTCTACCCCATGCTGGGAGCTGACCCACATGGCTCAGCAGACCTCTCCTGTCTCCCAGCTGCTCCCCTCAGCAGTGCAATTCAGTACATCTGCCTGCTCTGCTCCCCACTCTGTCTCTGGTGACACTCTCACCCCCTGCACCTCTGATCTGTACCCCAGTTCCTGTATGCATAAATATGTCTTTTTTAAAAAATGACCTGCGGATGTTCATCATGCACTGATGTCATCAGCATCCTCAGAAGGAACAAAATATCCTGTTAAGCATTAAGCAAAATATGCTCTAAGGAATGTGACACAATTAACTAAAGTGCCAGGTTAAAGGTCAAGGCAAAAGTCAACAGTGTCTGTGACTCAGGCCATACCACAACTTTGGGCACTGTAGTGCATAGGGCGACACAGCTTTTACTTTGCTTATTTATCTGATTTTATTTTTACAACCAGCATGTATTGTTTCAGTATTTTAAGAAATCAAACCAGGCTTCAATTGCCAATTAGATAAGATTGGATTTAGAAAAATCCGAACAAAAACAATGTCTTTCCATTAGCTCATGTTCAAATCTGAGAAGTAAAAAATAATAATAAATTAATTTATTAAAAGCACAGTGGTTAGCTCGTTGCAGTCCACGTGTAGCAAAGAGGCTGGCTTCACTGGTTAGATCATTTTTTAGGGAAGGGTGTGAAGGAACAGAGTGTAAAAGTGTCTGTAGGCCCCACCCCTGAGCAGCCATCTTCAGGCTCCATCCTGTCTGCAGAAGCCCACTGCCTGGGGGTAAAGCCAGTCTCCACACTCACTGAAGTCCCAGGGGCCAGATAAAGACCTGTTCTGCAGGGCATTTAGTCAAAGGCAGAGATTACATCCTGCATCCCTGTTCCTGTCCTTAAATTGTCACAACAACTTAGAAGCAGAAGCCCACCTGTCAAGAATAATTATTCTTAATAGCAATGCCTCGCTGTGCCTACCTAAATAAACAAAACTCAAACTTGGTTTAGGGGACTGACTCTCACGGAGTACATTCTGCTGGACTGCTGCTTCCTGGGCCTGAATCCTGACTTTGATCGTCGAATAAACTGTACACCCAAGGGTATTTGCAGTTAACAGGGGCCAGAAAACCAGGGCACAAAAAACCCTTGAGTTAAGGAGTAAAAACCATGGGGTGGATGGAAAGTGTCACTGCCAGGGGCCTCGAGCAGGGAGGACACTCAGGGTGCAGCCCCGGAAACACAACACCAGGTTGGGAAGCACTGGGAGGCTCAAAGAGCCTACATCCAGGGATCCGTGAGCAGGAGTCAAGTTTGGCCAGAAGCGCAAGGTCAGCCCAGGAGACTGGACAAGCAGCCGGCAAGAGCCCGACCTACTAGCGGGCGGCCCAAGCGAATCTGAGCCCGGCTGGCGGGTTCCGGGGGCGCCCAGTACCTTCCCAGGCGAGCTCTCCTCCCGGCTCCCGCTTCAGGAACTTGTACCAGAAGGTGTCCACGCGGCCCGGCTCCGCCCCGTCCTGCGCCGCCCCCTCGGTCGCCAGCTCC
>NW_004567102.1:77132883-77177214 GCF_000260355.1 Condylura cristata
CACGCGGCCCCGAGCCGGGGCGTCGCCTGGCCGGGCCAGGGCGGCGCGACGTGTGGGGGAGTCGTGCCTGCTCTGCGCCTGGGCGGCCGGGCTCTGCAGACGGAAAAGGGGAGACTGTTAGGAAGGGAGCGAAAGGGGATTATAAACCCGGCGATTTTCCAGTCTTGTTTCTTTCAAAAAGCCCCTCGAAATTATGCTATAGGGGTGTAAAAAGAGAATGGCCTACAGGGTGTAGCTGAGGCAATGGTGAGATGGAGAAGCGCCTTGAACAGGTTGTTCACGCTCTCCGGGCCTCCGGATCTTAATCTGTAAAGTACGGCCATAAATAATGATCTCTAAACAACGATGCACACTTAAAAGGTTCAGAACCCAGAGCAAATGCAAAAATATTTTAATAGTACTAGGGCCATTCAATGTTCGAAATTACGTGTGCTCCCCCCTCCCCCACCAAAACAAAATGTTTTTCTATGTGCAAAATCGGAAATACGTTCAGGTTCTTTTCCAAAGTAAAACAAAAATAAGAATTCTGTTGTTATGAAGGCACAACTTCATGATGCTTTAAATGACATCAAATTAAATCCTTTTGCTTAAAATGTGTTTTTAGTAGGAATCATTCTTTGCAACTTAAAATACCTTTGTAACTTGAAATATTTTTGTGCATAGAAACACCTTTCAGTTATTTCATCAAAAGAAAACTACATGGTATGGGGGGGGGGAGGAACTTAAATTTTGTCACTCCTTAAGAAAACCAGCTGGCCTGTTCATATATTTGTTGCTTTAGGTACTTTGGTAAAATTATTCTATTTTTTATTTGTATTTTATTCAATACTTCCACATATTAAACTGTTACGTGAGCTAAAGACAGACATATTTTTAGCAGTATTTGAAAGTATTGTGAATTGTAAAGGGAAAAACAAAATTTCTATTACTCAAAATATCTTAAGTAAAAAAAGAAGTACAAAATATGAGCTCTACAAATGCTGTGTACATGTATTCTGTAAACTAGTAGTACATTTCACTCTTAAATATTGATATTCCACTCAGTGTTTGGCTAGTTGCTAAGGTTAAGAATAAACACAACGAAAAATGTGAAGGCAGCTAAGCTGGCCAAACACTGCTGATTCAGTAGCAAAAACAGACATTAAATCACAGTGGCATGTGAGGCCAGTTTGTTCAAGCTGCTGTTACAAAACATTCTTAAAGCAATTTTAGGAAAATAGTCATTTGACCATGTAAGGACCCAGGGAGCAGAGTTCAGGATTTTCTTGTCTTTGACTTGCTGTCTCCATTGTGTACTGTCTGAGCACCATTGTTCTCACCAGCTCCTCCAAAGTGAGTTCTGTCCATGAAGCAATCACCAAAAAGTCAAAAACAATTTATTGAAGACATTATTATTTTCCTCTTCTTTCTGCATAAAGAAACTAAGTGACTTCAACAATTGGAGGCATTCTCCGCTAGCCCCCCACCCCCCCCCAGGACTCAAATATAGCACAATTTCGATGACTAATACATTGTTGGCCGAGTAAAATGCAATTGGAAAAATAAGCAACAAAAAATATGAGTTTTGGTGGATATATTTCCAAACCTCAACCACAGATGGTCAAGCATATTAACCATGAAAATTTTACTTTGACCCCTTATGACATGCAAACACAAGACTTTCATTGTCCTAGGATCTCACTTAATTCTTCCACCTATCCTCTGAAGTAGCTTCCATTTTGATAGGCGAGGAAACAGATATAGCAAAATACAGAGAACCTCCCATAGCAAGGAAGGGGTGGGGAAATGCAAAAGGACACCGTTCAACCCAACAATCCCACTCCTAGGTATCTACCCAAAAGACACAAAAACACTGATTGAAAAAGATACCTGTACCCCCATGTTTATTGCTGCTTTATTTACAATTGGAAAAACATGGAAGCAGCCCAAAGGCCCAAAAGTAGATGACTGGATAAAAAAGATGTGGTACATATATACAATGGAATATTACTCAGCAACCAAAAAAGAGAAACACATGTCTTTTGCAGCAACTTGGATGGAGCTAGAAAAGATCATGCTTAGTGACATAAGCCAGAAAGGGAAAGAAAAATACCGGATGGTTTCACTCATAGCAGGAGTATAATGGACCAGGCGAGAAAATAACAAAAATAGTGAACAACCATATACCAGAGACATTTTGTGGGGGTAGAGTGGGGAATGGATCAAAAACGGGGGGGGGGGATGCATGGGATTATGGTGATGGCACACGGGTGACTTGGTGATGGGAAACCCGCGGGGATTACAATTGAGATGAAAAAAAAATGTACAAAATGATGTAAAAATAAACTTTTGTAATAAAAATAAATAAATAAATAAAAAGGAGTTAAAATACAAAAAAAAAAGGACACTGTTCAACTTCTAGATCGATATATACATACATTCATAGAAATAGGTGTAGCTAATTTGATTTATAAATTCATTTGAATCCCAGCATATTTAGATGAATTACTACTCATCAGCTTTTAATAAAAAATGATCTCTCTATAATTATTTCTATAACTAACTTCGTACTTAGAGATGATAAAATAGATGGATAGATGGATCACAGGTGGCAGTGTAAGCTGATTGTAGAGTCTATAAAGAAATAACTACCTTAGTACTTAAAGTGGTTTTGGATTCAGGTTATAGAAAATACTGGGTTGTTGGAAAAGTCATGATGCATTTTTGCTTGAAAAACAGAAATAATATGTCATGGCTTTTCCAACAAGCCAATAGCCATTTTTCTGCTCTATCTTGAGGGAGATGGAAGCACAGATTTAAGACCAACAGTATTTTACCAATTACTGGCTATGTTATTTCCAGCTTTTTTTCTGGGTTGAACTCTCCATGTATCTTTTTTTGTACACTTCAAAGAATCATGGTACTTATTAAAAGGGATTATTTGTGAAATCCATTTGAATTCAGATTGTTGATGCTATGAAGCTAAGATGAATTTAGCACAAGAATTGGCTTGATAGAGTAACATACTTTTGATAATTTTTTAAAAGCAAACCAATTTGTTACTGTTAAATTTCACCACCATAGTACCATCTTATAGATCACCACAATACTGTTGAAGAATGAGTGACAACTTCAAATTTAGAGTTTCAGGACCCAACTCTATTGTAAATCCTTTCTGAAACCCCTTGAAGTCTTCAGAATCTCTTGTGATTTATGTTTCCTGAAACAAACTTTCACTATTCAATGAGTTAGTATAATTTTTTCCTTATAACGTTGTGCATGTATAGACACAATCACTGATGTAAACTATATTTCATCCAAATAGTTCAGGGAGCATTATAAATGTTAGTTTATTATTTGTCAAACATCTCTAAGAGTTAAATATGTCTCATATACTATTTCCAAATTTGTAGCTTAAAAACAAAACAAACATACAACATTTCAGAGAAAAATTGAAAGCAAATTAGAAACTTTGTATATTTTAGCTGACTTTTTTCTGGGTGAAAAAAATTGTAGGTTACGATATTTGAAATCCTTTGAGAATCTGGAACAATAAACAATTTGAGTTTTATTAAAGCTTTGTTCAAAAATCCCACATCATTTATCAACTATTTTAAAAATGCATGTCTTTTTTGGGTACATATCCAAATCTCCTATCTCCGGGAGATTCCTAGAATTCCCTTCCCACCCCATCCCACCATAGAGAAGCACTATGTTTTCAGTGACTGCACAACTGCCAGTTTTAGCATTTTTATTCTCTGCAATTTACACTATAAAAAGTTTTTTAAAATGTTCCCAATATAAATTTAACAGTGAAAGACGAGCCTTTTTAAAAGATATTGAGCCACCCACCCTTTACCTAACACATCTTACTCCACTGTCACCATTGTAAAACTTACCTCTCAACCAAGATCTCTGCTCAACATGGGTTCAAACCTAGACAGTTAGGGAGTGACCTCAAATAACTTTTCCTAGGAAAGTAGAAGGCAAACCCAGGTAGCTGGACCTTGAAGTTAGAGACAACACTTTAGAGCTTCCTTCAGATGTAAAAAGATCCTCCTGGGTCTGGGGTAACTTGAATACCATTCTCAAACAGGGTAGAGGGCTTGCTAACTCAACCCTTTAGGAATAAAGAATAGTGGCTGGAAAGGATGACTTGAAACTCCCAAGGGAGCTTTCAAAGAGGCTGGAAAAAAAAAGAAAAGAAAAGAGGTTACCTGAAAGCAGAGCTGGATCCTTTAGACTTAAATGAAGAGTAGAATTTGGGGTGGGGATTAGGTGCAAGGCAGGAGGGAACCTAACAAGTACTTATTTAGAATTGAAGTACTCTAGTTGTGATTCACTGTTTACTAATATTTCCTCACCACTACATGTGTTTATATGAAAAGTATTTAAAACATGGAACAGTTTAGGGTGCTTCTGGAGAGATGGGGAGATCAGGGCAGGCAGAAAGTTGGGCTGAAAGTTTTTACTCACTGCCACTGGTCGAAGAAGAGGATCCTGAAGATAAAGATAAGGTTGGTAGGAATGAGAAAGGAGAAGTCTGTGGTGAACTCCTACTTGCCTTCAATGGAGAAATGAAAGGATAAAGCAGGAATGGAGTAAAGACCGTGGGCTTCCCCTAACTGTCTAGTTCTTAGTAGGAACTCAGGGGTTCCTTGGAAATGCAGAAATTGTTTAGGAGGAGTAAATAAGCTCATGTTTTCATCAGTGGAACCAGCTAGTTATTCAAAGGTAGAGATTTGCTGAGGTGTATACTATGGAGAATGTCAAGTCTGAGTTTCCAAGGTTACTGTCATACTCATGACATTAATGTCTTTACATTAATGACAGAACCCACAGAATGGTAAAGATGCTTCAAAAAAAAAATTTAAAGACACCACATAAGATACACTGAAAAATGTAGTTTACTAGATTAATACAAAGCTAATTAGTTTCTAACTGGACAAAACAGTAACTTTTGGGTTTATCTATTCTGCCCAACAGCTGTCATTTGCATCTTTAACAGATAAATATTCGCAAGAGTTAATAAATAACTTTGGGGGTTGGTCCCTAACCAATAGTGAATCGTCAGATAAACCAAGATATGAATAATCATGCAGAGAATTCTCTAAAGGCCTGGTGGACTCTGGTTCAGCACGCAGGACCTGCAGCCAATCTTGCATTTAGTTCTAAGATTGACATTGTAGAATAATAATAAAATCATCTGAGTGCGGCCCTCCCTGGTGGCGCAGCGGGTTAAAGCACAGCACTGAGAATCTAAGGCTTCTTCCGCATGAGTTCGATTCCCGCCTGCCCCGGAGGTGACCACATGGCGTGGCAGACCTCTCCTACCCGCCCGCTGCTCCCCTCAGCAGTGTACTTCGTCGATCTGCCTGTTCTGCTTCCCACTCTGTCTCTGGTGAAGCCTCTCACCGCCCCTGAGCCTCTGGCCTGTACAAATAAATAAATCTTTAAAAAAAAAAAATCATCTGAGTGAACTAGGCACTCCGCTGGTTGTCTTACAAATCATATCTTATTTAACCCTTTTTCGTGACATAGTTATGATCTCTATTGTACAGAATGACCCAAGTTTTGAAACAGTAACTGACCTGCCTAAGGTTATGCAGCTAATAAATGACAGGGCCAGGATTTGCACCCTAGAACAGAAAGCTCTGACCCCATAGTCTCTCCCGCCAAGGACTCAGCATCTTGTTGTGCAACTCAGGCATTGCACAGAATCCCAGGACTACAGGGATTAGTGGGGCTGAAACTCGACCCAAGCTCCAATTGCAAAGCCTTTTGCTTTGCATGCTTCTTTTCTTCCCATAAAATGCTTGCTCCTTGATAAGACTAATGCCATATGGGAAATCTATGTAAAGCATGTAAATCTATGTAAGAAAGTACCCAACAGTGACATATTGCACTACCTCCTTCACCCACAGGCAAGCTTTTCAATTTCCACAAAAGCATTATATAAAAATCTGTGTCAAATGTGTAAAAAGAAAAAAAAATAATGGCCATTAAAGACAATTGGGCAAATCTCAATATTTTTACACATTAGAGCATAACTTTAGTAAAATTAAAACTATAAGTAGAAGATCCATCTGTCTATACACACACACACACACATCAGTTTGGACAAAACAGATGCATCCTACATATGGTAGAGTAGCCCAGATTTCTGTAGGTTCTCTAAGATGATACTGTATGCTTTGGAGGGGTCTGTCCTGTGGGGGATTCTGCACTCTACAAACTTAATTCTGCAGTAACTTCACCAGAAACTCCAGTTTTTTCTCATAGCTCAGGGAACTCTGGCAGATGAAACATTCTAGTCCTAATGCTTCTTTCCTTAAAAGGAGCCAAGTGCAGGTTTTGTGGACAGAAACAGTTTTCTTAACCTAACCTAACACTTCTCACTTCCATTTCAGGTAGAAATGTAGCCAGTTGGAATGAGGTGCTATTCTCTCCATGCCACCACATGAAAGGGGGCTTGAAGAATATACAAAGCCCCCGCCCCCAAACTCCACATGCTCCATGACCCAGTTGTCACCAGAAATTGAGATCAACTCACTATTTATCCTTACATGCCTAGTATTTTTGTTGCTGTTAATTTTTCATAGGCACATTAAAAAGAAAGTACAAGGATGTGGAAATATTGGAAAACTCATCTTTTTAAAGATTTATTTATTTATGTATACAAGAGCTGGAATATAGGTTTGAGGTGTGGGGGGTGCTGGTGAGAGGCATCATCAGAGGCAGAGTGAAGAGCAGAACAGACAGATTGACTGAAATCCATTGCTAAGGGGAACAGCTGGCCAGACAGGAGAGGTCTGCTGTACCATGTGGGTCAGCTCCCTGGCTGGGGAGGGAACTCCTGCTGCAGTGGCTGTGGAGAGCTTCATAGTGCTGCACTTTAACACCAGGGACGCCCTGGAACAATCATTTATTGTTGGCGAGGAAGTGAAAGAATGCAGCCACTTTGGAAATCACATGACAGATGGTCATCTGGTCAAGTTACTGTTTGACCCAGAAATTTCTACTTTTCCATGAGAAATGAAAACCTACGTCCATATAAAAACTGTACATGACTATCCATAGCAACAACATTCACTAAAGTTTCCAAATTGGGAAACAACTTGAAAGTTTGTCAGCTGATGACAGTCAACAAGATGTGGTATATCCACATAATAAAATATTATTTGGTCATAAAAAGAATGAAGTGTTTTGAAAACACTGTGCTAAATGTAAGAAGCCAGTCATAAAAGGTTATATATTGTGGGATAGCATTTGTGTGAAATGCCAGAATAAACAAATCTATATTGAAAGTAGCTTCATGATTGCCTCATGTTGGAAAGAGGAGGACCTTGGGGAGAAACAAGAAATGACTGAAGAAAGATGAAATTTGGGGAAGATGGTTTGAAATTACCCTGGAAGTGATTGTGGGGTAAACATGCACATGCCCATACACACACACACACACACACACACACACACACACACACACACATTGACTGGTCCACTTTAAATGGAAGCCTTACATGATATTATGAATATGAATTATATACACCTCAATAAACTGTTACAAAAAAAAAAAAAAAGCAAGTGGACTATTATCCCAGTTTGTGTGGTCCTTGGTAGTCATTTGAGTTTTCAACTCCTAGAGTTTAAAAGGAAAATATACATAAACTTGGTTCAGAAGAGTCTAGAAGAGGAAGATTCTGCTACATTAGGGTACTGATTTGTATTTTGCAGAGGAATGGGAAGAATAACCTTCTCAATTTTTCAAATCTTTCAAAAATGACAACTATTTCACATTAGATGAATCAATACACTAATTCTCTGAAGTCTATAGAATTGGGTCAGTTGACTTGGAACTCACAAACAGATGTAAGAAGTGATACTTGCCTTCAAAAGTTTATGATGTAATTGCTGTAATTTAATCTTAAAATACACATGAAACATCGAACTATAGTACAAATATTAATTTATTTTATTTTTATTTTTGCATAGAAGAGTTGTGGCATAGGCCAGAGGTGTGCAGAGTGAGAGGATTCCCCAGGGACAGAGTGGGGAGCAGAACTGGAAAATTAATTGAAGTACACTGCTGAAGGGAGCAGCAGGCCAAACAGGAGAGGTCTGCTGTGTACATGTGTGGGTCAGTTCCCTGACCTGGAATCGAACTCAGCCCTCTATGGTGAGAGTGCTGAGACTTAACCGGTAGGCCACCAGGGAGTTCCCCCAAGTTCTAAGTTTTTAACTGAACAATGCTAAATTACTTGTCACAGAGCAATGATTAAGAGACCGGCATCATGTAGGTCATAAGATGACTCACACACCAGAATCTGAACAGTGCAGGTCTCATCTCAGGTCAGGAGGACTTAACCAGAACTTAAGGTAGAAAGAAAGAGATAGAGGAGACGGACACCAGTATATCAAGTCTGAGAGTTGCATCAACAAAAACAAAGAGGCAAAAAATTCTTGGAACCTAGGGTCAAGTGATTGCAGATTCACAAAAGATAAAGATTGCAGAAATTGCCTTTTCTAAGACAATTATACAACAAAAAATATATCTTGCTTTATTCAAGTATATGTGTACTAATTATATACTTTAACTTATATGTTATAGATATCACAGTATTAAATAAAAATAATGGGTAAAAACACAAGAAGGTGATGATAGCTTTATAAAGAAAATATGGAGACCAAAACAGAAAAAAATGTCTCGAATGTTTAATGTCCAACAAGAGAATACCAAATCTGTTAAAATCAAATTTGCATTCATCATAATAGGTTAAATTGCACTTTTAAATAATGGCATAGGCATCTCCCTGGTGGCCAGTGGGTTAGAGCACATCTCCCTGGTGGCCAATGGATGGGTTAGAGCGCATGACTATGAAGTTATTTGCAGCCACTGCAGCACAAGTTCGATCCCCAGCCAGGGAGGTGGGGCAGACCTCTCCTGACCCTCCCACTGCTCCCCTCAGCAGTGTATTTCAGTAGATTCTCCTGTTCTGCTCCCTACTTTGTCTCTGGTGAATTGTTTCATTCCCCCCCCCCACCTCTGTAACTCTGGCCTGTGCCGCAGTTTTTGTATGTATAAACAAATAAATCGTAAAATAAATAAATAACAGCATAAATCAGTGCACTGCAAGTTGCATGCCCAGTAACCTCAGCAGTCAGATGTGAGAGTACCACCACGACCTTGTACTACCAGGCAAACATTACTAATCACAGCAAGGCAAATATATATTTAACAATCTCAGTCAGTTATCAAACTTTTAGAGTAGGGATTGCTGTTTAAAGTAAAGCTCTTTTGAATGCAGTGTCATTTTTTCCAGAAAATGTGATTTACTTTCACTTTGAGGAAAGCATTGATTTGTCAGAGTCTTGAATTTTCAATAAAAGTCCAGCTCTGACAAGTCAATGCAGGGTCACTAAATTCATTTGAAAAAATAAATAAATAAATCTGTGGTGTAATTAACTTTGTATGTCCCAAGTGGAGAGCAATTGATTCTATCATTCAATTTAGAAGTTTCTCCACATAATAAATGAAACATAATTTTATAAGATTAATGCCTTAATATTTAGTCACTCTAATGTAGTTAGTTTACCACATTGCCCTGTGTTTTAAAAAAAAAAAAAATCCCGAGAAAGAACTATTGTATTTGGAAATGCAGCCTTTTAAGGATCAGAAGCAACTCTGTGTTCCAGTCTCTTTGATGTATAGGGAAACTGAGCTTCTCCTAACACCAGTTTTTTAAGTTTCTGATTTTTTTTTCAACTACAAATCTATTTTCTTAAAATATGAAGGACTACCTGAGAGACACCTTTCCCATTTTTATGCTCTTCTTTCTCACTTCTTTTCTTAAAGGACTGTGTCATAACCTCAGCTGTCAATAATAAACCCATCAGAACAATCCATAACTGGGAGAGTGATTTGCTTCAAGAAAATAAACAGCAATTGTATTTTGGTTTTGTGGACCTTATAATTATAGTACATTTTTTATCCTCTACTACACCTTGAAGGTAATGGCTCCATATATCATGAGTATGTTAAACCTCACTCTCTTCCTTGGGATGTTCCAAGAAGTTTTATTGTCCTGACCTAGGAGAGTTTTCAAGAACAATGTTAAAATCTTGGAGAGGAGAGGCCTTTATTAAGATACCTTCTTCCCAAGTCAACTCATCTGTAGTTGAAAATGCATTGTGCTCATTATATGTTACTTTACCTTCCAAGCAAAAGGTTTGCTGCTGGCCATCCTGCAAGGACCTGGTGATAAGTGAGTTTTGAGTAAGATTCTCTTCCTTACCTCTCCTTCCAGAGGCTGGCTAGCTCATAATACCTTGACTCAAGAGGAATCTCTCTTCTTAAGAAAAAGAGATAACGATGTATCCATACTTCACAAATAACAAAAACACTGCTAACAGTCCCTCTAGTAGATCTGAATACTGTTTTGTTCCATAGCTACTCAAATAACAGCCCACTGAAATGCTGGCAAATCTTCCATCACCATTGGGTGTTCTGACATTGCATACAAACAGTTATTCTCTTTCTCTTTGTATTGTTCTTGCTATACCTTTCAATCGAATACTTTTTTTTAATTTAGATTTCTTCAGAATAAGCATTTGGTTATTCTGCTACATCACCTGTCAAGAGCAATGAGATTACCCTTGATCAACAAGTATTTCATTCCATTTCCTCATAAAACCTTTACTATTCTACAGATAGCCATCTGTGACCTGGGAAAAGGTCACTACCCAAAATACATAATATGGAATTTTTCAGAATTTTCAGCAAAACCCAAATGGAGAGACTATCTATAATTCTAAATTTCAAAAATTTCAAAAGGAGACGAGACAGAATCATCTCACTTTTCAAAGCTGTGAGCCTATTTTTTTGTTGATGTCTCCACATTCCCAGTGTTTTCTGTGCTTTGGTTACATGTCCCTAACTGGTCTCTTGTGATACAAACTATTTCAACTTGTGTTTCTTATGCTTTGATAGCTGGTGATTTAACTCTAAACTGTCTCACTTTTTTCATGTATAAAATGGGAACAAAACTGAACCCAATTCACTGAGTTAATGTGAAGATTAAGTGAGATACTATGGCAAGATGCTTAAAAATATGCCTGGCAGATAGTAAACACTATGCAAATATCTTCATTATAATTATCATCATTGTTAAGAGCAGTTCTATGGGTGCCTTGGGGGTGGGTGTGGTTTAGTAACATACATTTGAAGGGGTGTAATCCTAGTACCTGATACCTCTGAATCATAACCAAGGTTATTCCAACAAAAAGTAAATAAATAAATAATTTTAAATAATAGTGTGGTTGTTTTCTATAACAAACAATATATCTAAAACATTACATTTTCATTGAGAGAGAGAATAGTGGGTTCACATAGACAAACCTCCTTGGCAAATATAGTTTATAAAGTTTTCCCTTCATAATAAGGGTTACAATAGTAATGGAAGCTATAGAACTATCAATAATATGGATTGTAAGACTGATATTCTCAGAATTCAGAAAAAAAAAAAACTGTAATAAACTAAGCAGAGGTATGGCCATAAGAATGAGCAATGAAGTCTATATTTAAAACACCAGTCAGATTGCTTTATTTGTTAGCTAAGCTACAGATTGCCTAGCTAGCTAGCATGTGTTCATAAGTAAATTGGATATTCAACAACATGGCCATTAATCTTAAAAATATAACTAATGCTTCCATGGTCTGAGATGCCAATGTAAAAACTCCTTGTGCAAATCCAGACTACTAGAGCTAGGTAAATAATTCATATTCATATCTATTCAAGAACATTGGAAAGACTCATTTTCTCATTTTGTGATCATCAATTCCTTACTTCTCTTTGGAGTTTTATTTCTTAAATACACATCCATAATATAATTTCATCTGGCAGAAAATGTTGGCATCCCACCCATATTGTACTTCAGTGCCTAGCTTCTTTTCTTTCACTTACTGTCGAAAGTGCAGAGGAGAAATAGCAAGAAGCATCCTCAAATGCAGACTGATGAGAACTGGTACAAATATTCACTAGCTCCACTGCCCTCCAGTGGGGTCCACTTTGGCTCACTGAGTTCCCTCAGTGGGTTGACTCCCAATAGTCACTGACTTTCTTAAGTTTCCTTACTCTCCTACCTACTCCCTGTTCCTCTTCCTTACTCTTTTACCTGCCAGTAAACTGCAGGTGCTCAAGTACTTACTTCATGGTCATTGTCTGTGGGGGTCTGAACTATGATGAGTGACATGATAAGCTGATTTGTGAGCAGATGCTCAAGAGGGTTTCTGAACTTGGAGAAGTCCCAGGGGAATAGAACCCCATTCCTGGTGTACATATCAGCAAAAGAGTCCCACTCCTGCTGTACATATCACAGTTACTGACTCTCACTTTGGTAGGTTAGGTTCTTACACTTAGTGGCTCTATCTTTTGAAGACTGTAGGCAATAATATTATAAAATTAGAAAGTTGGAATTGTATATTCATTTCTAATGGTTCCTATGATAAACTTCCCATCTTCTTAGCTTCTGGAGGTCTCCAGAAATCCCTGGCTGCACCCTTGGTTTGCATCACCCCTATTTCTGCCTCCATTATCACATGCCCTTCTTCAATCTGTCTGTGTCTCTAAGCCTCCCTATCCCTCCTTCCAGGAAGACACTAATCATTGGATTTAGGACCCACCTTAATCCAGTATGACCTCATCTTAATTACATCTGCAGAGACTCAAATCCAAGTAAGGTCACATTCACAGATATTACAGGTTAAGACTTGAATATATTTTTACAGACACAATTCAATTCACTGCAGTTTGTGAAAATCAGATTTTCATAATAGCATGAAAAAGACCCTCACTGCCTACAGAGCGCAGACTCTGCTAAATTCAAATTTAAGGTCTAACTGTGTTCTAAGATTTAACAGTGTTTTCAGTACTGTGTAGGATCTAAGGTCACAGAGGCACAGCTCTTCAGATGTCTGTTACTACACCATCCCACCATCATTTTTAAGAATTTCTGAGCAGCTCATTTTTGAGACCAGGGTTGATGGTAGAAGAGACTGCTGTAGACCGAACTTAGCACGATCAACAGGAAATATAGATTCTGGAAGAGCCACATAGCACATTGACATCAGAAGGAAAGTGGATATATTTCCAGGTAAAGGAAAAGTAAATCCCACAAGGATGGGCTTATCAATGTCACAAGAACTTACATTTCCAAATAATTCTAATAAAGGACATGCAAAAATAATTGTGCCATGTCAAAAGGAGAATACCTAAATCTTTTAGGGGCTCTTAGATGCAGGATTGGCTTGACACTATCAGCTACACAAAATATCATGGGCAGCCCTTCATAAGGGGTACTTGGGGGGCAGTTGAAAATGGAGTCCTGGTCCATGTTCATTTCTCAATGCATCCAGTGGATCCATTACATCATCCATTGTCATATCCCAAGTCTTTGAGTCTGTAATCAGAAGGCATGTACCTAGAAGCTGGTAAGGCTGGTAAAATGTATGATTTCCTTGACCTATAGAATGTGATAGCTACTATGAATCACCATGGATGCCCAGATTGAACAATATTTCTAGATGTGTCTCAGAGTATCTCAGATGAGGTTAGCAACTGATCAGCAGACTAAGTAAATTATATTACCCTTCTCTATGGGGGTGACATCATCTACTTCGTTGAGGGACTGAATAGAACAAAAGGTAAAGAATGATTTGTTCCTTCCTGCCTGTTTGCTTTGAGCTGGGACAGATCTGTTGGCCATAGTGCTCCTAGATCTCAGACCTTGGACGTGAGCTGAATCACACCACTGACTGTCTTGATTTTCCAGTTTGCAGATGGTAGAACATTGCACTTCTCAAAAGCCATAATTGTGTGAACCGACTCCTTATAAGATATCTTGGTGTGTGTGTGTGCATGTGTATATATGCATGTGTGTGCAAGAGTGCGTGTGTGTGCATTTCAGTGGTGTTTTTTTTTTTTTTTCTGTTTCTCTGGAGAGCTCTAATATATGGAGTAAAATCTTAGTGGCATAAAAATTGGTAGGACATGGCGGGCATTGTTGAAAGTGATTTCACTTCAGGAGGTTCAGTTCAGAAGACACATTCTCATCCTGAACAGACCGGCACGGATTAGTGTCTCCTATAGCAGTTTAAATAATGAAGGGACATGTCCTTCTTAGATTTCTAATTTACCAACCTGATCTTTGGGGAAAAAACCCTATGACCATAATGGGTGATGGCAGACTACACCATCGTCTAACCAGGAACATAGTAACTCTGCTGGTCTTGAGCACATGAGATACCATTAATCAGAATATCACATCAAGAGATTATAATTGGTAGTAATAATTTGGAACTGAGGATCAAGAAGTTGCAATATTTGAATGCCCTTGGCAAGTGAATACACAGGGTTAAAAAATAGTCCCTTCAGGCCCTCTCTGCTGGTGCAGTGGGTTAAAGCACAGCACTAAGAAGCTTAAGCCACTTCTGCATGAGTTCGATTCCTGCCTGCCCCAGAGGACATCCACAAGGCACAGCAGACCTCTCCTGACTGGCCCGCTGCTCCCCTCAGCAGTGCACTTCATCGATCTGCCTGTTCTGCTCCCCTCTCTGTCTCTGGTGAATCCTCTCACCCTACACATCCCTGGCCTGTACCCCAGTTCTGTATGAATAAATAAAAATTCTTAAAAAAAAAACAAACATAAAATTGGGCCCTCCCTGGTGGTGCAGCTGTTTTTAAAGCACAGCACTGAGAAGCTAAAGCCACTTGAGCATAAGTTCGATCCCCACCCCAGAGGTGACCTGCATGGCCAGGCAGACCTCTCCTGAACCACCCGCTGTTCCCCTCAGCAATGTACTTCATCGATCTGCCTGTTCTGATCCCCACTCGGTCTCTGGTGAAGCCTCTCACTGCCCCTGCACCTCTGGCCTGTACCCCAGTTCTGTATGCACAAATAAATAAATCTTAAAAAAACAAATAAAATAAAAACCAAAAAATGCTCTAGCTAAAATTAAAAATAAATACAATTTAAAAAGTAATATTCAAAACAGTAAATCACACCTGTGATCTTACTGTCCTAATCCCAATATCCGGTGTGAGAATCTTAATTATGTGCAGCCCAGTGTGGGAGAAAAGGCAGAGTATTTTGATGTCTTACAGTAACTCCTGGATTTTCTCCTAAAAGAGAGTTTTCACCTCACATTTTCTCTTTTCTTTAACAGATAGCTAAGATCAATCTCTTTTTACATCTCTTCATAGAGGCTGTTTCCAAATCCCTAATTATTTCCAGTGTTCCCTTAGGACGGCCTCCAAGTCTTTCAAAACCGGAGTGACCATGTTATCTGTTGTCCAAAGAAAGTCTGTTTAAAAATGAAATGGTGTTAAAATGATTAACAGAGTTCATTGGTTTATGTCAGATGTCACTTACACTTAACCCAGCAAACAGGAATGTGCTCTTCCCTTACTCATACTACACTTTAGATGTGTATTCCCAAAGCAAATAAGGAGTATTTTGGGAAGACTTTTCACGTGTTTGAAAGGAAGAGTTGACTTCACGGCACATCCCTATTTACAACTCCAGACTCTGAGACCTCAATTTAAATTGATTACGCAGCACAGAATGATCTTCGTAAACACAAAGAGCAAGGCACTGGTCTCTGAGTGGCGTGGAGGTAATTTTAACTAGGTTTCAACAGTGTCCTTCAGGGAAATTGTGACTGCATATTTGATCTGCAATTTAACAACAGACACAAATCTCAACGGTAATTTAGTATTCAAAAGAGATCTTTCAGAAGTATTAACTTGTTGCTAAGCAACAGTGAGAAAGAAGGTAAAAGAGGGAAATTTATACAAACTTTCCCTGTTTACCGGCTTCAGAAAAGGGTTCTCTTTTATGTAGAACTTGATTTGTATTTGGAAAATTGAAAGTGTATGACCTTTTTCTACAAACAGAAATATGCAAAACAAAACGAGTTTAGGTTAAATTTCACAGGGTTAGTATTTGTTTATCTAGCACAACCTTTGATGCATCTCACTGTTCAGTTCAGCCTAATATCTGAGTACAAGAGCAAAAATACCTAGGAAATATTAGGATTTTCTCTAAGTGTTCGGTGATAATAATAATAGAAGTGACCACTTAAGGAGGGCTACCCTGTGTGGTTTCTCATGCTCAGCACTATCTTTGATATTTTGGGTCACATAATTCTTTATTTTTTGGAGTTTCCCTGTGCATTGTAGGATACTTTGGAGCCTGCGTGGTCTCTACCCATCAGAAAAATGGCTGTGTTGGGAACACTCATGCAGTTGTGCCAACCAAAATGTCTCCAATCTAACTGAAAATAGAACAAAAAGAACTTCTACATGTCTCAGCTCAGGTTTCCTAAGAAAGCATACCTGGACTCATCCGCTCCGGGCCTCTCTCTCCTAACACAGCAGGCAAAGGCTAAGTCCTCCTCTCCACCGTCCCAGCCCTCTCAGCTCCACAAGGGCATCACTCCAGTGGTTCCCTCTTCTCCCACAGTGTCACCAGCTTTCAGATAAATCGGTCACACTTCCTACTTTTCTCCTTTCTTAAAGCAAATACACAATCTGTCTCATTCTCACATCTCCTTCAATTTACTGTTCTTATATCTATGATACCTTTTACAGCATCTTGTAGAGAGATACAGATCTCCAGCTTCAAAAATTATGATGAATCCCAAACAAGATAAATAATAAACCACACACAGAGCTATAATGACAACACAGAATACTGATGATAAAGAGTGTGTCTTAATAACAGGCAGAGGGAAATGAAGGTAATCTGTTTTTATAGCAAAAATGGGAAGAGAAGATAAATATCTTTGAAGTACTGCTCATGAGACTTCCTATAGAGAATTCTCTTCTATGGTTTTGATTCAGTTGCAGCATCTTTTTTTCCCCAAGATTTATTCACTTATGCATACAAGAACTGGGGCCCAGGCCAGAGGTGCAGGGGGTAAGAGGATTCACCAGAGACAGAGTGGGGAGCAGAATATGTGGATTTACTGAAATATTGTTGAGTGATGCAGCTGGCCGGTCAGGAGAGGTCTGCTGCACCATGTGGGTCAGCTCCCTGGAGGGGGATCGAACTCCTATTGCAGTGGTTGTGGGTAGCTTCATAGTGCTGCACTTTAACCCACTGCATGACCAAGGAGGGCCCTCAATTGTATCATCTTTAAAATAGAAACAATGACAGAAGCCCAGGACTTGACCTGGTTAGAAAGCACAGAGTGGATATCAATACCCAGTGCTCAAGGTCAAAGGCCTAATTTTGTTTGTTTCTGATTGTTCTTCCCTTTGTAACCACACAACCATATTTTACATTATTATAAATATATTTGACATTAAATAAATATGGTCATATAGCCACTAATCTTTTAAGTTTGAACACTGATATTTTTTTATGAGAAGGAAAAGTTTTCAGATAAAGAGTAAACTTTGGATTTACTAGTAGTAAACTAGTGATTATTTGTATTCAAAAGCTGGGGCAATTCTAGACAAAAAGATAAGCCAATGACATTGCAGTTGAATTCCTTTTAGAAAATGAAATTTAGTAGCTGTCAATTGTCACAAGTTAATAATGTGATTGTAATGTAGATTAATTTCACTTGTGCTTGACAAGTTTTAAACATTTTTGATGCTCAATCTACTTTTATTTCTAGACAGACAGAAAAATGTTTAGATACTTATTTTTATATTGCATCTATAGCAAAATGGAATATTTTCTCTCCTCATTTTTTTCGCTTAATGTAAACACACACACACTTGATTACACAGTGATCCTTTCAGACTTTGGGTCTAGTCTCAAACTAGAATAATTTTTGATAACATCTTAAACTTTTGCAAAACAGAGGTTTCCTAATGGCGTGTGGTTTGAGTCTCGGTGCCATTTCTGCTGCAGCCTGAGTTCAATCCCTGGCCAGGGAACTGGCCCACAGGGCGCAGCAGACCTCTCCTGTCCCCTGCTGCTCCCCTCAGCAGTGTACTTCCTTGATCTTCCTGTTCTGCTCCCCATTCTGTTTCTGGTAAATCCTCTCATACCCCCTACCTCTGGCCTGCACCCCAGTTCTACCCAAAAATAATTAAATTGGAAAAAAAATTGGTAAAGCAAAGAAAAGATGCAATCTAATGATGAGAAAAACACCCTTCTCTCTCTGTCTCCTGAGAACTCAGTGAACTACAGCAGCTTCCAGCTAGATTCCGTCAAGGGAGCAACTAAATGGGGACAGTTGGAGTCTGCCACCAGCAACTATGCTCCTGGACTGAGCAACACAACAGCCATAGATAGAAAGTAGTGCTCTGAAAGGAAAAATGAGGCTGTTTTGTCCAAGCTAAACTGTGGCAATGCCAGCCCTCTAGGAGATGCTAAATGGAGGACGATTGAGTGCAACACTGTGGATGTAGAAGAGATTTCCATCTGGAAGCCTGAAGTTGTATGGCCTGAAGGTGAAAAGTCAGTGTGATTATCCAGGTAAATGGCCAGAATGAGTGGAGCAGAGGTGAAGGGCACGGCCCTGGTGCACACACATATTCCCAAGAGCCTTGGGATTTGGAGGGGGCATTCACTGGGTGAAAACACATTTGTATTTGGTCATGAGATACATGGGCTTTGGTCATGAGAAGGCAAATAAGATGGAGGCCACCTCCTTGAGAAGTCTCATTTGGGAGTAGCCCAAAATATTTAATGTAGGAGGAAGTCACATAAGGCAAGATACAGGGGCAAGACTGTAAGTAGTCAACCAGAATTTGAGTGAGAAAAGGACCGAAAAATATTCCAGTGAAATCTGCAATTCAAAAGATCTTTCCTTGGTGTAGTTGTAGGGTACTTAACCTGCTCCAGTGGTTAGTGAATGAGATGTGAACTAACACAGTGAGAGTCAGCCTCTCTTTCCAAAGGCTTGACATGAAAAGCCAAGAGATATGCAAGACGACAGGAGAGGGGGGCAGTGAAGCTCTGGAGGTTTCAGTTGATCTTAAGATTGAAAAGATAATCATATTTACCTCCGAGAGAAAGTTAGCTTGGAGACAAACTTTGGATGTATAGAACAACACGGGATCAGTGCATGACCAACGTTCGTGCATGGAGCGAGGTCTCAGGAGGAATAAAGTATAGGCTGAAGAATGTCAATCTCAGGGACAGCTTTACATGCAGCCACAAATGGCGGTAGTGACTGGTAAGGACACCAAGAAGTGGAGAAGCACAGCAGAAAGGGAACTTCCACTCCCAAAGTCCTTTAAAGGGCAGGAGAAAAGGTAGAACCAATCCAGACCAAAGGATTAGCTTTGTAGTAGGGAAAGAATAAGTAATTTAAGGAAAAAACGAGGGTAGCAGGGTAAAGATGCTTGCACGTGCACAAAAAGTTGGAATAAAAATGGGTAAGAAAATGCTGGGCAGTATTACTGGAGCTTCTCTTTTCTGTGGTATTAGAAACAAGCTTCCCTGCTGAGAATGAAAGAGTAGGAATGCACTAAGGGGAATGTGTAGTGACTGAGTAGCTGGGTGCCCCTGTTACTGTTTCTCTAGGAAGTGTTTTTGGCAGCTTTTTTTTTGGGTGCCCTGACAGCACTCAAGAGAGCAATGAGCTTAAGTTCCTGCGCACCCTTTGATGCCAGGGGTCCCTGTGGTCCACAGCAGTGTCTTAAAAGTGACACTTGCAACTTCAAGAAAGCACTGTTTCAGCCCTCCCTGATGGTGCAAGGGGTTAAGTCTCAGCACTATCAAGCTATCACCAGCCACTGCAGCACAGGTTCTATCTCCACCAGGGAGGTGACCCACATGGGGCAGCAGACCTCTCCTGCCTCCCCACTGCTCCCCTCAGCAGCGTATTTCAGTGGATCCACCTGTTCTGTTCCCCGCTCTGTCTCTGTTGAATCCTCACACACACCCTCATACCTCTGACCTGCACCCAGTTCTTGTATGTATACATAAATAAAAAAATAATAAAGAAACATTGTTTCAAAGTGAAAGCAGCACTGAACAACAGTTGAGAGTGGCAATGTGAATACCACAGTACAATAAAAAGATAATATTTTGAGGAAGTTATTTTAGAAGTCAGTGCTTCCGTAACCTAAGACCTGCATTGTCCTCAAGTTTTCAGTCCGGTGTCTCCTATGACTGATCAGTTATCAGTATCAAAGATACAAAATCTGCCATAAAGTGCAACATTTCAAGTTCATCTGTATATAAACATAATTTCTACTCCATTAGTTTGCCAAGACTCTGGTTGTGTGGGAAGAAAGGAGGGAACTTAAAGTCAACGTGAAGAGAATGGTAACCTCCTGCATCTGTCTGGGCCACACTCAAGCATGAGTGATCGTCATAGCTGAATCACTTATGATGAAGGATTGTGAATTACTGGAAGTGCTGATGAGTTGTGATTTTGTAATCAGTTTTGTTTTATTTTTAATTTTACACATGGATAAATTTTTAATGCAAACGAAAACAAGATAAATGAGGATATTATGAGCTGGATCTTCTCTGCCGTAGTATACACATGGGATGACTATTCTGAACCATTGTTTTTACAAAACACTGTGGTGATCAAACTGGAGCAGACAAGAAACAAAGCACAGGTGAAATTCTCAGAACTATATTCTCAGAACTATATTTAACCTCTACAGTTGTGTTTACATGGTTTAAAATCTGTGGATTTTACATAATGGATATTTTTAAATTGAAATAAACCTTTTGTCATAAAATTCACTCTTTTGAGGTATAAAGGTCATTGTCTGTTAGCATATTCATACAGTATTTTCACCCCCACAATAAGAAACCTCATTGCCATTCCTAGTAACGGTTTTATTTCAGACTTTGGACACTCCTAATCAACTTTGCTATGGACTTGCCTGTTCTGAACATTTCATAGAAATAGAGAAACATTATGGGACCTTTTAAATCTGGCTTCTTTCACATTGCACAGGTTTTCAAAGTCAACTAAGTTATAATATGTATTATTTTTATCACCAAACGGCTTCCCATTGTATTTGAATATATAGTTTGAGTCTTCCCATTCATGATTGTGTTGTTTTTCCTTTGTGACATAGAGAGAGCGGGAAAAAAAAAAAAAAAAAACCTCCTATAACTATTTAACAGAAGCTCTTGTGTAATTCTACATTGACAATACTCTTGGCTATGTTCTTAGGAGTGGAGTTGCTATATCAAAGGGTGACTAAAGCATTTACAAGTTAAAACAATTCCTGAAATATTTGTTAAGTTGCAACAGTATTTTACATTCTCTTCAGCAAGGTATGAGAGCTCCAATTTCTCTACATCCTTGCCATCTTTAACTATTGCTGTCCTGGTGGGTGTGAAATCATCTCATTATGGCTTGGGCTTGTACTTCTCCCTGACTAATGAACATCTTTTCATGTGCTGTGTTCAGGAAACTTTCTTAATTTCATTTTCAGATTGTCCACCCATTGTTATTACATAGAAATATATTTGACTTCTGTTTCTTGGCCGTGGCCCCTGCAAACTTGTTGAACACATCTGTTTATTCTAGTTCTATGAAGAAAAACCTGTCTTTAATTTCACTATATACAAGTTAGTAACATCTGCAAAAATAGTTTTACTTCTTTCTTGCAATTCTGGGTGGTTTTAAAATTTTTCCTTTTTTTTTTTTGGCCATGGCAGTTTCTTCCATTTGATCAGACTGTTTAAATTGTGCTGTTATGTTGCTCTTTAAATGACTTGTGTCTTTTATTTTAAACATTTCTCCCCTCTCAATCTCTCTCCCTGCTACCCACCACCTTTTAAATGCTTGCCTTTCTACTTCTAAGCCATCAAATCTTTCCCAATTTCTAACTAGAAAAATCTCTTTAGCTCTCGCTCCCCCAAGGGTCACCTTCCTGCCACAAAGTTCACATTCTGCTCTGTTACTCTACTTCTTGCTGTCCTTACCAGCCACTATCACTTTTAGTTGCATTTAAAGTTGTGCCTGTGAGTGACGTTCTCTTGTCTATATTCCTCCTAAGAACTAGCTCCACACATGAATTTTGGTCCTAAAATAGTCCAATGCATCATATACCTTCAAAGTTTCCTAAGTGATCAGTGTTATGTCTTCCTTCAAAGCTGTTACTCTAATTTAGCAAGTGAACATGCATCACTGAATTTCATTCACAGAACTAAAGAGGATTTAGAAAAAAAATTCCAAGCTTTTTGGTCTGTCCCAAAGAAAATCAAAGGATTCCATGCCATGAGATATATCAACATTATTCAAATCGTCTTCTTCCCGTGACCACATTGATACTGTGATCCCTAAGCTTTCCCTCTCTCTACCACTGTTTTCTTGTTGTACATTGAGGCTGACTCGCTGGTTGTTCTTGCTACTACCATGGAAATTAGTCTGATGGATGATGAGAGACATGTGGCCTGATCACTCCCATCACCCAGCCAACAGCCTGCCATCTGCCAGACATGTGAACAAGGCTACCTTAGATCATCTAACCTCCAGCTGACCCATCAGCTGACTATAGATGTGTGAGTCAACCAGAAATGAGCCAAGCCAGGTCAGACCAGATTGGGTAGCCAACGTGTCAAACTTGTCAGGGCATGAAGTGTTGGGGTGGCATGTTATGCAGCAAAAACTAAGTGAAACAGCTTAGAAATTATTCACTTTCATGATTTGCTCAACAAACATTTATCAAATGCCTTCTGTTTGTAAGGCCGTATGCTCAGCACAGGGATCCAAAGTCAAGAGAGGCCTGATACTACCAAAAAGATCTACAATGTGTAACGTGAACGTGTGCAAATATTTGCAAATAGGTAATGGCAGGTCAGTGTGATTCTGAGAAAAAAAAAAAAAAAGGCATGATTTAAAAAATAGGGACATAAACAGGGCTGACTCATTGACTTGAGACTGTCCAGGCAAGAAACCAGAGCCATCAGAATTGGATCCTCACCAATGAACTGAAATTTAGTAGGCAAAAAAGTAGGTAGGATGTTCCAGGCAAGGGTAACAGTCTATGTGAAGGCTTGGAGACATGACAGAACAGTGCTTGGCCAATGGGGCAACATGTAGTCTGGAAGGGGAAGGGATAAAGTGATGATGTGGATATCTGGGCCACATACCCTAGTCAGTGAGAAGGCTATAGAACATCACAAAATTACATAAACAAAAAGCCATTAAAGAGAACAACACTTCAGTTAGGGTATGATTTATGACTTTCCTTCCTCGAATTCTCTGTGACATTGGGCCTGACTGCAGGGGTTAAGGAAAGCTTCTGTAATGCAAGTCTCTTCCTGTCCACTTTATCCTGATGTTCATTTCATATTATCATTCTCATTCTGTGTAGCTCATTTAATTATATTTATTGTTACTCCAGTTGGAGTGTACACACACCTTAATCAGCAAATATATCCCTAATTATTAGAGGCACATATTTTGCAAAGATATTTAACTTTCTTTATACACTAATTTGAATCAACAATTTCCTAAAGTGAGCTCCTTAGAATAATGTGGAAAATAATTGGCTTAAACTAATTTGAAAACACCCACTTCCCAAAGACATGACCACAAGTATATTTAATAAACAAATGCATTTTTTTCAAATAAAATTACAACCATGTAGATTCTACTGTTTCAAAGAACATCTCTTTAATGTCTGAAGAAGCGTTCCATGAAGAGCCATTTAAAGTAAATCTTTGACCCTCTCTGGTGGCGCAACTTGTTAAAGCACAGCACAATGAAGCAATTCATAGACACTGCAGCATGAGTTCGCTCCCTGGCTAGGGAGGTAACCCACATGGTATGGCAGACCTCTCCTGACCTGCCCACGCTCCCCTCAGCAGTGTATTTCAGTTCTGCTCCCCACTCTATCTCTGGTGAACCCTCTCACCCACCACACCTCTGTCCTGTACCCCAGTTCTTGTATGCATAAATAAATCTTAGAAAAAAATCTTTTCCAAAAGTCTGTCGTCATGTGGAACTTGATCTCTTCTCCATATAGCTGGCATAGTTATCACATATAGACTAGAGAAATACTACTACTAATACTAGTAGTATGTAGCAACAGCAACACCTGTAGTATAATATTACTAGTAGTAACAGAAGTGGAGAGGGGAAGAAAAAGTAGTTGTTCCTTGTATATGACTCTAGGCAACTTTTAGTTCCTCAGTAAGTTCAGGTACTTGTTTTTCTGAACTTTATTCCATTTCTTTGAATTTCTTTGCCATGGCCATTTGAATTGTTTCTGGTGGAAAGAACACATCTTCCATATCTTTGTGACTGGTTTCTGGAGATTTGTTCTCTTGCTGTGGTGAGGCATTCCCTGAAGACTCCTGTTGTTATTTGTTACTGTGTTTCTGTCTCCCATTATTTTTTGCTAGGGGGGTCTCGCTGGTATGGAATGAGAAGTGGGGTGGGATGGTGCTTCTGCATTGGGCTGGCTCCTTCCCACCCCCAGTGCTGGACAGGGTTAGTGGCTTTATTGGGGCTGCTGCCTCTGCTGCCTGTCACAACCTTTCAAAATCAAGCTGAGTCTGGCATGAGTGCACCATAAGTGCTTGTTAAAAGGAACACAAAGACAAACACAACTTCCATTTCCGGGGAATATGAAATGAGAAATGAGTCATGAAAGCATCTCCAACCCCAGGATTTTTCCCACAAGAAAATACAGAATACAAAATGTATACATCAATTCAATTTATTAATTTAGTCTCATCTAATACATCATTGTTTTTCAAAAGAAACACAAGGTATAAAACTATTAAAAAAAAAAAAAAGCCCTGAAATTTTGCAATTTTTGAAAGCATGATTTTAAAAATAGACCTTTAAAAAGATCTGAAGATGTGCCACTCAAAATACAGTGGAAAAGGTGGAAAATGAACACTGATATGGAAACCAATTGCTCCCTGTCACAGATATGTTAAATATAAATAAATTGTGACGAAACACACTTCATTTTGCTGCTGCCACCAGTTCTGTTGTGATGGGATGCATGAAATCCACTAAAACTTTAAACTGAGTACATTTATCCCACTATCAGCACTCTAATTCTAAATTTCATAGCTCAGGCTTTTGCACACCTTGAGAAACCCCAAGTTCCTAGCCATTTTAAAGTATGCAATTTAGTAATTTAGTGCAATCATTGCCACTCTCGTTCTATTTTCATCTCAACAAGAGGAAACCAGTGTTCATTAGGTTTCCTCACTTCCATTATTCCCTACTCCCAACTTCTAACAATTAATTTGATTTCCGTCTCTATGGATTTGTTTACTGTGTATATCTCATAGAAATGGTACTATACAATATGTGGTATTTGTTTCTAGCTTCTTTTACTTGTATGTTTCAAGAAGTACCATACCTTCTTGCATTCAAGGCATAGTCAACTATTAATGTAAATAATGAGCAAAGGAAGATACACTGAAAGTCAAATAATATCTGAGGTAAGTCAGCCAGTGCAATTACCTTTCAGAATGGAGTTCAAGTTTTCAAGACTGATTGGTGCTTAAAACTGACCAAATGAACAAAGCAACTTTATATTCCAATGCAGCACAGAATTCATGTCCACTGAATTATTAACCATGTAAAGCAATTTGTGCTAAGGTTTTATCTCAAAGTAACTGGAATGTTGTGGAGTATCAACATCATGGTCTACCCTATTTGAAATTTTTAACACAGGAATAATTTTAAAAAGGTATATTTCATATAAAGACATCCAGTTAGCATAACTAAAAATTCATTGTATAATTTTGGTCTTGAACAGATGTAGTACCTATTATCATTTCCATTTCTATAGTCTGATTTCTTTTAATAAAATATTGAGGTTAAACCTGAATGCTGATGTTTCAATACTTCTAATTTATCTATGAGCTATGAGACTAATCTGAATGTTACTTAATCAAATCTAAATTGTTAATCAAATCTAAATTTATTGGCCAAAAATGACTAAAAATCAATTGATTGGCAGAAAAGACTTTTAAAACACCATGAGCTTAATCTAGGTTTTTTGATCAAACAAGCAGGGAAGTTTTTGATCAAATGGTCAGAAAAAGTAGTGGGATAAGGCAATAACTACCATATGGAAAGGAAGGCTTCAATAAAAAAATGCTGGATCAGCAAAGGGAGCGATCTTTTTCAACTACAACCTTTTTGAACAGTAACAAATTATTATTGTTCTTTTTTATTAGCTGCTAATCATGCATATTGTTATTCTTTAATTAAATGGGGTCTAAGGAAGCTACTTAAATCTAGCCTGTTCTTCTGCCAAAGAATAAGCTAACACATTTATTTGTATTAACCTATTTACTGTTTCAGGATTTTGTTGGGAAAAAAATAAAATAGAAATCTAGCAATTTATATTAGAAAAGGTAAAGACTATACCTAATAAACTGGATTTTACTGGGAAAGGACAGTCTGACAGAAATGCAGTTTTATTATTAGACACAAAATCACTACTAACATCTTTAGAACTAGCTAAGTGTAAAAGAATTATTTCTTGTATTTGCATGCATTTTGGTTAATAAAATGAAATGGGAAATGTTTCAGTTGTATCAGTCGTAATGAAAAGCATTTCCTTGGTTTATGTTGTTAATTTGCTTCAGAAATGCTTTCTTTGGCAAATAATGGATGTTTAGTCAAAAGATTCTTATTAATGATTGTTTACTGTATTTCAATAGTGTTCATGAAGTGTCCTTGTAACCCATTTCTTTGTAGTTTAATAATGAAGTCACTCTCCATGTAACACATTGCAATGGCAAACATTTTTAATACAAAATATGGTTTTGAAATGTTCTAAAAAACATGGTAAGGTATAGTTCCATTGATCCATTTTAATATATATTAAAATCTATTTGGCCAATTTGTGGATATTAGTCATATATATATGATTTCTATTTTTTTTTTAATCACAGAGGTAAGAAAATACTTGCAAAAATTCAGTTAAAGACCCTAGATTTTGGGAAAGGTTTTCAGAGCAACTTATACTTAATTTCTACTTTGTTTCTCTTTGGTATTACCAGTAACCCTTTCCAAAACACTGGAATCAAATATTGCAGGCAATAATAATTTCCAAAGTAATGTCCATACAGCTAAATATCCAATTTCTTATTCTCTTTTCTGTTAAAAAGATCACTCAAGTTGGCCTTTCCGCCTTACAAATTTCAACCATTTTTGTTTGGAAGTTGCACTTATAGCAAACTCTAACAAAACACATCACTGAATTAAACACAATGGCTGTGTCACTGAGTTTTCTTTAAAAGAATAATATTCTCTTGCTCCCTAGGACTCATGAGCATAATAAGACTATAGAGCAGTATTTAGAAAATGAGCCAATCAGAAAAAGTCTTCCCATCAAAAGGCTTTGTTCTGCTTGTTGAGAAAATGAGCACTAATTGCTTTCTTTCTGCCTCGAATTTAAACCCCCACCTCTGCAGAGTCCAATCACATCACCTTCCAACGTGATGTGTCATACACATGATAAGTGTTTTTTAATGTTTGCATAATCAGTCCTCAGAAAATATTAAAAATTAGTAAACCCCATGTCTCTTTAGATTGGAATGGAATGGAGATAAATTTGTTTGCTTCTAACCACCAATAACGACATGCAAATTGACAGAGGTAAATATCTGTTACCAATATAATACAAATCACTGTATGTTTAAGGGATGTGGAAGTTTTCTTGAAATCCCATTTTGTTCAGATTTACTTAGGTCCCAATATCTGATGTCAAAGGATAGTTAAAATAGCAGTAACATGGGTGATAAATATAGCATGGGTTTGAACACCAAAACGATTTTATATTACTGATAAACCGACACCCAGTCTCTAATTCTAATTGACAGGGTTGAAAGTATCCCTACAACTACTTTTGTAGAATCTAATTCTATATTCATCTACTACTACCTTCCCTGCTTATTCTAAAAATCTCTTATGTTCACATGACTTTGCAACCACTAAGAGAATGAATGATTAGGCTAAATGGCAGTGCTAATGAAATTTAAGTTGCACTGCAATTTACCTTGAACAGAATACGCATAAAATTCACCACCAACAATGAATTTAATATATTAACAAATACTCATTTTTTAACATTCAATAACTATAATACTTAATTTAACTTGTATCTGACTGTAAGATTGAGAAAACATTTAAACCATTAATATTGATAACCACTACTTTTTAACTTTGGATTACACATGTACACACACATACACACACACACATATCCACTCACCAACACATCATTCCGGAGAATAGATGCATGTCCTAAGTTTTCCTTTAAGTTCTCAAAAATTTGTCCATCAAAATCACTTTTATTAAAAGCGATGCTGGCTCCAGAGATTCTGACTCAGCTAAGTCTGAAGAGAAGCCTAGAAAGTGCATTATGACAACTTTCCAGGTGAACAGTCTGGCCACCACACTGTGAATCACTGATATAAGTGATCTGTGGGTCCAAAAGCAATCAAAGAGAAAGACATACATGAAGGTAATAGGCAGTCTGGGGAGGGGGGCGGAGCATGAAAATGGATTCAGGTGCTTGCCTCTGTCCTGACACTTGCCCTTTATCTTGCTGGTTAGCAAAGACAAAGCTGTCAACAAAAACTTCTCAAGGGACAGCTTTCTATACCAACATAAAAAGCTTTTCAAGTTTAAAAGGCTACATCAATGGTTCCCAAGTTTTGCAAAGATAATATAGCCAGGAGTTCTTAAGCCTTTCAATGTCCCTAGGTGAGATTACTTTCAAGAAGATATTAAAGGGGCAGAGAAAGTAAACTACTGAATTTTTGTATTAAAATAAAATAAAATATGGATCGACAACAATGATCAAGAAGTAGCTATTCTAACATGCAGAGAATCACTACAGAAATATGACCATGCTTAGAATCTGTCAGACAAGTATTACCATTTTATTTAAATGAAAATCTTTCTTTTAAAGTTACTGAGCCATATGAAGAATAAAATATTAATTTTATTAGAATTTGAAGAAATGTTGCACAAAGAAACATTTTAAACAAAAATTATGGTAGCATAACAAACAAAAAATAAAACAGGCAAAGATGTGTAAAAGAAATATAAGGTGAAAAATGGTAACTATCTCATGATCCAGTGTGCAAACAAATCTAAACTTAGAAACCAAGAATTTTAAGAAGCACAACCATGAAACAGAAAGTGAATGCTTGTGCTATCCTAACCATAAATACATTCTTTAGCAGAACTTTAAAACTATTTTACAGTTTTGGATATCTTATATCTGACTTTTCCAAGGAAATGGTAGGCTATTTCAGAGATTCAGTTTCATAGTTGAAAAAAATTTTAAGCACTGAGAATTAAGTAACTAAGTACTTAATAAGTAACTAAAACTAACTAAAATGACAAGTGAGGCCAAAGAACTGACTCGTTTTTAGTACTATATATTTTGACTGCAGTGTAAGGACTTGATCCAACCAAAACAAGTCTTAAGCAGTTCAGAATTCCTTTCTAATGCCCAAGGAACGCCTCCGCCCAGGCTGATTGCCATCTATGGGAATCCAGAATCTAGGAACAACAGAGCACTGGCAGGGACAAGTGCAGTACAAGATGAGACGGTACAATGGATTTCTGATTTGTCTAACAAAGTGACCTGTCACCACTTCAGATCACCATATGCCCTTAGTTACTTAAAAAAAAAAAAAAAAAAAAATTTAATACATACCCCAACTTTGCAATTTGTTTCTAAATACTGATCTGTTCGTTCTTTTTAACTGGCAATCTTAGGTGAAATAGTATACATCAATTTGAAAACTATAATAAACTACTTCAAGAATAGGTCTTGAATATTTTTCTGTAATACTGCTATCTTTATACATGGGTGTAATTCTTACTTTTTTGTTAAAGTCTACAGGAAATTAATCTGGAAATGCTTTAAAAAGATTGTCAACTCAAATGGGCAATCGCATTTCATGATTGTCATCTTACCAAGCAAGACACCAAGTTTCACATTAAAATTTTAAATGCCTTAAATCAACATAGCTGTGACTTTTATGAACACCAAGGGCAAAAAATTTAAATGCATATAAAAAAAAGTTAAGCCCTTTGGATTTCGAATATTTGAAGCCCACTCAGAAAATAAATTCAATTCAAACTTAATGTGAAGTATTATTATCTTCTTTCCAAATAGAAAATACATAATACCACATTTCAAACTAAGGTCAACTCACAGGTTTCTTTGTTTGTTTTTGTATTAACCTAATATATAGTCCACTGCCATGAGTTTCGGGAGATGGTGTTTAACATATAGAGAATTGTAGAGGGTCACTCCTGTATAGTTACAGAAATCTAAGACACACACAAAAAACATTTTTGTGAATAAAATGGAATTACCAAGCAGTAGTTATCATTTTATATATTAATGTAAGTATATATTAGAGATCATCTATGTATTAACAATCAACTGTGAGAGGGAACACTAGAAAATAAAAATTTTATAATGATCTTATGGCAGTGCTTAAGTAACTGAATTTTTTTTTATCTGAAAAACCTACATGACAAAATTCTGAATCAAAGTTTTGCTTTTTGAATGCATGGGTTGTAACCCACAGAAAATATGAGAAGTAAAGTAAAACTTACATTGGTCAGGATCATGTAAGTTTAAGTAGAAGCAAAAAAATTAAGAACCAAAATATGCACACCATTAAACATACTCAGTTTGAAACAGTTTACTATGTGGCTAAAAATTAAATCACCCTGTCCAGCAAGTTTCAAAATTTTCACACATCTCAAACATTAAGGCAACTTTTTTCCAACTAAACAGTACTTTATAAAAATATATGTCACTTCAAAACAGTATATACATAGTGACAATAAATTTAGCTGTTGTAATATTTAATACATTAATAAAGTGTTTCATATTACAAAGAAATTAAGCTAGGTGCTTGCATGTATGTGCAAGTGGAGTGACAGTTATTAAAGTACAGGTTTTAAAACTGAGCGAAGTGAGCGTCCTTCTTTAGTGAGCTCCCGCGTCACACACATACAGGGCAATGGGACTGCTTCCTCCCGTTTCTCTACAACATTGTAACTGCACTTCTTCAAGTGGTCAGCCATGCTTAGGATGTCAGCAAACTTCCATTCATTAACAGAACAAAATGCAGTACTGAATCGCCATACCTAAAAGAAAACTCTACTTCAGATTTAAACAAATCAAGTTATAAAAATTAAAACATACTTCTTATTTTTGCTATATAGATTTGTACTATCAGAGAACCAGCCACTATAAATTTCAAGTAGTTACAAACCTGAAATGTAGTAAAGTCCATTTGATACAAATCTGTTAGTATCTACAGGTAAATCATTTCTATGACATTAATTCCTATGACTTCAATAGATGTAATACCAAAAAGAAAATAAAAAACAAATACCAATATTAATCATCACTTCAACCTGGCTTATCAAGCAATTTTTAAAATATCATAGCCTCCTGAGTTCAGAGAAATCTCCTGAAATAATACACATTGCACACTATTCTTACATCTACCCAGGGTCTGAAGAAATTGACATGTGATATTTAATCACCAAGATTTCTCTTCATTCTTTACAAAATATGTAACGTATTACGAAGTATACTAAAAGAATACTCTAAAACAGTGTACCACAGTACCTTATCTTTCCACTATTTACAAGTACTAATGGCGGCCAGTAACATAGGTGCTTTCAATTTGTTCGAAATGTTTCTGAAAATACACAAAGAGCTTTTGCAAATGAATCTGATTGTACTTCTTATCACTGTAAAATGTATTTCTAGGTAAAACATTCACCTGCCATCCCTGCTGATGTGTCTACAGGTAAAAATATGGACTTTCCCTTTTGCCCACTGAGCAGCTGGAAATCCTGTCACCTTGTAAGTCCAACAATGACCATGTGAGCCCCACTCACCTTCACAATTCAAAACATAAAGCTGCCCAAACACAGGTAACAAGCATGCATGAGACAGACCTAGGTAATGAGCATGAATGGACAGGAGCAGACTAGGCCCCCAGAATCATCTACAGGGGAGTGGCTGAACACATGGTAAGCAGCAGATATGGCACAAGCAGCCGTGGCATGAGGGAAGTCCTCAGCACCAGAGCTTCTCTGGAAAGGATCATAATGACTTCCAGGGGCAGATGTCTTCAAATTCTGTGGAGACACAATTTTTCGGCTGGCAATAGAAGTCACCATTATTCACAAAGGGTTACTTGCTACTTAGGGTTACATCAATTACTCTCTATGGAGCCATTTTTTTAGGAACCAGTGTAGAAATAACCACCAGAGACATTACATAAATTGGTAGCCACTCCAACACTTCTCTAAGCCCACAAGACTATGAGGAAACTCAGGAACTTTTGTTAAGAGTTAGTGGGGAGCATTAGCTGAGACAATGATGGCAAGTAGCCTCCTTCACAATTGAGAGTCTGATGAAACAGGATAAAATGGATGGCTCCCACATCCCATGACAAGTTTTCTTATTAATGGGAAAATTTTTCATTCACATACCATCAAGCATTTACTCAGTGCCTATGAGATGCAGGCGCAGTGTTAGGTAGGGGTTATTTTGGGTCCCAGAGAGTTCTGCTTCTCAAGAAAAGTTTAGTCTAGTGGAGGAAATTGGCAATTCATCAGTGAATCTCAAAACAAGATGCTGAGAGTTTTAGGAGGTATAGAGGGTAGGCACATGTCGTGTGGTACAGACACAGCGCAGTGCCCCTGAGGGTTCCAGAAGCACTGCTAAGGAAGTAAGCTCTGAAGAGTAAGCAGGATATTGCAAGGAGAGGAAGATCACATCTCTAGAGACAATTTTCTAAGGTTGGAATCCATCAATTTCTTCACCCATAAGGTGGAGACAGAAGAATAAACAAGTTGATGAAACAAAAGTGTTTTTATTAGTACACTGTCTAGCTTACTGCAAGTGCTCAAAAGTAGGTATTACGAATTTATCAAAGGCCTGAGGGCAAGAAAGAAAGCATCAGGCAACTATAAGTCAACCTGGCTGGAATATTAAGACACAAGAGGAAATTAAATAAGGACAAGAGGTTATGAAAAGTCTTATTCATTAAAGAATCTCTACATTGGAGCAATGGACACATATGTTTTATAGCACTGTAATGATACTGTAAAAATTATTTTTAAGAAAACAGATAGAGGGGCTTCCCTGGTGGCACAAGGGTGCTAAGTCTCAGCACTATCAAACTATCCACAGCCACTGCAACATGAGTTCGATCCCTGACCAGGGAGCTGACCCACATGGCACAGTAGAGCTGTCCTTTCTCGCCCACTGCTTCCCTCAGCAGTGTATTTCAGTGTATCTGCCTGTTCTCTTCCTCACTCTGTCTCTGGTGAATCCTCTCACCCACCCCACCCCCTCATACCTCTGACCTGTACCCCAGTTGTTGTATGCGTAAATAATTAATTTTTTAAAAAGAAAATAGATATCAAGTCTAGCTTCTCTGTACAGTTTGTTGGAGAGGGACTCACTTGGACGTAGAAGCCAGTTAGGAGGAATTCAGCTTGGTAGTGCTCTAGGAGAGCACAGGGTGGGACTGGACTAGAGAAACAGCAGTGGCAACAACGAAGCAGGTGTGAGAGGCAACAACGAAGCAGGTGTGAGAGACAGAACACGGGAAGCACAGTGGGGCTTTATAATTCCTGGACATGGAAGTTAAAAGGAAAAAAAAAAAAGAGGGTGATCCTTTTCCCCCTTAGTTTAGGTAATATAAGACATCACTGATTATCAAGTAGGGCAGAGCAGTGCAACAGGTTTAAGTATGTGTGAAGCAGTCACGGATATATCCAGTAAATTTGGGTTTAGCCAATGGTGTAGAGTTCAGAGGAAAAGAGGAGAGCCCATGGATATGGAATCACGCATAGAAATGACAGCAAAAGTGGCCCTGCTCAGGCTGCCCCATTCCAGATATCAAATCACTGGGGGTGGAGGGGATTGGGGAGAAGAAGAACAGGGTAGAGAAGAGAGAGAGAAACTTTCTGCCACCGGAATTCCAATTCCTTTTTGTGAAAAGATCTTAATATAATCAGCACGTTCATTTATTAGTAAAAGCCTTATGAGAACACAGAAGTAAAAGTAGAATTCGGGTGCAGGGGGGGGAGGTAAGAGTAAAAAAATAAGGAAACTTAGCAATGGGAAGAACTAAAGTAACCAGAAATTCAAACCCCACTCAACCACTGTAACATTTTTGAAAACTGTTTCCATCTTTTAAAATGCAAAAGCACCCTAGAGTAGATAGGATACCATCAATGAAAGCTATTTTTAATGCGTTTTGCTGTCTACTAATTGGGTCATGCCTCAAAGAGAAAATGGACAGTACCACAGGAGGAAAACAGTGGAAACAGGACTTGCTCCCGGCCCCACCTGCACCCCAGTGTGGCTTCTGGACATCACACTAACACTGTGAACTCCAGAGTCCCCAGCAGCAGCAGCACATCCTGCTGCCACACGCTCATCTGATGCGTCCTAACATAATTCCCCATCCGTCCATTTGTATTTTCATTGGTCCACTTGATAGTAATAGTAGTTATGGCTTTTTCTCATCTCTTCCTGTATCAATTCTACCTGAAACAATCGAGTCCTAAGAAAGAAACACTAGAAGCAGAGGCAATGCCAGTTGTTAGTTAAAAAGAAAAACCTTTTTGCTTCTTCTATTGTCCTGTGCTGAAAATGTTTCAGATGAAGCCCAAATCAAGTAGTTAACATGGATTCAAAGAGAGGAAGTCGTTATAGAGAACTGAGTGGGTACGGAACTGTTCAACTAAAAAAACAGAAGTGGCCTTTGCCATATTAGATTAGAATCCAGTTCTAGGATGTCTGCAGTAAACGTGGTTATGACAAATAACTCTAATTGTATTCATGTTGTATGGATTATTATAAGCAGAGTTTGTTGTCATTAAGTTTTAAGGATGGCTGATTTCTCCACAAGCTATTCATTAATTCAGCAGTAATATTAAGTGCCTATTGTATGTTAAATAAGGGGTTGACAGTTAAACTAACCTTTTCTTTTATCTGCCATGATGAGTTTCCTTCTGGGTACTTCTTTTTCCCCCACTGCAGTATGACCATTCCACGTGACTGAAGCAGACTGCCACACACATCCCTCATTAACTTGGACACACGTGAGAGCTGGCATAAACTGAAGCCATCAAGAAAGCCTGCAATATGTTGCAGGACCTCAAAAGGGAGACTACTTAGATGGTCATTATGTAATCCCAAGACACAGTTTCTAGCAGGTTCCACTAATACTGTAGATACGGATGGCTGAACGCCAAATGATCTCAAATGGCGGTCATGTATAATTTTTGCTCCTTGTGTTGATGGACAAAATCTACGCTGAGAATAGGTACAACCATAATATGCTAAAGGACATCTCTGTTCCATCCAGCCATTGAGTCCAGCATGAATGTCACCATGCACATTCTTAAAATGTGAAGAAAATTCTTTTCTTCTAAATAACTGTCCACAAACAAATGTAAACATTGAGCGTTGCTTGGGTTGGTACCTAGCGACACATTCCAATACTAAATCCAGCCCAAGTGTCTGAAAAGGACTTGGATTTGAAAGTTGTGGGTTGGCATGATCACAAGCAGAAGCTGAAGCTATTTCCCCAACCATTGTATTTGTAGCTAATATTGCTGATGGAAGCGAAAAAGTTTGAGTCCCAAAGTCAATGTGATAAACATCAACCATGCGACTATCAGATATACCTCTCCCACCTGGAGAGTCTCCTAAACAAAACAATAATGCTGCTGTGATGAGATCTATTCCTTGGAGCCCCATTGGATCTTCAGCAACTTCCAAATCCGATGTATCTACTGCTTTATCTTCCTTTGGTTTAGACCAACATGAATTAGTAAGAAATTTGAATGAAGGGATATGATTGAAAGATAAGACTTCCACATTCCTCAAGTCCCCTAAGTCTACTTTTCTACAATACACTTCTCCTTCATCCTCATCATCTGGCATGAGTATATGCTGAACTGTACCATTAGGCAAAGCATTAGATGGTATTACTTCCCTAAGTTGTGCTGCAACTGAAAGTGAACTGGAAGGTTCTGAAATGCCATCTGATGCTACGCATTCTCCATTTGTTAAGTTACTTTGTTTTGAATCACCAAGTAAGTTCTGATTCTGTTCTAAGACCTCTGTACATATACTTTCCAAAGGAAAGCCATTACAAAGAGTAGAAGTTCCACAAGAACTGATATTCAAGTCACATAATAAATCACTTGAACCATTTTGTTCAGACTGGGCATTCTGACTGATGTCATGACAGTCAACTCCACCTATTGCTCCTATTTCATCTGCATAAAGATGGTCTTGGTCTTTTGAGTTTCTTTCTCTAGCATTCTCCTCTTCATTCATTTCATTTGTGGAAGCACCGAGATTTGCATTTAACAAGCCAATGTCTCTTGTGGCAGTATTCAAGATATCTAAAGCAGCAGCCAAACTTCTGGTTGTTTCCACTGTGGCTTGATAAAGTGCACCATAAGATTCTTCGTCAACGGACACCAATCCATTAGCATGTGGCATTTCTGGGACACTTGATTTTACTGAGATTTGCTCTCTAGGTTCTGATACTTTATCAGTAGCTTTTGACATCATAGTGGCTACTTTGAGAGATTCTAAGAGCATCCTTTGGTCTTGAAGGGCCAAGGCCATATCTAATTGTGCCACTTCATCCACATCTCTGCTTAGATTTTCATATGATTTCCGATCTGCATAACTAACTGGCCATCGATTCCACTCCATAGTACAGCATACCACACTTGCAGGACACATTTCTAGATGTTCAGCGACTTTATTTCGAGCCATTGTAAATGGACATCCAAAGTTACTGTTTAAGCAAGGCACTCGTTCAAAGGGACATAAAAGGCGGTGCTCATCAGCTTTACAAGAATGGAAAACTGCTCCACAAACCAGTGGACAACCAATCAAGTCACAGGAGACACCAGGCTCTGGCCTGCTCATGCACCGTCTGCTGACACAGTTCACACAGTGTGAATGCTGCAGCTCCTCCTCCATAACGAACAGGCCGGATCTGGTTGAGATGGAAAAAAGAAGTTAGGCAAGAAGTGGCTGATTCTTACACATTATTGAATAACTGAAATTATATACTGAATATATATCACTTTATATCAGTGTTAAAAACATAAGTATACTTAACTAGTATATTTTATAGATATTGAATACATTTTGAAAAGTTCAGAACTTAAGTACTTCCATTCAAAAAACAAGTCAATACTTTAAAATGTGATAAAGGTGTATTTTTATGCAACACGTAATTATGCTTAAGAGAGCAAAAATTACAAAACAGACCATTTTTATGTTATTAGATTGTATAAACTCAGTATTAAGCTGTAATTTTCACCTTTTAAATTTCAACTAAACTGGTCGATTATAACCCACATTGCAGAAAATCATACCGGTAAGAGAATAACCTAAATTTCATAACCAAAACTTTATTAGAAGTTTTACTATATATTCCCTCTAAGTATATGAATTTACTTAAGATTTCAATTATAAATATTTGTCTCTTCTTCAACATGTCGTAATAGTTCTACAAGAAATCAGTAAGTAAACCTTTAGTTAAAACATACAGGGAATTTACTCAGAAAATATGTTGTAGTTCTCTCTCTTTCTCTCTGCGATTGTGGATAAATCCCTTACTTGAGAAGACTGTAGTCTCCATTTGCTCATTAAACTCCTATTTACTGCTTAATTACTGTGTACCAGACACTATGTTTGTTTTGACAATATGATTAGTAAGACACAGCCTCTCCCCTCAAGGAGCTACAGCTGGTGGTCAGAAGTAAATAAAAATGTAACCATGATTGTTTTGTGATCAATATGACAGTCAATGTTCCAAAGGGGTTTAAAAAAAAGGAGTCCTACTAGTCTCCATAAGCTCTTCAGCCCTCGAGTCCAGTTTTACTTTTACTATCACTCATTAAAACTGCTCTATTCTCACCCACACTAAGTCCAAATGTCATTCTTTCCATGCCCTATCTTCCTCCACCACTGAATCATTTTGTTGACTAATCTCTTCTTCTGGGTTAGCTTTCCTTCATTTTCATGATGTCACATTGCACACATACCCCAGCCCCCAGCCCTCACACCTCTCAATCTTTCCTTCCAAAATATTACCCTCCTTTAGAGCTATGTCATCCCTTGCTTATTCTGCATATTCTCCTGATGAACTCTCCATTTTTCAAGGGCTTCCATTACTACCCATATGCTCATCTATACTTCCTGCTCAAATCTCCCATCTCAAGGTCTCTCTTTAGGTTATGTTTGTCCTTGTACATGACACAGGCCACTCATCACAAGATTTCCCAAATTAAATGATATTGCTGTTGACAACTTTGTGGACAAGATGTTGATTATTACACTGTTTCTTTACTTCTGTGTATAAAACATTGTTAAATTTTATTTTGATTCCAGGAGGCCAAAATAGTTAATCACTCTCCAAACCATCCTTTATTTTTCTACAGTCCAGGCTTTATTTTCTCAAAACAGAGCAAAAAAATCTCTGCATTTGTTTTTTAAGTAGAAAAGTTCTGATTTGATGTTGTGTATAACGATGCCATATGGGTGGAAATAAGGCACACATTTAACACAAACCTGTACTTTTAAATTGTGGGTTAAATATTTTTGACTGTTAATCCCCACTAGCTGCATAGGTTAGGCAGAGACTTAGTCCTGGGTTTCGCATATTTCTTCTCCTCTCCTCCTTGGTCCAAACCTCTCCTGAAGCCATACTCTGCCAGACCTCCAGTCAGGCCAAGACACATCTTAGCTTGATCACCCTCTCTGTATTTACTGGAGGGAGGTACTGGCTGCATGTCATGCGTCTGGCTTTGTTCAACCTGGGTGTCAGTCAGGACAGAAAGAATAACCCTGAGCTGGAGCAGACTGCGTCCCAACGGAGCAAAACAAGCTCTGCTCAGTGAATGCAGATGACATAAGCTGAAAAGAAGAAGGTCCAGACTTCTAAATGAAATACTTGACAATAAGGCTACTTAAATGGAAGGTCTTCCAGAGCCATCTGCACAATTTCCATGTAACGAGGAAATACTACCCTCCCCCCTCAAAAAAAAACCCTCAAAATCATGTGGGTACATTGTGTTGGGGTTTACACTTGAAAAAAAACATATAGGTTAAGACAGAACCTACAGTGTTCATAGACAAGCTAAGAGTCATAACAGGAGTCACAGATACATTATGAGAAACATTTCTGTTAAGCAGATATTCAAAGAGAAAACTTAAGAATTATGACATATCACTGAGTGATCAGATTGTGAAAACAGTTGTAGTTTTCCTATTTTGCAACAACTATACTGAATTCAATTCACATGCTTGAAAGTTATAAACTTTCAGAAACCTCAAAATATAGACAGTCCCAACAGAAACCTCAAAATATAGACAGTCCCAAGAGAAGTGACTATTGTGCCTAGAACTTGCAGGATACTTTTTATTACATGCATATCATCTGGTCACATCAGGCAAAACACCTCTCAAAAGCATCACTTAATTCAAAAGTGTGTAAAACAGGAACTGCTACAAATAACTGAGTTAAATAAACTCAAACTAGTAACTTTAAAAGTTAGAAAAAGATTGACAAACATCAAAATTGCCTCTCCTACAGTATTTCCATCTCAATTAGAAGTTTTTAAAAAGCACTCACAATAGTGAGCCCACAATACGCATTGTCTAGTGAAGGAGACAGAGAGGAGGAGAAGGGAACACCCAGCATGTGCTTACTTTACCCCTTACACATGTCTCTGATCTGAACTGAAAGGAAATCAAGGTTCACTTGGACTACAGGACTTGCCTATAGTCATCTACCTACTTGGTGTTTGAGATTGAATTTAAATCTATATTTGATCAACACACATGGACAATAACATATTTACTTCTAAAAATTTAAGAAAATAAGGGAGTTATTCAGTAACTGGTAATCCAATTTTAAGATGTTATTTGAGTAATGGAGATTACACAACTTTGCTTACAATTTATTCCAACACTTAATCACTCCTGTGGTGAAGACAGTCTTTTTAGTTCTTTTAATTATAACAGTAGATTGTATTGACAATAAACATCTTGAATTATTTTTTTTAGAGATTTATAGTTACAAATGTTCATTGTAAACATGGACTGTAAATTTATTAATTCTCAAAATAGTTATACAAAGAAATCTAATTACATTTTACAATTAAAGTAAATATATGACATAAATCAAAAAAATTGCAATAGAGAACACCTAGCATATTCAGAGAATAGAAACTTCAGCATTAGAATTTAAAACTGCCAGAGACATCCTCTAATCAAGATAGCGATTATCAAATTAAATATGTCCCTATGAAGTATTTCACAATTCCTCTTAAATCCCGCGAATCAAGTTTTAAATATCAATCCTTGATTTATCCGTTGAACAGTGACACAGAGGCCTAGTAGAAAACATGTTGCTAAATCAAGGTTTCAAGTTCAAGATGAACTTAAAACTAATCAGTATTAAATTTTTTCTAAAACCCTCTTGAAAAAGAAACTTAACATTGTAAATAAAAATCTCTATTAGTTTACACTGGAAAGTTGAATGACTGGGAAAAGTTTCCCAGAAACCCAGAAAATATTTGTATATGATTAAATGTTTTACAATAACTTCAATTTTTTCCTAACAGACATTCTTTGCCAATTCATACTCTGTGGCTGACATGCAATCCATAAAAATTGTTTTAAGACATGACATTTTCCCCACAATGAAATGAGGCCTTGTCATTTAACACTTTTTCTAGACATAAAGCTATTGCCCTCAAAAAAAACATTTATTTTTCCAAATTCATTAAAATATGTAAGGGGATAAATAAAACACTTCAAATTAGCATGATTTAAAACTATGCATTTGAGTCACAGCTTTTAATGTCTTCCTCCAACACACATACGCACACACACACACACACACACTCCTGACTACTACCCTCTTTCTCAGCTTATGTGTTACTTTTCTGTGTACCCAAAAGCAACATACGGATCCAGTATTACAGTATATGCTCATTACACATTGCATTTTCCCTTCTAATACCCGTCACACCCCAAAATCAATCTTGATTATCCTTTTCACAGGAAAACTATGTGCACCATGAAGGAATAGAACCATCTCTGTTTCATTCACTCTTATATCTCCTTCACTCAAAACTATGCCTCAGTTAAGAGTCACAGTTATTTTAAATAAGTCATTTTAAAAACATGAATAAGTGAAAAAAAACTAATAAAAAATGAACTTCAAAACAAATGAGATTATTTCATCAAAAACTACACACTTCACACAAAAAAATCTCAGATCAGAAGTCAGGCAATCAGAATAAGTCAAGATCACATCACTTGTATATTGCTCCACTACTTAACCCTCTTTTTGACCCTAACGTACTGGAAAAAGTGAATACAGAATTATTAGGTTCAAAAAGAAAGGTAGAAAGAAACCTACTCAGCACCTGAGTAGGTTAAGATGATGATGAGGAAAAGAACTCAAAATAGGAAGTAGCTCAATAGAACTGCTTACTATTGCAATTAACGTGGTATAAGAGGAAATAAAATTCTACTCACACAAAATGTTGCCTAAATTTAAGGCTGAAAAGACACTCCAGACAGGTTCAGTTAGTTAACTGCTATTACAAATGAAGTTTATGGCTGAATTTCAAATTCAGCAGTTAGTTGTAAGCTGCTCCACAGCAAGTTCATCCTTCCTGTCTACTTGGAGGTATTTGTGCTGGTAAATGTAAACACACAGTTTTAAAATGACTTACTGACCAATTTGCTAATCAGGTAGAATTAGTTTTAAAGACTGTAATAATCCTCAGATGGACAACTTGTTTCACTGGTTTTAAAAAAGAGGGTTAAATTAGACAAGATTGAAAATACAGACTAACACCGAACTCCCACCTCAAGGCACGTGCCCTTCCCCTTGAGTCCAAAATGGCCAAATGAATTATAATGCTTACTTTCTTTCATTAAACTTTGGTTCTGACTTTATTTATGGAATAATGACCTATTTATATGGATTTTTTAAAGTTTTTACCATTCCAGATATGATATAATCAAAATTACATGTAACATTTCTAAATATGGTCATATGAGTAGCTTATTCCAAAAAAAAAGTTCTATTTGCAATGTTCTCCACTACATAAGCAAATGAAAGAATTTTAAACTTACCACCAGAAACTGAAAGAATAAGTATTTAATAAATATTTAGTACTCAAACCAGAAACTACTTGAGTTGACATTAACATAAAATTAATCCACCCCCTTAGTGGGACTCCACATTTTAAAACGGGGAGCATGACATGTAAAAATGAACTTCCAAGGCATCTCAGCTTGGTGACCTTGAGGCAATTTCTCTACTGTGAAACAAGCTAGAACTGTACAAAGGTTGTTTATAATTATATGTGTGTCCACCAGGATACAAATAGATATTCCTCAAAAAGTGGATGTACTTCACTTTGCACAACAGGTACATTTACATGTTCTGGCCTTACCTGGATCTATTTTTTTTTTATACATCAGCTCATTTACACTTAGAAATTTTATTTAAAACTCATGGGGAAACTATCAAGGCTAACATCACCATTCTTAAAAGACAGGGAGCATGCTTTTTGTAAAAGATTTTCACAAACTGGATTTTAGTTGAAGCAACTTTGTCTATAATCAATGAGCTGGCTACAATACATAAACTTTTAAAGACAATGACGAATCTAACCAAACAGATTTTGAAATTAAAGTGTATTAAATTATAGTTTATACAGCCTTTTGGCTGAAGACTGTAACAGCAAAAACCCTACAAATATAGTGTTATTCTACAGCATGTACTAACTATTTTTATCGAAACCGGCACCCACTAGAATTCGGTTAAAAGATTTACACCAAACCACGTGGAACGGCGTAGGATGTATCCCATTAAAGTTCACACTTAAGTAGCATATTAAACAAGTTAATCAATGCCTACTTTGGTGACCTTAAAGTACCTCTCTAACTATATATACATTATCACAAAATACGGACTATTGCTCTTTAATAGTATGTTTTATTAGGACATACTGCATTTTACAAAAGTCTACCAATGCTAGACATGAGGAAATATTGGTTTGAAATTAAATACCTCAAACACTTGGAATGAATAAGATTGCCTATATCGGAAACTTCAGTTCTCTGATAACACACTCCAAACTCCGCCCACTAACATTTCCAGAATCACACACACCAAAAAAAAGCTTACGGCAGTACATTAAAGTACGAGGTGAAAATCAAATTGGTAATTTAAAAAGTCAGCAAATACCTTGGTATCCCCAACTAAATAAAAGTTTCAAGTAAGAAACAGTGACTAAGCATAAAGAAGAGTGATTCAGCAAAACTTGCATACTGAAACACCAAACTCCTAAAGGTATTTTCCATGCTACCATTTCCTTTTGCCTCGTTAACAACTGGACAGCTTTGGAAAAAAAACTTCACAAACATAAGCAAATGCAAAGAATATAAATATAATGTGCTTGGTCTCTAAAGGGGTACGGCGTTAGAGAAACTGAGCACACAGAAAATTAAGTTTAGCAAAGTTTGGATTTTTGTATTCAAACGGCTTTAAGTTAATCTACACCGATATCAAAATGTCCACAAATAACTTCGTCTTGGATCAGAGTCAACAAAGCAATTATGGAATAAAAGGTCAATTCCTTCCCAAGCATCCTTTCTTTATCTGGGACTTACGACATGGCTCAGAAAGAAAAACAAGAGCGGGCAGAAGGGGATGGAGTAGAAGAACCAAGGTAAACAACACCCGCTCGGCTAGTCCAGTCTCCCAAATAAACACCACACAACAGATTCACAGGCAGGCGACTATTCTGCATGCAGCGTGCACACTGTGGCCCCCTTCCAAGCAATGTACTTCTACGGGACAGGACACAAATAACTTGGAAATGGTCCTACCTCCGACCTCTAAAATCAGGGTTTCCCTTAATCGTAAGGACCCAGGCAGACTCAGGTCCTCTCACTTCCATGAATGGAAAAGTTACCAACTTCACTCATCCCGCGGAGACAGTTGATGATGCCTCCCGGTCAGACTTTAACCCGTCTGAACCCAAAGAACCCAAGTTTCTAAGAAGCAAAAAGGGCAGCCAGGTTTTCGAGGCTCCCAGAGTCTCCTAAGTTCAACTCCGGCTTCAGCCCTCCCGGACAGACCCGCGGAGCGGGGTGACACAGGGGTCGCCGGCCGGGGCTCGGGTCGCCATTTGCTGACCGCGGATGCCCACGCGGCGGACACCCCGCGGTGTGCCAGGGTCGCCGCCCGGGGCCTGCGGGGCAGGGTCCACTGGGCCCAAGCGCGGCC